>NC_067479.1:86520679-86834679 GCF_947179515.1 Apodemus sylvaticus
TGGCTATTGTGTTTGGTACATTTATAATTAGGTGAGATTAAATTTTTGTTTCTATTTTTAAGTGAATGTGTTTAGCCCTCAGCCCATCATTAAAAGCAACCATCAAACAATATAAGGAACACAGTCTGGGGTAATAGTTGTAATCAACCCAGGATATTTGAGGATCAGTGGCCATCCTAGACCACACTGCCAGCCGTAGTTAGATATTACAAGGAAGATCCTTGCCTTCTTCTGGATTTTCTCCCTGTCTCTTATGAAAACTGTGTGCCTTCCCACATGGTTGTCCATGAGGTCTTAATACTGTTAAGAAGAACTGCTATCTTTGTCCTCACATCCTCTGGCTTTTAGCTCTTTTCTGTGTCTATATAAAGTCTATTTGCTTTGCTTGTTTCTCAGTAAAGAGGTATCAATACTTTAAAACAAATGGAAACTCTCTAATACCATGTTCTTCAATTTCAAAGAATTTTCATGTGTTCAATCACAGGCATAATTCTTGTGTTCTCTTTACTCCTACATGTGGAGATAGTTTCAGCCAGCTATTCTTCTACAAAGTCCATGCATCCAATATAACAGGCTTCTGCTCAGTGCCACCGAGCTGAAGTTTCTGGCTTGCATCAGTTTATGTTCACAAGCTCACGCTTATTATGATAATTTTTCTGTGTTTACTTTTTTCCTGTTGGTACCTTTCATCAGCTTCTACACCTCCAGAAGCAACCTGGTGCTTTAATTTTCTCCTTCTGAAAGAAGGGTGATTCTTTTACTAGCATCTTAAACTGTGTGCCAAATAGGGCCTCTGGGGACTAGCCTGCCACCTACCACCTACCACCTACCACCTACCATCACCACCACCTACCACCATGTTCTTTCTTGAGAGAGTTGAACAGTGAGTTCCCAGACTCAGCAAGAAAAAATAAGGCCTTCCAAATGGAGCTTTGTAAGCTGGGATACTGTGTGACCAGAGAACCTCCTGTACACCGAGGCCTTGCTCTAAGGCTCTTGGGTGTTTGGGATACATACTTCACATTTGAAGATATGACTTCAAGTAGAGTTTCTTTGAAGATGGTGTGGTGTTGAGATTCAAGGTCAATGGCAAAATCTTCTTTAACCATGTGGCCAATTTGACTGTTGCAATTTGATGACCTCAGCAAACACATATTATTCTTCTCTCGTAATCTATGATGCTTTCCCTGGCCCCCATGCATCCCATGACTACTTGTGGTTTTGCCTTCTAAAGAAGCACATTCTTCTTCTGTCCCTCTAGGGGCAACATGGTCTACAGCAAATACATCAAGCAGAGACTAGAAGGTTGCTCTGTACAGGTCTCAGGTCTGTCTCTTTGCCTAGGTAAGCCTCACAAGAAAAAAAAAAAGAGAGAGAGAGAGACGGAACATTCATGAGGCTTTACATCTTTCCTTATGGCTTGTAGGCGAGGGGAGGTTGGTATGCAACCCTGAGCCCTTTGCTTCTATCTCAGCCCCAGAGCCTCCCCCTTTGTTTTGCTACTCCAACAGCCCTATGCAGAGGATTTCACTTGAGAAGCAAATGGTGGTACTCAATATTTGAAAGTCACCTTCATAGTTGCCCTGACTCCCAGTGTCCTCCAATGTTCTTCATGCTACTTTGTAACTTGTATTTTTTTTTTTATGACTATTGTGCTTGGAACACTGTTCTAATCACTTACCTTTCATCTTCCTCAGGCAGGTAGTCCTGAAGACCAAAGGTTAGGACTAAAGATTCAGACAAAGCTAAGTTGAGAACTTGTGGGTGAGAAGTTGGCTACGCTAAGGCAGGAACCAGAAATAGATGACACAGAAGACTGTTTTATACCACCTCCTTGTCCCTGTCCATCCATATCCCTGCTCTAAGAGGAGAGATAAGCCAAAGAAACCCTTGGGTTATAACTTGCATGTTATGTAAAAAAATAATGATGCCTCTTGTGTTCAAAAGTTTAGACATTTCAAAAATAGTTTTGTGTGGCTCTATTTTTGGGTACTATGGAAGAATCCACTAGACTAGGTAACTTATAAAGAAAGGAAGTCAGCTTTGGCTCACAGTTCTGATAGTCTGAGAGCATGGCACCAGGCTCTGGTGAAGGCCTCTTCACACTTTCAAGCATGGCAGAAAGTTGATGGCAGCAGATATATAGAAACAGTGTATGTGGTGGTGGGGGGGAGGGGGCAAGGTAAAGGAGGCTAAATTAAAGGCACTATATAGGAATCCACTCTCACAGTAACTACTCTCCTTCAGTAAGGAAAGTATGTATTACTCAGAATGACCAAATCACCTCTTAAAAGCCTCCTTTCCATCACCTCCGTAATGACAAGCAAATTCAAACAGGAGTTTCAGAGAGGACAGGCCATAATGGATCATTATGTTCTATGACCATGGTTATATTTATATTGGGTTTTGTAAATCAACTGAAAAAGTAAGAAGGGCATTGGTGATTGTTCTAACAGCGAAGGGTATGAGTGCCCAAGGAGTGAAACCATGAGCCTGCAATTACAGACAGTAAGATTAAAGCCAGGGCTCCTATCTTTCATCCCTTCATGTCATTGTTATAATCTAACATGTTCCCATCTGGCTCATGGTTTGAACGTTTGGTCCTAGCTTATAGCACAGTTTTGGAAGGCTGTTGAGTACTAGTGGTGGACCTTTAGAAGTTAGATCCAGCCCCTCTCTCCTGTCACATTCTCCCTGTTTTCTGGTTCCATCACGATGGGAAGCACCTCCACCATACATTCCCACACTCGTGGACTGGACTGCTCCACCGATCTTTCCCCACCATGATGCTTTGAGACCATAACTAAAATAAACCATTCTTCTCTTAAGTTGCGTTTGTTATGGGCTCAGTCACTAGTACACCACCTCCCAGAATAACCATGTCTCTAGTGGCCTCAGCCAGTGGCCTCTACTGCTCTTTTCTCTCTTGGATACTTTCGTTCCTGTTTTCTTTTGATTATTCTTGCTGCCTTTCTTTCTCTCTCTCTTCCCAGCAGGAAATCGGGGTGATTATGGGGCCTTCTCTTAGCCAAGGTGTTAGGAGTTTATGCTACACTCCCCAGTGGACTGCTAATGGACTCTGTTGGGTTGTTCCAATAAAAGTTTCCCACAGTCCAATGCTAAAGTGGAGAACCTGAGTGAAGTTTTTACCACCCTTTCAGCAGGCTCATCAAGAGCTTCCTTTTCCTCTCTGGAAATTGTGTTTCATGCCGTGTGTATTGCTAATCCAAGTGTTACATCAATCAGCAATCTGGACCTGGCTTGTTGTTCTCCTGGAGTGTGTTTTACAGGCATAGATGGGGTTTCTCATTCTGGCTTACTCAAGCCCTCCTAGACTCTTGGAAAAATACTCAAAGTGCAATTTCCTCTCTTCTATTAGGATCTGGGGTTTTTTTGGAGGGGGGTAGCTATTTAGAGTTATTGGGTTTTCTGAAGCATTACCTTAATAAAGGCATTCCTTTCTGAGTTGTGCTTGACCTGGGGGTGAGATGGGGAATCTGTTTCTTCTCAGGGCTATTGTAAAGTTAGGGCTCACAGAAAACAGAGCAAATGGGGGCCTTTGAAATGTGATCCCCTTGGCCAAGGCCTGTCTTGTGGTTAAAGGGAGGGCTTACCAGGACTCTCCTCTTCTTCAAGTCCAGTTCCCTTGAGCATTTCAGCCTGGAGATGGATTTGGTTTACAGAGAACATTACAAATATTTGGATTCTCATATTTGCATTGTCAAAGAAGGGGGCAAGATTCCACAGAGTACCATTACCAGAGGAGGTATTGGCCAGTAGGAGTAGGTCTGGCTCTTAGATATGGTACCTGGCGGTTTTCTGAAAGTTCAACCAATACTTGGTTTCCCCACATAGGGTTTCTAGTAGCTCAGGCCAATCTCTGAAGCCAAAAGTTTATCTTAAGAACCAGAATCTAAGTATGGTGGCACATACTCTCAGGAAGCAGAGGATCTTTGTGAATTTGAGGCTAGCCTGGTCTACAATGCAAGGTCCAGGACAGCCAGGACTACTACATGGAAAAATCCTGTCTTGAAAAACCAAAGAAAGTGTGGAGTAGGATATGGGGGATTTCCAAGCCTGTGTTTTGGAATTTGTTGGTTTGAGGTTCTTTATTTTTATAGTGTGCATGCTTATGGAAGTCAAAGGTTAGAAGTAGATGACTTCTGTTACTCTCCATTTTATTTATTATTCATCTCTACATCTTTTAGTTTATCAATTTATTTATTTGTGTGATTGTTATTTATCCATCTGTTTACTTATCTATCTATCTATCATCTATCTATCTATCTATCTATCTATCTATCTATCTATCTATCTATCTATCTATCATCTACTGAGACGATATCTCACTGACTCTGGAGATTCTTCTTCGCTCAGATTCGCTGGCTGGCAAGCTCCAGGCATCTTCCTGTGGTGCTGGGGTTACAGACATGGATGGCCACATCCTGTTTTCTTGGGGTCCAGAGAGTTGAATTCGCATCCTCATGCTTACAAGAGAAACACTCTACTGACTGACTGTCACCTCTCCAGCTCCCCCCCCTTCTCTGTTCTTTTTAAGCAGCTACTTTTAAATATTCAAGAGCATTTCTTTTCCCTAAATGAAACCATCCAGCTGACATCTTCCTCTGTTGGGTCTAAAAAGATAGGACTTGTGCCCCAGTTCTATCTCATTTTGTGAAGGACTGGTATTAAAATTGGGAGAGACTATTCTTCTCATTGCTTAAATTTATCCATAGCTTTTCTTTCTTTCTTTTATTCTTTCTTACACACACACACACACACACACACACACACACACACACACACATATACACACACACACACACACACACACACACACACAAAACAAAATACAGACCTGTCCCAGCAACTGTGACATGGTATTGAGCTGTCGGAGGATTTTTTTTTTTTTACTGTTATCTTTCCTTTCTTTAAGAAAAGAGTCATTTCAGAAGAAGCCCTGACAGCTCTGTCACTTCACTCACACCTCTAAATTTCTCTTTCTGTTGTCAGTCAGCAGACAGCAGACTGGGGATCTGATGGGCCTGACTGATGTCCAAATACATAAGAGATGGGAGAGGGGCCCGGAGCAGTGCGTCAGAAGCCGTCGTCTTTTGCCTTTATTCTTGGAGGAGCTGTCACGACCTTCAGAAGTTCCTCTGCGTCAGGATCTCATCTCCTGGGCCTCCATGTGCAGCCCACGCAAATAGGCACACAAGGGCTGGTGCTTCCTCTGGCACACTTTCCAGAAATTACAGTTTGAATGTGATGTCGAATTCCTCTGTCCCGTGTGCTGCTTGGGCATGAGGATGAATACTATATTGGGATTAAATCTGTTTCATGAAAACTTGTGACATAATAACAGCAGTGACATCAGTGGGAATGACATGGATGAGTTCTTGGATTCGAGGAAGCTCAGAAACCAGTGTTTTAAACTCAGCATCCTTTTATTTGTGAGGGCCTTGTATAGATACCGTTTCTCTTCCTGGATTAGGAAGCGAGGCACAATGTCTACCTGTCCCAAAAAGGCAGAGCTCTCTAGTTTCTGTGGTTACAAGCAGCCTCAATTCACAGTGTCTATGCACAGGATCCCAAATGCTGGGCTCTCTGTGCCCTATATGGGTCTTTTGACAGATCCTAACTTACCTATTGGTTCTGAGCTAGCCTATTGAGACTTGACACAAGGATTGTGCGGTCTTGTGATTTCTGGCTATCAGCAGAATTATGAAGAACAGATTCTCAAGTTTTAAAGAGGCCACTTTTATGATACATTGCCAATGGTTTCCACTCTCTATCTTTGGTTAAGTTGTCCTGAAAGGATAGTGCGTCTCCCTCCTTCACAAGTGTGCCTCGGGCTTTACTAACTGTTCCCTGGGATCTCCCTGGAGAGAAGCTAATCATACGTTTCTCCAGACATACCTCTGCCTGGGGTCCACAGCCCATCAAGCTTAGAGTATTCAGAGGATGTGCCAGCCCAAAAGTGTGTTGTTTGATGTTGAGCCCTGTAGATACAGTATAAAGCATTGGCTTTGGAGATAAATACTTGGGTATCAATTCTGACTTTACATTTACCAAGTGCATGGCCTTTGTGGAGCTAAAGATATCTTGTTTCTTTTATATTTTAAGACTTATTTAATGGTGTGTATGTAACTGTATGCATGTGAGTGTAGCTTGTTATATATGTTCTGGGATCCAAACTCTGGTCCTCATAGTTGAAGAACAAGTATGCTAAACCACGGAGCCATCTCTCCATCCCAGCATGCATTATTCTTTCACTGTCTGTGAAATAGGATGGGCAGCTTCAATGACTCCTAAGCTCATTGGTGTCAATAGTCATATTTATAGTGGACTCTCCGATAACTTTTTCTAAGAGCTTCTCATCTATGAATTCTTTAATCCCATAACTCAAGGAGACCAGTAAATATTACTTCTGAAGTCCTGGGTTCAATCCTCAGTGCTGTACAACTACACACATAACCTGAGCATGGCAGGGAACACCGTTAATTCCAGCACCTGAGAGCAGGAAGCAGGAGAATCAGTAGATTTGGGTCATCCTTGGCTACATATTGGGCTTGAAGCTCACCTGGTGCCTCTCCTCTGTAGATGTCTCTTGCCTTTGGTTATTACTCAAAGAGAATACAGCCGGAACGATGTTTACTGGACCTTTTATGTAACACAAGTTGGGTTTCAGGTCATATGTGCCTTCAAAGAGACTTTTACCACTAACTGACTCTAAAGTGAGTCCCCACTTCTAAGTTACCATCACCCTCTATTCCACTTTATATTAAAAATAATTTCTCAGAAAAGTACCTGTTAATGTCGTTAAAAGTTTTGCTTATTCATGTGATTTCACCTGTACTGTCTACTCTTAGTAGAATATAAATTCCATGGCCAAAGGCCTTCATCTGCCATCTTTAAACCTGCACATAGTCCATCTAGCAGAAGGGCTGTATCATAATGCTATGTAGTAATAACAATAATATTAATAATAAAAATAACCTGTTAATAGCTTTTAAAGTTACCATTTTCTAGGCATTGTTGGAGGCATTTCACATACATTAACCCATTTCCTTTTTCATGAAGATAATGGATCTTGGCTATGATGGTTATTTCTGATTTATAGATGGGGAGGGTTTATATAGCAGTCCAAGGCCATACAATTACTACAGGGCAAAAAAACATGGTCATGGGACTCAGAGAAGATGCTCTGAATCACCATATTTCTGTGCCTCTCTGGTACACAGTGCATGCTCATGTGGCAGATGTATTAATAGGAGCTGTCCTGAAGAACCTTACTGGGCAGGCACAGTCATGGATGACTGTGCAAATGGGTTACACCTGGACACTGCTACATGCCCCCCCCCCCCCAAGCAGAGAGTACAACACTATCTTGCATGATTTAAATGCCCCATCAGTTCAAATGAGTTTCAGTGACCACCACAGCTACTATTTATATTTTACACTTGATAGGGCCTTTGGTTCAATTGTCATTTTCTATTTTTCCTTCCTTTTCTCTCTCTTTTTTTTTTTTTCTCCCAAGACAGGAGAATTGTGGGAAATATTTTGTTTTCCCTGGGAGCCAGGCTATGTATTTACTTCAAGTTTTATTAAATGAGTTATAAATTTTCCCAGCAATTTCCTCATAGCTCAAGAGGTTTAATTTGCATGTGTTGCCTTTTGCAATATGCTTTTCGTAACATTGCAGATGCGTCTTCCCTAGCCTCAGTAAACAACAGGCACTCGGCCAGGTTTTTGACTGAACACATGCCAGGCCTGGGAAATAGGAGTTAACTCTGTGCTGGCTGGGGGCAAGGGACACACATCCCTAGCTGTGCACAGCATCTGACATATCTGGTGGAGTTACCAATGGGCAGGAACAAACATTTCCAGGAGAATTTTTGTAGGTATCTTTAAAATATTGTTAACTTGTAAGATGGAGGGGTAGACAGATATTTGTGCTTAAGCATCCATTTTTCCTTTCATCTTATTTTACATGTAGTGCTTGTAATAATGACAAAAACAAAGTTTCTTGTGACCCCAGTTGATGTTCAGATATATTAGAATCTGGCCAGGGTTCTGAGATAAGGAAGACAATATGAGGTGCAATTGATTCCTAGAATAGGGCTTTTGGGTTTAAAACTGGTCCTTAGGGACCCTCTATTTGGGATTGAGTTTAGACATGATCATTAGATATGGTCCTGGAGTTCCTGCTGAATGTGGTTGTATAGTCCCTGCCTGGTAGATGTGTTGGAAGGATTAAAGCAACTAGAGTGGTCATACTGCCAACTCTTCTTACCCAAGGATTTGTCTAGTGTACTGAGTTTCTCTTAGGAAGGATACATATTCTGAGTGAGGATTTTCTGTCAACAACTCCCTTCGAGGACAGGGAAAATGCGCTGGGGGTAGGGACCAATAATATACAGGTTAAAATGAGGTTTGACTGCATTCCACAGAAAAAAGAATCTAAAGTCAATGCTGCTGTCACATTGTAGGGATTTATTTCTCTTGATGATGAGCTATAGTGTTGGGCAATGCAGGCCAGGAGTTTGGTCATGGTATGGTGAGGGATCATGCTTCTTTCTTTTTGTAGCTCTGATCAGATGTTTGCATGTTTTCTCATGATTCAAGATGGCGGCTGATGCCTTTGTGGTCTCTTAGAGACAAAGAGGGAAGAATGAAGAGCAATCTCAGTCTCCTTTGAGGACATGTCCATCCTGTCCTTCATGATTATAGTCTTTGTATTGTATTGGCCAGAGCTTATTCACAGAGCCACATCTGAATGGAAAACAAAATTGTTCAGTCTGACAGCTACATGCCCAATGACATTCTAGCCTTTGTTGTGAAGGAGGAAGTGGGAAGTCAGATGTTGAAGTGATTACCATGGGACCATTGTCCCATGGCTCTATATTTGAAATAGAGGCATGCTTACTTACATAAAGAATATTCTTTTTTTCAAAGTTTGTTTCATTATGATGTTAGGAAACATAAATAAATATGTTTATAGAATCTTACAGTTGCCTTCTGTGTGCACTAAATAGTAATTGGTATAATAGACCCAAGTTTTAAATGGCATCATATTTTTTTATATTTTTGCATTTTATTATTATATTTTTCACGATTTAAAACAATTTTCAAATTCAAGTACAGTTTGATCGCATTCTTCTCCTCCACCTCCCTATCCACCCAACTTTAAGTCCTTTTTAAAGAAAGAAACAAAATCCCAATATAACAACCTCCCAACAAGAAAACAAAACAAAACCATACCCCAAAAGAAAAGAAAAACACCAAACTGTAACCAAATAACACACACACACACACACACACACACACACACACACTTACACACTCACACACATAAACAAAATTGGAGTCCAATTATACGTTGCTCTCCTTCTCTTGAACATGGAGCCTTCCCCAAAGTGGTTTATATAACCAGGGTCACCCTATTGGAAAAATTTCCTTTCCCAAGTATAAGTGATGACAGTTCAGTTGTTAAACTTCGCAATAGTGGCTAGAGTTTCCTTCATTCATTCATTCATTGAAAAATATAACAAAATACAATATAATAACATAAAACAAACACAAAACCTATCAAAGTTTGGCAAGATAAACTAACAGAAGGAACAGAACCCAAGAGGAAGCATGTGAGACAGAGACCTACATGTTCACACACTGAGGAATCCCATAAAACAATAAACTGGAAGGTACAATGTAGATGCACACAGAGGATCTGGTACAGACTCACGCTGGTCCTGTACAGGCTGCTACAGTCTCTGAGTTCATATGTTCTTTGCTCATGTTAATTTAGAAGGTATCCTTGGTATCCTCCATCCCTCTGCCTCTTACAGTCTTTCTGTCTCCTCTTCTGTGGGGTTTCCTGAGCTCTGAGGGGAGGGATTGGAGCATCATAAAATGTTACATGTAAGTTTCAATTTAAATAAATCAATTAGAATCCTAAATAAACAGGCTTTTATAAATGAGAGAAGGTGGCATCTATGACTAGACTGTGTGAGTTTGAAAATGTGTCTGTCATCAACTAGTTAAATAATCTTTGCCTTTCTCTCTGTGTGTCTTTGTCTCTCTCTGTGTGTGTGTTTCTTTCTCTGTCTCTCTCTTCCCCCACCCCCTGTGTACATACATACTCCAGCACACACACACACACATACACACACATACACACATACACACACACACACACACACACACACACAGAGAGAGAGAGAGAGAGAGAGAGAGAGAGAGAGAGAGAGAGAGAGAGAGAGTTTGTAGCATAGGCTAGTCTCAAATTCTTCTGTAGCTGAGTATGATATTGAATTTCTGGTTCTCCTCCATCTACTCCTTGGGTGCTGAGATTGTTGGTACCCATTTATTCAGATCTAGGGACTGAACCCAGATTATTGTGCACACTAGACCAGAACTCTACAGATGGAGCTACATCTCTATCCAACTTTGCTTCATTTTTTTTCCAGCCTGTAGAATGACATCAGAGTTGTGAGGATGGGAGACCAGAACTTGCTGTACTGTCAGAAAAGAGCCACTGGGGGTAAAAATATGAGAACCTTGGGCGTTGTCACTATTGACTCTGATTATGGTGTATACTGTTAGCATGTATTGTTAGGAAGTACAAGAGATGGAATTCGGGGGGAACAGAAATTATGAGGGTATTTATACATATGACAGAGACTAGGGAGACACTGGCTTAGAATAATGAGTTTGAAAGTTGACAAGGATAAGTCTTAACCTCAACAATAAAAAAATGCTTTTGTTAAGAGTTACTATTAGTGCTTTATAATTTCATGTGTTTTTATGTAGGAGAGTAATCTCAATAGTAGAGTATTAAGCAGTTGCTCTATGCCAGGTACAATGGGAATTGCTTGGATTGTATCAAAATTAATTCTCTCTACACTAGCAGCTGGTGTTTCCTGTTCTGCTGATGAAGGACTTGAGTCAGGGCTAGGTTAAGGTAATTTCCAGCATCCTCTCTCCTCACAGGACTAGCATCACAGTCTTTGCTAAATAACACCCCACACACATCCATTTGGAGCCTGTTCTTTCCATCATTCACCCACATTTGGATGTCTAGCCTTCCACTGTCTCCCCTAGGGTCTCCTAGACCCTCTGGTTTCCATTTCTATCCTTGTTCCTTCTGGCATTCCAGTTACCAACTACTACAAATATGTCAGTCATTTCCTAAGCTTATCCTTGCTGTCAAACTCACCTGTCCAGCTTCTGTGGGTAGGGTACAGCAAGTGACAGCTTATAGTTTGCTGAACTAAGACACAAACATAGACATTAATGGGCCCATGGATTATATCTCTCTAGGTCATTCATCTTAGAAAGTATTGGTTTATTTGAAACCAATCTTAGAAAGTTTTGTTTACTTAATAATTAACCTCCCTCCCTCCCTTTCTTTCTTTTCTGCATATAATAGAATTTATTAAAATCAGTTTAAAGCTCACAGCACCAGTGAGCAGAAGGTAGAGAGTTCCCTGTAATAACCCCCGTGTCCACACATGCATAGATTCTCCACTATCAGTGCAGCCTCCCACTTGTTGTCTTTTAGTGACAGGAATAATTAGTGATGGAGGTTAAATGCAGGAAACATTCTAGCACCCCATGGGCATCTCCTAGGTCATTGTGTAAGGTTTTGAAGTTGCTCCATCTTAGAGCCCTGACAAAATGGACCAAAGATGTGATAGAAAGGGGTACCCCATTGAGCGATCACTCAGGGCCTCTGCCACTTTCCCCACAGTCCCTCTGTCTGGCGCATAGTATACACTCACTCAGTATTGTTGAGAGAATGAATCACTTGCTATAGGCCTTTCAGTTGGGAAGGGAACAAAAGGCCCCTTAAGGAATGGGCCAGTGAATTATAGTGAGTAAGATTTGGTTGGGCCTCATGGACTTGATAGATTTTTTTTATTATTATTATTCCAGCTATAATGGTCTGTCATTCAGGTCAGCTTGCTGTCATCCGGGGACCCTGTGCATCTCTGGCTATGTCTGAGCTGAACATGAGCAGCATACTGCCGGGATTAGGAGGCATTCGTCTTCCACTGTCCGCTCATCGTTGGAGCTGGAGGCTCATGTGTTACTCCTGTGATGTCATAAAGCAACTGATGTCTTAGTACATGTCTCAAGAATTATTTCCTCTTTTGCTCTTCCTACAAATTGTACCTTATGATCCATTGAATTCCACTTTCCTATTTTTCCAACATTTCTCATTTTCTGCCCTTATTTTATCCTCTCTCTCAGACCATCAAATAAAGGAAGAAATGTTGCTTAGCAACCAGTATGGAACCAGTCAATACTTTCCCTAATATTAACCCTTTGGTAACAAGCAGCCAGTCACTGAATTATAACCCTTTCTGCTAGGATGTTTTAAAGTTGATGTTCACGCAAGTTGGTAGCTCAACCCCATGGTCCAATCACAGGCATCAGGGACTTGCATGGATACTTATGTACATTAGTGAGTGCCAGTGTGGCAAATCACAGGGATTGTTATTTTGTTAAAGGCATCCAGATTCCTAGACATTTGCTATGATTCATGTAGAATGGACTTTTGTTTTCAAGCATAGTAGCTTTCAAGGGAGTCTTTACTCTATGTGCTAGATTGTGTTTTGTACACAAGTTTATCTCACAAGCAGAAAGTATATTTTCAAGATTGTGACATTTGTCTCTAATTTCCATTGGGCTTTACTGTGTGTCAGAGTCCATGTCAGGAACATACTAGCAGACTTGGTTCTTGCATATGTTTGTTTTCTTTACTTATTTTTTCCACCTGAATCTTACCCCCTTGAGTGGCATGTTCAGGCGTTGGGTTCAGATGCCCCAGTTGTTCTTCTGCTGACACAGTTTTTTCCCACTCTGACTCTACATTATCCTCCTGAGGTCATTGAACCTCTTAGCAACTTAGTAACATAAGGCAAGTGGAAGAAAAACTTAACCTTGCTGCTCTCACATATAGGAAGCTTGTAAGTCTTACTTGCCCCTGCACAAAATTATGTTTGCGAAGTTGGTTTTCAACCTGCCTCTTTTTACCTATGTGTCCTACCTAGTTATTTTTATGCTACAATTTAACAAGTTAAATAAGTTCCTACCCATAGCATCTCTGAGGCAGTCAAGGTCACCAGTAGAGAGGACAGCTCGCTGATATCATCTTCTCTCTAGCATGCCAATGAATTTCTTAAAGTTCTCTACAGAATATCTCATACATACATAGTATCTGTAATTCTCCTGAATGTACACGGAGTAGGTCTTGAGCAGTAGGCTTTTTAAATTGCCTCCTTTTCTCTCGTAAAAGTGAGCAGCTCCTATTTCACACTATACCTTCTGGAACAACCAGCAAGTCTTAGAATGAGCTATCCTTGGGTCATCTCTATTCACATCTTTGAATGTGACTATGGTTGGGCTTACCAAATTTCCTGGGATGCCAGGGTGCATATAAGCTTATCCATTGATGAATTATGTTCATTGTCCAATATCTCACAGTCCTTGCACTTGATCCCCGTTATCAGTTGTTCTAGCTGATGTGGAAAAGCATCTGTGGTACATGGATTCTGTAAGGCAAGCCAAAGACTATGGCAGCTTTAATGATGTCAGAAGCTCACTGGTTTTCCACAAGGTCATGTAGAGTCACACCTCTCTCATCTAGAGCATGTTTGTGACTGGAGTTTGGTAATTATCTCCAAATGCACTCATATATAGAAAGCTCCTGTGATAGTTATCATTTGATACTTGAATTGTTGTCTTACTTTATCTAAAAGAAAAAAGGAGAAGGGATATTCAGGTGCATGATTGGACATAGGCATGATTTTAGCAGGTTCCATTATTGTACACAATCTATGTGGCAGACATTCTAGATGGGTTCCTTGCTTATGTTTCTTCCAGTCTTCTCAGCAGTCTTTTAGGGAAGGTATTGATCTTCTTTTTAGATAAGAAAACTAGAGATGAGATATGCTAAACTCTGGTTCAGGCTGGCCTATGTGATGGAGGAAAGTCACTATCGCTGGTACCTGGTTCTGCATGTTCCACCCTCTTGGATAACTTGGTGTTCCTCTTGCCAGTTGTTTTTTGTTGGAAGGCAGGAAGGAGGAGATGTGGTGGATATGAGTCACATAAAATTCTAGCTATCAAAGGACCCAGGCTAGTTGTCATCCTGTGAAAGGTTCTAGTCATCCAGCTTGTACACTTGACCGGCTGGAGCTGACTGCGGTAGGAAGTGTGGGGACATAGGAACCTAATTAGACACCCCAGACTCACCAGTGTGGAAAGCCTCCACTGTTTCTCATTTACTGCCTCATCCCAGTTCACTTCCAGTCACTAGGCGTGGCTGGAGTTCTGTAGCTCAGTGGTGGCTCTGAGTAAGGCTGCAGTCTACTGCCAGATGCTGCAGATGGCTTGCCCCAAGGCAGAGTCTTTTACAAATGCTATTTCCTCATCTTCTGACAACCCTGTGAAGCATGTGATCTCATGGCCATTTTCAGTTGAGAAGACAGAAACCCAGAGAGGTTAATAACTTCATCTAAAGTAATGATGCTACACTGAGGTTAAACTCTTTTCTGATTTCAAAGAGATTTATCATCATCATCATCGTTGTTGTCATCATCATCATCATTCTTATCATTATTTTTATTAATTTTCATTTTCATTTTGGCTTTTTGAAACATGGTATCACTCTGTAACCAAGACTGTCATGAAACTCACCACCCAGCTTCACCTGGCCTGGAAATTCTCATCTTGATCCTTGTGCCTCAAGCTCCCAGGAGCTCATATTACAAGAGAGTTGTCGCCATACTCATTGTCAAAGCTCCTCTTAACCTTGATGCTCTGTTGATGTGACAGTTTGTTGGTCTCTGTCTTCTGGGCTTCTAAAGTGGGTCTGGGTCTGTGCTTTGCGCTGGAACTTTGGTCTTCTTCGCATTACATTTCCAGCATTGATTTGCTTAGTTAAAGTATAAGGCTATAGCAGGCAGGAACTGTGCCTTCCTTTCTTCATGACTAGTGTATTAATAGACTAGTTGGAGGTACTCAGCATTCAAGCTGCTGATTGTCTTTGCCTTTCTGACCAGCTGTTCAACTGTTTCCGAACTGCTGGTGATGGAAGATCCTGGATGCTGAGGAGCTGTAGCAGAGAATGCTGTCAGCCAGTCCACCTTATGGAAAGTGCAGTTTTGTCTTCAGTCCACACTGGACTTTTAAAAATATCCTGGGCAATAGTAGATCATGCGTGGACGAGGTCCATGCCTTCTCTGTTGGGTGCCCACTTCATGTGTTTGCCAATCACATGAGATGGTGGCCAAGTCATGTTGCAGGCCATGATCAGTAAAATGGATCTCTGTGTGCTTTCATTTCAGTTCGTGTTTTATTCTATCATCTATCTATCTATCTATCTATCTATCTATCTATCTATCTATCTATCTATCTCTATCTCTTTATCTCTATCCCTATCCTTATATCTATCTACGGTCATGGCCCTGTGTCTTTCAACTTTCCCACATAACAAGATACCTGACATAAACAACTTACAAACAAGGTTTATTTAAGCTCACAGACTTAGAATTCCCATTCCAAAACTGCAGACATGTTGATTTCAGATCTGTGGTAGGATATCAGATGACAATAGAGTTCATCATGGCCAGAAAGTCAAAAGGAAAGAGAAGGGGACAGGTTCACGCAGTCTACTTTAAGCATGTACTAATGGCCTAAGGATTTCCTACAAACTCCTTCCTTCTAAGGGTTTGCAGCATCTCCCAGTGGGCCTCAACCAATGACAAGCCTTTAGTACATGGGCCTTTTGGGGCATTTTACATACAAATTATAGTATGCAACATAGAAATTTATTATTATTATTCTTTTATGTTTCTGAATGTTTTTATCTATCTACTATCTGTCTATCTATCTATCTATCATTTATCTATCTATATTTGGTGGGAGGCAGTGAGTATACATCTGATATTGCATGCAAGTGGAGGTTGGGGGAAAACTTGTAGGAATCAACTTTTTCCATCATGCAGGTCTTAGGAATGGAACTCAGGTCACCAGGCTTGACCCAAACACCTTTACCCACTTAGCCATCATAACAAACCACATTTTGATCAACAACAGATTGAATACAAGACTGTAAGTGTTTCTGGGAGATTATGTTGCCTGTCATTGTAATCAGTGGCCTCTTTTGAAGGAGTATGTTCTGTTTGCACAGTGACAAAATTATCTAACAATGTATTTTGCAGAATACAACTGTGCATTGCCATATATTATTTGTAGATATGTACATACACACATATACCCATATATGCTTACAGATCTGCAAGTCATATTTATTTTCCATAAATTAGCTTTTATTTCTATCTAGTAGCTATGCATTTAAAATGTAATACATATGTGTGCCATATATACAAATGTTTGTGTGTATGCAGTGTTTATGCATACACTTTAAAGTTTTTCTAAGTTTCTTCTCATCTTCATTCTCCATGTTAGGTGCAGTCCAGGCAGTTATAGAGCAAGGAGAGCCAGTGGAGGGCAGGCCATTTTCTGGGCACTGTCTATATATCCTGAAAACATTCAGTGTCAGAGCATATTCACAGTGGCCTTCTCTTTCACAGTGCTACAACTTGGTTGATAGACCTGGGTCATTGCTGAGCTCATCTTTGTGTGACAAGAAGACAGTAAGTGCTGGCTGTGTGGCTGAAAACAACTACCCAGGCCTGTCAAAAAGAAGCTGCCTGGCTTTCCAGCAGAATCTGTATCTGTGTGCAGGCGCCCCAGGCCAGCAAGTGGAGACAAGAAAGAGACAGAAGCTGAGGCCTAGGCAGAACTGCTTTCATGAGACCTGAACTGAAGAGCAGAAAAGAACAGTCAAGGCCACAGATCTGGGATCTCAGCACTTTGTTCTCCCAGCTGGGGTTGGGGAGACCTGCCAGGCCTGCCGATGGAGGCAGCCAGCCATGTCTGCTAATAGTTTGAGGTTACCATGCCCCATATATAGGTCCTAGACCAGAAAGGACACCTGCTTCATGCAGTCTGGGCAGGAGTGGTCTGTTGTGTTTCTTTTGTCTGTGGCCCTTTCAGGATAATCAAGAGAGTACATAGTAACTTCAGTAGGATTGTTGTATTTCTACAGCCAGGCAAAGGGCTCAGGTAGCATGCCAATCAAACTGCCCCTGACTGGGCAGTGCTGGTGGCTCCTGGGGATGCATTTGGCATTTTAAACCTCAACCTTAGCATGAACTACCATGATTTGCCTTTTTGAGAAGCCTGAGCTCAAGTGCATGAGCTGATAGATTTGACTCCTTATTCTTTAATCCAAACCTATCCTTAAGAAACCTCAATCTGCATAATTAAGTGTTTAAGACTCAGACTTAAGGCCAACTTATTATAGTCTAAGGACTCAGACTGGTTTATTATAATAATAAGCACAGTTCCTTTCTAATCTATGTTACTATTTCAACAATCAAGATATAAACTGGTTCTGCATAGACAATTATCTGTGACTGAACTATGTGTTTCTTTAGAAGGGCATCATGATCATAGTTTGAGGGAAAATACTGTCTTGCTGGAGAGATCAAATGTTAGGTGCTAGAAGAATACTTTTTCTAACTTTGGGGAGAGTGAAGAATGAAAAGGTAACTTTAGAGAGTGAAGGAAGGAAACTTGACAAGCGAATTCATGTTACTAAATATGGTGGCAGGCACATGCCATGTGCATTATCAATCTAAAATATTTTGTTTTTTTCATATAATATATCCTTGTCATACTTTCCTAAACTCCATTTCCTCTCAGATCCTCCTCCCCTCCTCCCCATCTAACCAATTCCATGACCGTTTCTCTCCCCTCTCTTCTCTCTCCATCTTCTCTCTCCTCTCTCTATCTTCTCTGTCTCTGTTTTGTGTCTCCTCTCTCACTCTCTTCCTTTTCTTTCTCTCTCTTAAACACAGCACACACACACACACACACACATACACACACTGCTTACACACATATGACCCCAAAATCCAGAAAACTGGAAACCATAATATACATGCAAAATGCCAGTAAAATAGCCATTGCCCAAACAAAGCATTATTAGACCAAAAGTTTGCATAAATACTATTGAGTTTCTTGGGTGTTTGTCATCTATTATTGGGCATGGGGCTTACATGGAGGTGTGGTTAGTATAACCAGTGAGATTCCATTGGAGAAAACTGTTTTTCCTTTGAAAGAGGGTGTCAATTGCAGATAGGAGTTTTGATTAGGTATGGGTGCCTATTATTCACTGCGAGACTCTATGCGCTTCATTTATGAAAACATTTTAGGAAGGTTCTGTATCAGTAGACTTCACATGGCCTCTAACATGACCCTTAGTATCAGTTGTTCCTCCTCATATTTTTCCACTGTTCCTCTCTTCCACCCCTCTTCCCACTTAAGCCTCCAACCCTGGTCTCCTCCCATCTATTCATAGCTATATATTCCATTTCCCCTTCCTTGTGAGATCCTCCCCTCCCCTCTAGCCCCTTACTCTATATTATAGCTAACCTCCATGGTTATATAGATTAATTCAAATCTTAGTTTAAATTAACACAAGCAAAATAAGGTGTATGAATGTTCAGGTATGAGATGTCAGAGGTAAATGAGACTCCAGGCATCACTGAGTTATCAACTCAAATGTGCAGTTGCTGTGACCTTAGGCTCTCCTCAGACACTTCCCAATTAACTAGCAGACAGACAAACTTCCCCTCTTGGATACAAGATGATACCAGCTCAATAAGGTTTAAGATCTCTCTTTTCAGAAAAGGAGTTTTCCCATTATTAGATGTTTTGTAAAATGCCTAGTTGGGCCTTATGGGCCCAAAACCAAGCTGATATTAGCGCTGGGTACATTCTAATGCCCAGGAGAGCTGGTCAGTAATACACTTATCTACAATTTTGCATGGAGCTAACTCCATTAAATTCCTAAAATAGGTACTCTTCCAACTGATTTCAGAAGAAATATGACTGGACAATGGGTTTACACTTTAAGTGTGATTAGCATAACCAATAAGACTCCTTTGGAGAAAAATGATTTTTCCCTTTGCATGAGGGTATCAGTGGCAGATAGATTTTGGTTAGGTATGGGACCCCATATTCACTTTCTCTTTTATTGGTGCTTGGCTGACAGTGAATAAACATTTTGTTTTTGAGTGATAAGTATAGCATATTAAAACATTACTGAGATATGGTTTCTTCCCTCTGCCTGAGTATAGGTGGTCTTGCTACTGCAAACTCTCCAAACACATGTCTTCTCTGAAAGAAAAGACACATCTTCTTTTAAGACTCTGCTTTTCAGGCTGTCCCCCAATAATTCCAGAACCTACTATTTGTTTCACAAAAATGGAAAACAGCATATCTTGATGAATTTGACCGAAGATGTGTCTTCCTTACCTTTGGGCAGGAGAATTGGAACTTGCCACCTGCAAATTCAGTGAAGGATCCTGAGGAGGGTGGCTATAAGATGCTTAGGTATCGTAGCACCCAGCAGCTGCTGTGACCACTGAGTTCTTTGTCCATGACATTAGTTAAGTGTGTACTGGGGTTCACAAATTGCTGCCTGCAGAGTTCTCCAGATTGCCATTGATTTGCACACACAGAGCCAGCTGGGGGGCCTTCATCTCTCATCGTGGTCTCAGACTCTCAGGCACTGGAAGTTTCTATGTCAGCTTCCCCTAACCTTTGCACCATAACCCTCATCCACAGAGCATCTCACTATAACAAGGTCCAGTTTATAATGCAGATAACACCTGCTTCTTGCTGCTTAGCCTCTTTGGACTTTATCAGGAGCCAATAGCCTGGGTTGTAATGCTCTTTGGAGTCTGAGGAGACTTATTAACATCTCTTTTATCAACATTACCTTCTGCTGAAAGTCTCTGAGAGAACTTGGAATGTCCGCATCCATAGCGTGCATTTAATCCCATGAATGTTAGCTAAACTCTTTTTAATTCTTTTTCTGTCCTTTCTACTACAATGAAGAGAACACATCTGTTTGGAGCCAATATGCCTTTAACGTTTCTATTATATGTGGGGCTTACTTTTAGTGACAAGATCTGCCTTTAGTAGGATATTATATCTATAAAATAAATCTTGAATTATTTTTCTGAGTGGATCCCCTCATGTCAGGTGGTTGCCTTTCATTGTGATGTATACATGGGATTCCCTGTGAAAAATCTATGTGAGGAATAACAAGTCAACTTAGGGTGGGCTTATTTGCCTTGGTGCTACTGCTACCTTGAACTAGATACTTCCTTATTATATGGGACTGGCTTGTGCATCTTAGGTTACTCAGTAGAATCCCTAGCCTCTGCCCTATGGAAGTCACACTCAAAGTTATGGCTCCCAAACCTATTTTCAGACATTGTTCCAAGCAGCGGGAGCTACATAACTTAAAACAAGAAGGAGGAGGAGAAAAAGGGCAAGGAAGAGGAGGAGAAAGTTTATGCTCATAGAGGATATTGTGCAGGTGGTGTGAATGGCCAGACCTCAGTACTGTACTATATTTTCAGGGCAAGAGTACCTGTATTAGGACTGTGGCAACCTTAAGCCCACCCCCTCATTCTTTGCACTCTGAAGCCTCTCCAGGTGATGATGTGTGTGAGATTTCCTGAAAACCTGTGCTCGCAGTCAATGACTGGTAAAAGAAAGACATTCAACTAGGATGCATGTACTTGGCCACTCCATGCAGAAGTAGCAGAAATCCCACTTAGCCCTAGGACAAATGCCAAGTCACTAGGGAAAAAAAATGCAATGTTGAGTCCTAATTTCTCATTGAGGGATTAGCATTGCTTTTGAAGAGCTGGTGAATGTGAATGAGTAAGGTTTAAACATTAGTTCAACATTACCATCAGTGAGAATTGCTGGATACTTTCATTAATTGGAATCAGGTTATATGTGTTTCATTTAAAAGCAGCTCCAATCACTAATGGAGTGAGATGGCTTTTTTTTTTTTTTGGAAGGATGGTGTGTTTGCTACTTGTGCAGACACCAAATGTCAATAAAATATGAATGTGGGGCTTCCAACCAAGCTCATCCATTTTTTAAAAGAAAACTTTATTTCCATTCTTAATGAAAAGCCAGGCCACTGGCTTACAGAACCCGGGGCCTTATGTCACTTCAGTAGCTGCCAGGAAGGCATGGAAATTGAGAGACATTGGTTTTCTTTCTCTTCCCATTGTTTTTCCTCTTCCATTTGTCTCCGAGGTCTTGTGACTTGATAGTCTAAACAGGATACACAGAGGTGGGTCTGTGTGTCCGGCTGCTCTCTGATCTCCACCGGACAAATGAATCCACTCGTGCCTGTGTTCCTCGCACACACTGGAAAGCCCTCTCTAAGGCCTGCCACTTTGCCTCCATCATCTCTCCATCTCTTCCTGTCAGGATTCGCTTTGCTTCAGAGCAGAGCCACCCAGCAATGTAATAATGCTAGCATAATGACCAAATAACAGGCATGTTATTATTCCCAGCAGATTGGATGCAGAGCATTTTACTGAAATCTCTCCAGTTAGACCCTGTTACTTCTCTGCTCAAACTTCCCCCCAAGGCGTGTTTTCAACACAGTCCCCAGAGGCAAAGGGCCTCCCTGCTACTTTATACCTTGCCCTTGTTTAATCTCCTGTCTCAGCTCCTCAGCACCAGTAGCTTCCAGCCCAACCTTGGAGCTCCTTAGAACTGTTTGCATATCTTTGCTCTCAAATTTCCTTTTATTCTACTGCAGTGTTTAGAGAGGTCATGATCGGTCTTTCCCTATTCTAGTCTTTAATCAAAAGCTATGTCCTTCAGGAAATCTCTGACCTCCTGTTAAAAGTAGCATCATCTTGCGTGTACCCTATTCCTTCATCTGCTTTAGTTTTCTCCTTAAACTTACCACCATCTTCCAGTATATTTAGCCTCTTGTAGTTTATATGCATTTCCCTTTCCCAGAATCCCATTCCATTAGGGCTGGCTATTCTGTCTACTCTGGTCACTACAGCATCCAACAAAAACCTATGAATAAATGCCTGGACATTAATGCTATGGGGAGCAGCTAGGGGTTCTGTGCATCTATGTGCACCTCCATCTAGCCTTCATCCCAGCTCTAAGAGGTAAGCAAGGCAGGTATTGTCAACCCTACTCCTTAGATGTGGAAAGTGAGATGCAAAGATACCCAGGGCTCTGTCCATACCTAAACTAGAGACAAGGAGGCTCAGATTCCTCTGGTCTCCTGTACTATTTACTTTTGCTATCTGGTATCCTTACACAGATTTCTAGAGTACTAGGATGGTTGCTGAAGAAATTGGCAGCCAATTAGAGTTATTTACCTGGATGCTGAGTATCAAAGCTGGACCCCCTTTGCTCCTAGGCCCCTGTACCTTGCCAACCCACAAGGCTCTCACGGAGCAGCTAGCTTCTTCTGGCCTTTGGTATAATTAGCCTGGAGGCCTTTGGCCCGCTGCAGTCGCTGCTAAGGCTCTATCCATTACTGCCGTTCATTAAGACAGGACACGCAAGATGAAATATTTTAGGTGAATCATCTGGCCTAATTTAGAAAGGCTCTGTAGGGCTTGGGCCTTTGATTTATCAGGCAGAGGTATCTGTTATCAGAGTGAGACACACAAGGACTTATTTATTATCTAGAATCTGTTTTTAATTTCAGAGATTGTTTACCTTAACTGCTGTGTGTCAGACTCCAGGACAGATTTCTGCTTAGCATTTAATTTTAGATACTTGCCATGGCGGACAGTAAAAAATGGGTCTCCAGAATTTGTAGTTTCATTATGAATCTTAGCTCCTGGCAGGCCCTACCAGCCGTTTGTCTTTGAAATCTCCTTGGTACTTGTTAACCCTGCTCTGCTGTGAAAGAGATATAGTTTATTTATTGGATTTTGCCCATTTATGAAAAAGTACAGAAATTATTAATGGTTTAGTATCTATTAATGCATTACTTGGGTGGAATTCAAATTCTAATATTTATGGTAAACCCCTTTATAATGAAACAGTAGAGAATCAGCTCTCCTGCTCCTTGAATTTGGAAGGTTCTGGATGCTGGTGGAATGGCTCCCTGTGAAATATGAGCCCTGCTGGTTTTATATTTACACCCATAAATAAGAAATAAGCACTTCGGGTTGGAGGAGAAATAATTAAGAATATTTGTGTAGATAATAAAGAGGAAATGGTCCAGTTTGGTGAACTGTGTGCTTGGGAAATGCCAGAGTCTGCTGGGACCAGGATGAGAGATGGGGTAGAGATTAGGACTGGGGAACTGTGGGTAAGTACATCTTCTGGAGGCCTGGTATGTGTGTGTGTGGGGGGGGGGTATGACTGCTCAGGGCTGAGCGCTGGTAACCTAGCTGAGATTCCAATTCTTTCTTAAGGCAGGGCAGCTATGATGGCAAGTACTTGAAGTGTTGAGGACTTCAGGTACCTTACATGTGAAATGGAGCCAATATTTAGCATAAGTATAAACAATTCTGTACTATCAGAAGAAATACATATTCAGTGTATGTGAGAACTGAACAGAGAACCTGGTTATTATTGGAGTATCCCCCACAGTGTATACAGTGCATATGAGATCTGAATAGAGAACCTGGTTATTCATTCTCTCTCTCTCTCTCTCTCTCTCTCTCTCCCCTTCTCTCTCTCTCCATTTATCTATCTATCTATCATCTATCTATCTATCTATCTATCTATCTGTCTATCTATAGATATGGATATGGATATAGATGTATGATGATAGATATAGGCTGAGTAAATTTTATTGAATATAGCTATATGGTATTGGCTTGTAGAAGTGTAGTTAGTGCTGAGCTGGAACCAGAGCGAGGTTTCTGACTTCCATTCCAAATGTCTCTTGTGCTGTACCATGCAACCTCTGCTACCTCTTGCAATCTCACTGTTCCTGAAGAACACTTGTGTGTTCAACAGAGACCTGTATCTGACTTATGAGAGCATGAATTCAAGTAGACGAAGGACGGGCATCTCCACAATGTGTCTGGGGACCTGCTTAGAAAACCTACTTGAAACGATGATTATATTTATCACGAATTCAATGATGGTGATAACTCAATGATTTTCTGTATTTATTCTCTAGACTCTGGGCATGTGTTTGGTATGTATTATGCCATTTAATTCCAATAAACTTAGCTGTGAATAATATAAATAAAATCGGGTCCAGTGAGGTTAAGAATTTGTGTAAAGTTACAAGAAAGCAAGTGTAAAAACAAAGTCTCAGAGAGTGCTAAGCATGGGATTTGGTCACCAGACATGGGTGGCCATATCTTCTATGAGTGGGACCTCATAGAATATAGCTTATGAATACATTCATAGCTTATGAATGGAACCTGCTTACAGGTGGTTAGATATCTTCCCCACAGTCATGAGTAAAGGCATGCCTTTAGCGTATCAAGGAAACTGAGAAACGTGCTAGCCAATGATTAGAACAAAGGGAAGAATAGCTTTTCATCTCATACAGAAATTTCCTATTTCAGTGTATACTGCCATGCCTCTATAAGAGTTGGATGGAACTGGGTAAATCCGTGCCCAGTTTCTCATATGTGTACACTGGAGGCAAGAATTAACCCGTAATGATTTGTAAAAATTTAATTTCTTGTAATCACACTTCAATGTGCTAATATATTGTGGGGTGTAAATATTTTCAGACTTTGGAGAGACATGATTCCTGGTAGCAGAGAATGGGACCTTGTCCTGCAACATCCAACTTTGATTTTGTAGCCCCTAAGTTTGTGGGTAACGTGAGATAGCAAACTAATTTTGAGGTGTCTGGGTACTACCCCATGATGACACAGGGTCCAGGTGGGGAGATCTCTATTTATCTTCCTGTGGGCTTTAGGGAGAAGACCTAATTCATCTGAATGACCATAGTCTACAAGTACAGCCCTTGATGTCTGCTCTCTCAGTCATCTGACTTCATATTTGCTTCTAAATATTCATGTTAGCGGGTATTAGATTTACATTAAAAGTTTAACTGTCAAATAAAGATAAAAATAAGATGAAGAAAAAGAAGAAGCGTGTGTCTTTACTTACGACTCATATTGGAGCTGTGTGGGAAGCAATCTTAGCCCAAAAGATTCTTGTTCAAGAATGGTTTAGCTCCTCTGCATAGTTCAGTCTGCTTTATTGCTGTGGGTTTCATCTCTATATGTGGTCATGAACAAGAAGGATTGGAAGTTCTTCATAATGCAAATAACTTAGTTCTAAGGGAAATTCCATTTTTTTTTCCTGGTGGGCAAGGTAGATTAGGGGATAGATTGAGCCATAATGATACTGAAAGAGGGAGAAGATACTCTGTTGACCCTTGAGTCGTTGCATAGACTCTTCAGCCCCCCTGGCAGCCAATGCTCTAAGTAATTAGCCCAAAACATCCTTCAACAGCAATCTGAGGTTGTCACTCCCTTCCTTAAAGAAACTGTGCTTCCTTAACCTATGACATTCCAGTTCTTTTTGTTTTCAGTAGATGGATTGATAAAAATAAATTCCAAAGGAAAGAGGGAAAATCTGTACAGAACAGCTCTTTTAAGTTCCTAATGGGGTTTTGCAGGGGCTTTACCTGCCTGAGCCTCTACTAGGCACCTCCTCTTATTAAAACCCTTAGCACCTGCTTACTTTTACCCCATCAAAAGCAGTTCTTCTAACCTTTATTCACCCTAGTGATTCATAAGATACAGAAACTAAATGTGCTACTTTCCCTGCTAATATTTGTGTTTTAATTATAGTCTGCACATTGGGATTTTATTTTTAATTATGAGTCTGTGTTATGTGTGGGTCTGTACACATGAGGGCAGGTTACTGCAGGTTACAGCAGAGGCTAGAGTTATAGGTTGTTGGAAGTCATGCAATTCAGGTATTAAGAACCAAACACTAGTCCTCTCTGTAAGAGCAGTATTTGCTCTTAACTGCTGAGCCTGAAGAATTAAATCTAGATGCAACCATCACATCCCACTCCCTGTTCTGTAGCAATTTGTGTATGGATGCTAACTCAAGAGCTTAACTAGGAACTCCCTTTAAATAGATTCTAGTTCACATGATTATCCAGTCCACCACTTGCTTGCTGGCCCATCATAAATATATTTGAAATACAAACTAAATTGCAAAGAACAAAGGTAACATCTTGGTCCCATCTTCATGGTGGAGTTGTGAAGTGGCTTAGTTTTCAGCAACATCTGGTGAATGTGACCACCATATTCAAGATGGTAAATAGCTGTACAATTGGTTGGATTCACCTGGTAAGTTCAGCCTGTGTTCCATCTCCTGACTTGAACAGGATGCTTTGGGCATGCTCAGTGTAGAAGAGAGGCTGGATGTTCCATGTTTCCTGGAAGCACCATCTTTGTGTCTGAGCAGGAAAAAACAAAACAAAACAAAATGGTGCCGGTCTCTGGAGAGTCCAGGTGTTTCCTGTCCTATCTTCCTTGTTAAGGAATGTTCTACCTAGGAGGCCATCTCCTGAAGGTCCGGAAGGCATTGTGTCTTTTATATAACATTTGTCCCTTTAGAAATTATCGTCACGCATGTCAAGAGCTTTCACACAGAAAAGAAATATGTCACATTAGCTTCCAAGTTTCTGATTGTCTAAATAACGCAGCAACTCAACATACAGCTGTCTGGCATTTTGACAGTACAATAACCCATAATTCTTTCTGCCACTCAACACTTCAAAGTTAGCATTTTGTAGTTTGCTCTCAAGGAGTATTCATTTACATTTTCAAGAGGAAGGAATGAGTGTGGCCGCCTCATACCTATTTTTTGATCTTTGCTTCATTTACTTGGGTGATTGTCCCATTATTACTCATATTTTCTGGAACTGATGATGTTCACATGTCAACTTTTTAAAAAGCGGTAGAAATGTCTTCAGATTTCTATTCTTCATTCTGTGGATAATTAGGGATAATAATGGAAACCCTCAGACAAGCTACCAAGGTCAACTACCCTGCTAGCATTTACTTTGTGTTTACACCGAATGACGCAAAGAAGCATTTGGCTAGATGAAGTCCTATCTGACTGGCTTAGTTTGGGTTTCATTGCTGTTAGGAGACACCATGACCAAGACAACGCTTCTAAAAGCAAACATTTAGTTCAGGCTGGCCTATAGTTTCTAAGATTCGGTCTATTGTCATTGTGATGGGAAGCATGGCAGCATGCAGCGGGACATGGTGCTGGAGGAGCTAACAGTTCTACATCTTGAGCCAAAGACAATTAGCAGGAAACTCTCTTCCACAGGCAGCCAGGAGGGAAGAGGCTCTCACTTCCACTTTGTGTGGAGCTTGAGCACTAGGAAGCCTCAAAGCCTGCCTACACAATGACACACTTCCTCCAACAAGGCCACACCTATTCCAACAAGGCCACACCTCCTAACAGTGCCACTTCCCATTGGCTAAGCATACTGAAACCACCCCACTGACTTTCCTGTTTCCTTGGAAAAGGCTGGTAAAATAGTTGCACCCGCCATCCAGAGAATGTAAAGTTTCTACTTCTTACCATATCTAATGGTAGATCAGCTTTCTCGGTCCCACCTGACCCTGCAGTGTGCAGGATGACCCTGGGACTAAGCCAAAGTTAAAATCTTTGGCTTTATCTGTGGATTCCAAACCATGCTAGCTTGGGTTGCTACTGGTCATTCTTGTAAGCAAATTAACATCCCACTGAAACTATAGATCTGACTTCACAAATAGCCCTGGCCTAGCCAAGAGTGTGCATATTTGGAGCCCTTTCTTCATTTGTTGACGTGATTACTAGCTCTAGTTATATCTACTTCTATAGGCTTGGAGCTAACTTTAGATTAAGATTAGGAAATGTGTTGATTCCCTATTAGACATGATTTTAGGTGTTTTATTCAACTCACTACTGGTTTGCACCCCAGATTTGAATTTCCATTGGTGGTAAATTGATTTGTTTGCTGTGTTCATTTTCTGGGACAAAGACAGAAGTATTGTACCTTTTGCTATGAACTTGGTTCATTGAATGCCTTTTTTCTTTTTTTCTTTCTTTTCTTTCTTTTTTTCTTTCTTTCTTTCTTTTTTTTTTAGGTGCATTCAAGGATGAACTTTTTCATCCTGGAAATCCTTAGGATATCTAAGAACTTAAAATTGCTGAAGTGAAATAAGTTTTAGTTGTTAACTTGCCAACTAACTTGCTGAATATCCTTGTCTAAGAGAGTTCAGCTTGCTAGTCTGCTCTTCAGCCAAGCTAAGTATAATTTAAACGTCTGAATGTGTGGGTGAAAAAACATGCTGTGTTTATTATGCAGTCTTTTTATGGTTTTGAAGCCATTAGAGTGATAAACATTTTACCATCATCAAGCCATAACATTTCTATAACAGAATCTTCTTCTTTTAGCTTGTAGGGAATGATCTTATAGGTAGAATTAACTCCTTCTAGATTTTGCCAGACGTTTCTTTGACAGGACTGGGGTGAGTTACTAGTTGGAAATTACAGGGTGTTTGAATTGCGGTAGACGGCAGGGGGGCATCTGTGGGGCGTGTGTGGAGTTTCTCCAGTTGATTGGTTTTGTTGAGGCGGGGTCTGTGATGACTCTGCCCTGTTTATTGGTGTTTACTGAGAATTTTCATCCTCAGTAGTCCACCTAGTGGACTTATGTACTTGCTGCTTCTGAATGGGGACTTTGAAATCTTGCCAGTTACTTGTAGAGGATGGTATGGTATGGAAATAACTTGGATATGGAAGAGAAGAATCTACTGATATTTCCCTCAAATGTACACTTCTGGCCAATACTGACTTCAGGAGAATGCTACAAAGTAGTCTGGACCAGTGTTGTTGAAATTATGCTTACATAAATATATGTGCTATAAAAATTATGCACATCATTGTAGAAAATTCTAAAATCAATTCAGAAGGAAGTAACAGTTGTCTGCATTCTCCATTTCTCCAAAATTATCATTTGCATCCTTCTAGTAAATATCTACTCTTGCATATGCTTCTATATGTATGTTTCATACACTAACTTTTGAAGCTGGGATCACTGCACAGTGATATTGTATTATTTCAAGCCTATTATGATTATTTACCTATGTTATAAATCAGCCTTAAAACTTCATGTAGTAGGTGACTAGTTTGGTTATAAAGAGTATATTATGGTATCAGCGAATGACTAGGTTCATCCATAGGTTCCTTGCTTTATTTAAGGATGATAGAGATACCAATGCTCTACTATCTACTCAAATTCCATTTTACACATACTTCTCACTGTATCCTTAGGATAAAAGTAAATGGAATGACTGGACTATGTTTATTTACTATTTGAAGCTCTGTTTTAAAAGAAAGAGAGAAAGGAGGGGATATTGTTCTCAGTTTTGAGCAGGAAAACTAGAGAAAGGAACCTTAGACCAAGTCACCTAAAAGGCATGTAGAGATCCAGGTGTCCCCAAGGCTGGTATCTGCTTTGCTAACACCAGGGAAGTGAGAGCAGCAGTACTCTCTTTACAGTGGCTGTTTTGGATGGCTTATGATCCCACTACCCATTGAAGATTGTACAATAAGTATGAAAGGGCTTCCCAGCTCCTTCTCTGACTTCAGGCCAACAGCCTTGGGGCTTTCTCTACTCAGTGCTTGGGAATGGTGGCTAGAATACTGGTCAGGCCATCTGCTTTCCTGCATAAAACTCTCCTTTCTTCTTTGTTCTGTGTTGCAGTGCTGGGGATTGAACTCATGCCCTCTCATGCCCTTCAAGGTTGTTCTACACCAGAGCTATGTCCCCAGATGCTTATTTTCCAAGTAGAACATTTGGGAACACACTCATGAAGTCCTTGACTCTCTGTTGGGTGCAGTGCATCCAATACACAGATGTATTAAGATCAGTCTCAATTTCCAGAATTAATCTTGTATCAAAGTTCCAAAGAAAGATAATTATGACAGAATATAAGAGTAAGTATTTTAAGGCTGAGACAAGATCAGTGGCTTAGCTAGAAAATTAATTAGTGGTATTCCTGGGGCATGACAAATGTCTGCTTTGTAGCCACCTCAGCCATTGTGAACTCTTGTTCTTGGGTATTTTGTTTTCAGGGATTCCTGGGTTTTGTTCTGTTTGTCTTCTCTTCACTGACTTGCTTCCTAATGTTTCTTTATACAGCAGGCATCTAATACAAACTGATACACTGGCTAGACCTGGATTCTGGATGGTGATGCTTGGCCCTGTACTCACCACTGATACATACCCTACACATTTCACCAATGTCTGAGGCTCCTTTTCCTTATTTGTAAAACTGAGAAAAAAAATAAATTATGATAGCTATCAAAACTAGCCAGTGTTGACTGCGTATCCATTTTGTACAATATTGATATTTTATACCTTATAGATATTATTCCATTAAAAATCCACCCATTTTGGGGTTAACTGTGATCCTGTTTTTCAAGTGGTCATCCAGAATGCACATAGCTGGAGGGTGGAAGCTCAAAGTTCAGGCTCTAGAATTTGATCTCTTGATAATGCTCTCCCACTTTGTAAGAGCCTTGTCTTGTCCAATGGCCTCTTGGCCTTTGGCTAAAGTTACATGTAAAAACTGTGTCTTACAGAGAACCCAGGCTATGACACCGCATATTATAATTCTGAGTGTCTAACTTCCTTAGCTGAGGAGAATGGCTATTCTCTGGCCTCCCAGATATAAATGTGTTCAGATATACATGTTTTCCATATAGGGTTTCAGAACATTCCAGAACCAGAGGACTGTAGCTAAAAGGAAAAGGGCCCCTTTCAAACAACTATTTAATTGCACTTTTTCAGTATCAGTCTACCAAGGTCATTGCATGATTGGTTAATGATGTACCATTGACCCAAACAGACATGATCACTACTCTTGTGAAAATCAAACCCAGAAATCTTGAAAAAATCATGTCACACAATGAGCGTGAATTCATTTTCCTATGTTCAAATGCTTAATTGCTTCCTATTTTAGCAGGAACTTAGCCCTGCCTCTCTTTTCTCCTATGGGAAGCTCATGATTTGGGGTCTCACAAGTGTAGCTTTAGTAATAGAGAGGTCCCAATCAAGCATATATCTGGGGGCCAGGATCTAATATCCTCATGATACCTGGCATACGAAAGTAAACTCTGTCATAATAGAGGAAGAAGAAAAAGGTAAAATAAAGCCAGGTTTTAGATGAGTTATGAATTGTTTCTTCTCTCTATGGAGATTTTATTGTAAGGTGAAATTCTTGCTTCTTGGATTGATTTGAATGGGACACACACACACACACACACACACACACACACACACACACATACACACACTCCTTTGAACAATGTCAGGCTTCCAATGTCTCTAGCTCCTCTGCAAGTTTCCAATCTTGGGATTTCTGTAGTTTGATTCCAGCAAGAACAGGCTCTGCTTCAGTATTCATTTCAATGGCGTTGACAATACTGACAATATAATTGACCTAAAAAGTTCTGGATTTCCTGTTAATGCACTTTAGAAATGTACATCAACTACCAAAAAAATCATTTCTATCTACATTTCACTTGATTTCCATTTTCAAGAGAGCAGCTTCGTCATTATCATTCTATTTGAATAGTAGTGATATCTTGAAGGATGGAAGGAGATTTCCATTGTATGCGGGAGTACTTTATTTCGATATTTTCTTTGTCTGATTATACATGATAAACACACATTAGTGACATTTCGTGCATGTTTGGAAGATAAATGGGGATATCTCTTTAAACCATTCCTGACACTTGCTAACCTGTGAGCTTAATGGCATTTTCTCTTTGATTCAATAATTTGTCTGTCAAAAAAAAGCTGGGCTGACATTCCCCTTGTTGTGGGATTGAGATGGAAAGAAATCTCTTCTCTTGAAGATAATTTTTTTTTTAAATTGAAGGGAACATTTTAGGATATGAATGTTTTTGAAATTATTTGGGGATCAGGTGATGGAGGTGGGGGTGGGATTGAGAGGGTGGCACTAATGAATGCCAGAACCACCAACATTCTGTGGGTAGCAAGTGATAAAAGAAAGCCCCTACATCCTTCTCACAGTTCTCTTAAAATAATTAGGGAACCTGTGAAATCTTGCAAATGAAGGTGGCTTCTATAGGTGTTGGGGGAGGCTGGCTGCTGCCTTTTCAAGGAGGTGGCAGGGATGGTGTATGCATCCACACTGCAAAGGATAACTTGGACTCTCAACACTTGCCTCAGTTTCCTCAAGACTCATTCCACATGACAGGCTGAGAGAGAGTCCAGCCCTGGGGTTATCTTCTAGAGACACTGAGTATAGGTGTCACCTTGACAGTTTTGGAAAAGATGAATCCTAAAGGTAAACTGGAGTTTGGGGAGAGAATGGTAAGTTGGGAATGAGGCCTAACTCTCCCAAGTGGGGTCTTTATGTAACCCATATCTTGTAATGCATGGTGCACTGCTGAGCCTACTCTGAACTGAAGGAAGCTGAAAAGAGGAGGCACCCTATTTTGGAGGAGCAGAGGGAAGAAGATGACTGGTGCTCCCCTAGCCCTACCCTAAAGTGTCTTCAGAAGCAGCATTAGAAAACTGACTTCAGATGGTTTAGTTGGTAGGTTTGCGACATTTGAAAAATGGTTGTGAGCAATGTGTAATGGAGGAAGAATGTAAGGGTGGGTGGGCCTTTGAGCCAGGCTAGCCCTCTAGGCTCACAACTTGGCTTTAAGAAATTAGTTGAGTTGGGAGTGGTGGTACATAACTATAATATCAACACTTGAAAAACTGAGGTAGAAGAATCTGGGTTCAAACCCAGCCTGGATTTTGTAGAGAGCTCTTGGTTAGCCAGGGCTATGTATAGAATTCAAGGCTAGCATTAGGTTTATATATAGCCAAGACCTTATTTCCCCATCCCCTCATTTTCTGTGATTTCTTAGGCTGATTACTTCTATTCTCTGCTATTTCCTATTCTACAACTGGAGAAGGGGTAAGGGGCTTAGGCCCAGAGAGTCTTGGGGGGTCTCTTTTATCTTAAAGGTAGGTAAGACTGTGCCTGGATTATGGTGTGGGGGTGTAAGAACTGAAACTGTGGCATAGCCAGTCCTGTCCTTTGACTTCATCCTGGCATTAGGCGCTGGAAGTCTCTTTCTTCTGACCAGGCCCTGAGAGAACAACCTTTTTATTTGAAAGCCCCTCCATGTCCATTGTATTTTGCTGTGATGTATTTTCAATTAAAAACAATTTTGAACAGAGCATACTCCCTACCTCCTTGTCTGAAAAATCCCCAAATCCACACAGTAAGGTTAGATCTTCGGGGCTGGAGTATGGTGGCCGAGCAGCTTCCCCTGAGTGTATTCAGACCTGAGGCAGAGTGGAACACCCATCCCATTCCTTTCTTCTTCCAATATTCAAAGCATGTTTTTCAGGTCCAAACAACCTCACCTTGAATATGAATCCTGGGAGCTAGGTAAGTACAGCTTAGAGCTCTTCCTAAGCTTAAGACTAACTATATAGGTTTTAGCCCCTTTAGTGTCAAATAAAGTGAAAGACAAAAGAATTTTGGGAGAGAAAAAGAAACCACTGGTTCACCATGCTCCCTCATATAGACCCACTCAACCCATTTTTTGAGTACCTATTGGGTACCACACACAGTTCTAGGCACTGGAACTGCATCTCAAGACCTGCAGCTTGCTGGTGGCAGTATTGATTCCAGGGATATAAAACTGGATTTTTGACTCTTGACCTGATGGTTTTCTTGCTCATCACGCTGTCTTCCTAGAGAACTTGCATTCTACCAGAACCAGAGGACCTCAAACTCTTTCTCGTTATATGGTTGTCTTTCTTCTGGCCTCCTGTGCTGGTGTTTGGCCATAGGCTTGCCCTGTCTGGGCACCTCTATCAGTTGTTTCCCACTGGGTTATGCTAACAGACTGGTACAATCAACACATACAAGTGGAAGAACAGTCAGTGGCCCTGACATATGCTTTAAGCATTGCCTTCTGTTAGCAGTACACAGGGACATTTTAAATGTTGGGTGCCCTGAGCTTGTCAGAGACATCATCATGAAGCCCATCTAATGGCTGAAAGTGAAGCTCCAATATCACACTGTGATTTATAAAATTTCAGTGTGAAAATTTGGGAAGGGTTTAATAAAACATTTCTAAGGTGCTAAGGCTTAAGAGTAATAGTGTGTGTGTGTGTGTGTGTGTGTGTGTGTGTGTGAAAGAGAGAGAGAGAGAGTTATAACAATGACCAATTTGCAGAGTTACACTTGCATTTGAAATTATATTGGTAAAGAAATGAGATCGTATGTTAAGTAGGATATCTCTCTCAGATTTATTTTTATCACTTGGGACTTCTAAATCTAGATGCATATACTAAACTTGACTCCACAGAGTCAAGACTGGGATCCTGATTTATATATACAAAGTTACATATATACTTAGTTATATGTACAAAACCTAAACAGATCTGCACTGGACTGATAAATGTACATGAGGTTTATGTTTGTTGAAATCTAGTGAAACTTTTATTGACATGCTTTGAAGTTTTAATTTCACATGCTGGGTCATTTTCTTCGTATAGACCCCAAATATTTTATTGGATTTTAGAGTTTGAAGAACCCTTGATGTCATCTATGCCCACAGCTTCTTGGGGCAGAGAGAGGCCAATGGTGAGGGCACTTAGAATGAGTGACTTTATTTATATCTACCTACTCCAAACCAAATCCTATACCTTAGGATGCCTTTGAGGACCCCAGGTGGGTTAGGCTGGTTTTCAAGTCTCTCTGAAAATTTCTGGAGCTAGATTTCATCATGGTCATATCCTGGTAGACTCAGGAAGAATTCAGGTTCCAGTTGCTATGGTGTGATACTCAGTTCAAGCTGATGTAGCAAAGTACCATATTTTGAGTGGTTTGGGCAGGCTTCTGGAGGCTGAATCTCACAAATTCAGGTCTCTGTGATAACTTTCTTCTTGCCTTGAAAACAGCTGCCTTACGTTCCATCATATGGCCTGATCAAATTCAGTTTTGTTATAATCTTCGTTGAAGAACAGCAACCCTATCCTGGTTTAGAACATTTTTAACGCCAATTATTTTCACATACTCCATCTCCAAATGATACAAAATCTCCATTTCTAAATATTATCACATCAGGATTGGAGAACGAGCACATAAATTTTGGGCACAAACATTCTGTCCCTAACATATCATTTAAGGAAGAAAATAAGCCTTAGACTCTGTAGTTGGATTCCAAATCCCTGTACCATCACCTTTTAGCCCTGTGTCTTGGGACACATTGTTTATACTTTGGGGTTTAGTTTCTACTTCTATAAACTAGAGACAAGGAATGATTTGAAAGGTTTCATTTGCATTTGAAGAAATATTTTTAAAGAAGTGAGATATCTATTAGGTTACCTCACTTAAATGAATACACCCTACTAAATTTTGAAGAACCTTTATATGTGTTTGCTTAGACTTTGACCTAGAAAGTGCAAGCAAGAGACATAGGAGCCAGGGGCATGGCAGGAGGTAACAACCAGGTGTAATCCTTGGCACAGCAGCAAGACTATTTTATAAAGGGGGGTTGTTTTTAAATTTGCAGAATATGGAGGCTTGTGGCACAGGAGCTGAAAAGGAACCATGATGCAGAGTTGGGGGTTCCCAGCTAGGGTGTGGGAAGATCTTTACCACAGAAGGCTCTGCACCTGGGGCTCATGGAGTCTCCGTTATGCCATTTCCAAAATGGGAAACATAAATTGAAATTACTAGACTAGTGAGAGTTGATACTTATGTATAAATGGCGCTGGATACATCTAGGATCTTGGAATGCACCAGCTTCTAAAATTTAGACAGCCTTTCAAATAGGGAATGCTACTTTATTCTAGAAGGATGGCCAGGATTGCAGGAGAGTGTCATATCAGAGGTAATAGTTGTCTTCCACATCTTCACTCATGACTGCCCATTGCCTGGCCCAGGATGAGAAGGAAGTACTGCCTGTCACCTCCTTCCCCCTCTCTCCCCTTCCTAGCATTGGTGTGGCAATCCAATAGGCTTGGATTCTAATGCACAGGGGAAACTGACAGACACCCTCATAGGGAGGGCTTTAAATAAAGATCAGACAACAAAAAATGGTTCATAAATACATTATACAGTGTGTTGGGAGGAGCAGAGGAAGAGAAAAAGTAAGTAGATGGTGAACTCTGATGGTCTAAACACCAAGTTGTGTTGAAAAAGCAAAGGGTGCAGGAGGGCTTCGTGAGGGTACAGGGAGGAAGTGGCCAGTGGGAAAGCTGAAGAAAGGAGTTGGGTGAAGAAACATCATCACAGTGGGTTTGTCTTTCTGAGCTCCAAGCAGGATAGAGGAAGCCAGCTGATTTTAGAAGGCCTGGAATGTAATTTCTTCTTGGTAAATCCAAATATGCTTGATGTAACTGGGGAATTTCCATGCCTGCCCTTCCTAGGCAGTGAGGTCCAAAGTGGAGACTAAAGGCAGGATTCTATAGCTCAGGTGTATTTGGGGGAGTCTTTAGTGGCTGAAATACCTGTGAGTAATGTGAACTGAAGACCCAAGTTAATAAATTTATAAGTGGGTGAGTGGGAACAGTCAATGGGAAAGTATTTAGATTATTGCCTGTGCTAAGAATGGGGAAGTTCTGAGTCTGTACCTTATTACTGATTGTATACCTGGGCTCAAGAGTGCTTATTTTAAGATATTTTTTGTTTAGATATGTGAATTAACCACCTGTATTTTAATTAATATAAAAACTTTAGGTATCATTAGGCATTGAGATAGAAGTTCAACTATATAATTGCAGTTAAGTTCAAACATGGGGTTTGAAGCAGCAGGTGGCTTCCTATTCTGTTTAATATATGAGCCTACTCTAGTTGGTAAACATTTTGGTCCCTAGTCCATGGCAGAGGTCAGGATCTCCTCTTATCTTTATTCATGCCAGGGTGATAGAGACCAAGGATAGTATGTGAATGTGTGTGTGTGTGTGTGTGCGCGCGCACGCGCGCGCATGTTTATGTGGTAGAGAGTGTTCTGGGAAATGAAGTGGGCAGAAGCCAAATAGAGTAGCTATTCTCTGAGCCCTCAAAGAGGAGAGACAACAGTAACAAAAAACTCCCCTTTCACAGACACATAAATATTTAATAATCATCTGTCTACAACCAATCTCTAGGAAAAAAAATCTTTAAATAGACTGCTCGAAAGGCCAGAACCTGAATTTTAATTGAGGTACTTTGAATCACTCCCATTAGTCAGTCGCTCCAAATTTTTCTTAGTGAGAGGTGGATTGCTTTTGAAAGGGGAATCAGAATTTTTAGCAGGTCTTAACAGCCCCTCCCCCCAAAGAACTGTTCCTACTAAATAATAAACTAGGTAACTAGGCTTCTTTAAATATCGAGGCTCTGTCTGTGTGTGTGTGTGTGTGTGTGTGTATGTGTGTGTGTGTGTGTATGAATGTGTATATGTGTACCCACAAATGCATGAATGTGCATGTATATATATGTTTGTGTGTCTATGTATGTGTGTTTATGTGTGTATGTTTATACAAAGCAAAAGGCCAAAGACCAAGAAACCCCACACATTAGAGATGCAATTTGAAAAGCTTCATGAATTTTGCTGCCTGGGAAACCACTTCCTGACAATCATCTGTCTTAGAAGTTCCGTTATCTTACTAAAGTTTGCAGGACTGTGTATGTGTGTGTGTGTGTGTGCATGTGTGTGTGTGTGTGTGTGTGTATGTGTGTGTAATGTGTATGTATTTATATATTTATTTTCCTTTTCTGTGCCCCCTGGGCCTCCAGTCTCCTGCAGCTGATGTAACAGCCCTCTTTGATGAGCCCCTTGTATCTTACACTAGCCAATTTCGACAGTCTAAAGTGCTCAAATTGAGCCATTTTGTTCTCTGTAAAATAAACCTCAGGCCATTATGCGCGTTTTTCATTCACCCACCTCCTATCTCCTCACCTTGGCTCCTCACTGCCTCCCCTCGCCTGTTTTCTCCTTTCCTGCTCTCTCTCTCTCTCTCTCTCTCTCTCTCTCTCTCTCTCTCTCTCTCTCTCTCTCTCTCTCTCTCTCTCTCAGAGGTAGCCTGGGATTGGAGGCAGACAGCCTTCCAGAGAACCCCCTGTGCTCAGTCTGGCCATGTCAACGTCATTCTGGCAAAATTTGCTCTGAGATGTGTACCATGAAGCAGGGATGCTAGGCTGCTCCACCAGACTTGATCTTGGTATCCATCTGCTTCTCCGGGAGCACTCTCCCTTCTGGCTTTTGCTTGGATACATTGTTTAAGGCCTCTGCTTTGTGTTTCCCCTCCACCTCTTCCCAAATGAGAGGATGAGGTGAGATTCAGGGAGGAAAGCTTCCCTAGTCCCTCAGTGCCTACCTGGGAGAGCATCTCCAAGTAGCACAATTAAGGCAATCTCCAGACTAATTTATTATGGAGATACTTTGCAGAGCCCCTGATTTATTGTCACCAGCAAGGGGAGAGTCTGTCTTTGGAGTCTTTACTCCTTGCTCCACATGACTTAAGCCGATGCTTATGATAGATCTGAATCCAGTAATTTATTCGATTTTGGGTCATTAACCCTTGTTCGGCTTTATGGCAGCAAATGACTTCATCTTCAGACATGATGAGTGTTCTAAACTACGGAGGTACTTGGCTCTCACGAGCTCTCATCTGAAAATCAATTTTAAGCAAGTGGCGGGTGTTAGAGATCCTCTCTGCTTATGGGTTTGGGTGGCATTGCCTCCGGGATGTGAGGATGCAGGGGGTGGTGGAGGAGAGATAGAGGGGGTAAGGCACACCCTGGGAAAGAGCTCTTATGGCCATAGAGTGTTTGTGCTGGAGTAGCTAATGTCCTGAGAAGGCTGTACAATAGGCTCTGTCAAAATGCTTCTTAGAAGTGGGGAATGGATTGCAGTTTGGAAATGGGGTGGGGGAGAGAGTCCCCCCTCAGTCTAGCAATCCCTTCTGTAGACTGAATAGACTAGCTGGAAACCCTTGCTCTTATTCCCATTGACTGGTTAAGCCTTTAAACCACAGCAATTTAAATATTTTTTCCATCTGCTTTTTGCCTGTTATACCAGTTCTCCAGTTGACCTTGAAGCATATCAACCCAGTTTTGAGGATATAAAAAGAAAACAGAAACACCTTTGCCTTCAAAGCTATGTGAGATTCTGCCTCTTATGTGGTGCTACACAAATAGGTAGCATTGCCTAGTATAAAGGACCACAGGACATAGAGGAATGGTACATCTAGATGGCTTGTGTCATACCTTGGCAAGTGAGCAGATGCTCCTGTGTTCCCTGCCACCATGTCTTTGGACCACAGTGCACAGACTGAGCAACAAGACTTAGAACCAGGGAATTCCTCCCCCTCCTCCCCTTTGAGGATGAGACCAGGATTTACTGGCCTTTGAGAACTCTGAAAATAGGCCCATCTTTAGCTATGATTTATGCCTTCCTTAGCCATTCTTACATTAGCCTTCTCCCAATGCAGAATGTTTACATTTAAATATTTAGGAGAGAGAACATAGATTCTTAAAAACTTTTAAATAGAACATATTTAACAATTATCTAGTGAATCCTCTTAGGTTTCTACCCAGAGTACCTGGCATCAAAGTGGCCCTAAAACCAGTTCTACTGAAAAGTGTTACACCTGGGCATGTGGGTAAAGTATGGCTGTCCCAAATCCATGCAGAGGGGCTGCACTGTCTATAGAGTTTGTGTGAGTGCATGTGCATGTGAATGCTTCTGTGTATGAGAGTGCACACGTGGGCATGCATGACTGTGCAATGCGTGTGGAGGTAAAAGGTCAAGTTTGGATGTCATTCCACAGGAGCTATCTGTCCATCTTGAGTTTTGAGACTGGTATCTGGAGTACACACCGTGGACTAGGCTAGCTGGTCTGTGTGCTCTAGGGAACCGGCTGCCTTGCCTCCCAAAGGGTGGGACTACAAGCATTTATCACCAGGCCTGTCTTTTTCAGCATCTGATAATGTCAGTATTAATGTCCCTGTCCCTTCCAAGGTAGGTATTTACCAACTCCAGTCCTGCTTCTTTAGGATACTGTTGCTCCTGACTCTTGTCCTGTCTTTTTTCAGCAAACCAAAAGGCATCCCTCACCCAGAAAACAACAATAAACACAAACTATATCTTGCATTAGACATACCTTCTTCTTCCTTTAGAGTTAAGTAAGGAAATGGCCTTTGGATGAGACTCTCCAGTGGGGATTAGTGAGAAAAAAAAAAAAGGTGATACCTTAGGGTGCAAGGACAGGAGAACCCAAAGGGGGAAGGGGAGGGTTTAATGGGACTTGTCTCACCTTCACCCCTCTAATATGTAAGTGTTGGCTGTTGGGTGAGAGTCTCTTAGCCCTCCATGGATTTTGGAGACTCTGGGCCACCTTCTAGACATTCCTTCTCTTGCATGTCATTAACATCGCCAAAGAACCTCTAGACGGTCTGAGGGTATGACTGTTCTTATATGTCTCTCTGTGGACACCCTGATCAGACTAAACATTGGCTGGATTTCCTTCTCTCCAGCCACTGCCTGAATTGGAGGGGTGGGCTGCAGGGCGAGGGTTAAACATACCAGTCTGGTATCAGCTGCTCATGCCTGTCATCAGCTCTGAGAGATAAATGTCTCATGGTGAGCATAATATCCTTTGACCCCTCCACCTCACCCCCCCCACCCCCATCTAAACTCAGCCTTGGTAGGAATCTAATGTAAACTAAACACAATTCTCAAAGAGACACTATCAAGGTATTTTCTATCATTTTAAAAAATAATTTCCAATCACCCCATTCTTCCCATTGCAATTATGTCTTAATAGTTAATCAGACCTACCCAGAAGCTGAATCCACTTCTTGAAGGGTGGAAAACTTTTCTCACACAGCAGGCCTGGAAAAAAGTTCATGAGACAGAAAGACTGGCTAGATCGAGATTCCTTTACCATGAGTTCTAGAGGCAGGCCAGTGAGGTTATTATTGTTATTTTATGAAGTAAAAAAAAAAAAAAAGAATTAAAATGGTGTCTTGTCATCTTTGTTCTGGGAAAGTACGTTAAGCCATGCCTGGCCCACCAGCTTTTCTGGAGTGTTCTTAATTCAGTTTCTGTTTTTCCAGAACAGGCAGCACCCACGCCTCAGCTTTCAATGGAGGTTCTGCTTTCCCTCCAGGCTCATCTCTTACCTCCTTACTCTCTCATGAAGGAGGAAAATAAATGAACCTTGATTTCTACCTCCACCTATCCCAGAATCCCTTCTGGCTGTTTGTCAATAGGTACTGTGCCTTGCGTGAAGCAGGAAGAAGACGAGGCTGAGTTTCAGCTCCTCTGCAGAGAACTGTGTATGTGCAGCCGCAGCTGGCCTGGGGGTAAATTATCCTCTACCTAGGAATCCTGGGACTTGACATTCAAAAATTCTCTTCATTGAAAACAGACTAGCCCTGAAAACCTGGTTAAGGAGATAAAATCTGTAAGCACAAGAGGATAAATGTAGTTTGGCTTGTTTGTACTGGTCTAATTTAATACGATCTCCCTTGGAGTTTCCAGCGTCTAGATTTTCTAGACCATTAAATCCATTACTTTTCAGAGTTGGCATTTTATTTATTTATTTTTTTATTTTTACATAGGAAGATGGTTTGTAGCATGGATATACATTTTTAGTGGCACCGTCCACTAATCATGGGAGCCTCATCAAAGCACGTTTGGCTGTGAAGTGATTAATACCCGGGCCCAGGAGCTCTGAAGGTGGATTTCTATCCATTTCGCATGAAAGGCCTCAGCAGTAGAGTCAGACAAAGGGGTTGCTTGCTGTAACCACTGCTGTCATAGGACTCATAGTATTGTAAAGGGATATTTTCCAAACTTCTAGAAATGGTTGGATGCCTGGAAGAGGGGTATGGAAATGAATTCATCTAATAACCCTCTATCCAGGATGTGTCTAAATGATGCAAAGAGATATGGGGTCATGGCCAGGAGCTTCCGTGTGACCGTGAGCAGGTGGGTTCCTTCTCCCATCTTAAGTTTGCCCCTGTGACCAGTCCAGCAAACATTTGGAGGATGGTTTAGAGCCGTGTTGAGTTATCAGGTGTTCGCGCATGCCGCATGAGCCTTGTCTTATCCCTCTGAATCGTAGCTTTTCTGTCTCCCAGGAATCAGCTTCGAGGGTTTTGTTGAGCATCCAGGAAGCACAGGCATGTGGGTAAATACCTAGCTTCTTAGCAGATCTGCAAAGCTGTGTGCTTGCCTTCTCGCTTGTTTCCCTACGGATGGAGGAGGAGGATGGAGAGCTGAGTGATGGAGAAAGTCATGCTAAGTAGGAACCTTCCATTTGCTTCTTAAAGCCCAGGCTGGAGGAAGGGTAGATGGAGATGGAGCACAGACAGACAGGGTCTCTGTGAGAGCACTCATGCTCTCTGATTAGGGAAGAGTCCAAGTCTAGCTTCAGTTTAGCCAGCCATTTAAATCAGAGAACCAAAATGAATCCTGGTGCACTTTAGCAAAGACCTGCTGTCAACACTAAACTTGTATTTGTGGGTCATTGTGGTGCTTAGTCTCTACCAGGTACCCCTCATCCTACCTGGAATAGTCTGGGCAGCTAGAAGGCTCTGGCCTGCCTCCAACCATGATACTCTTGGTTGACAACTGTGCTGGCAGGACTTGGCACATCTCAGAAACTCACGTTAAAGTTACATTCTTTCCAGGATCGAGCTTATTGACCTATAGGTCAAATAGGAACTTCTGTGCCTTACTCAATGGCGATGGGCAATTACAACAACTATTCATCTGATTGTGAATTTGCACTTGTGGGTCTGTGTGTGTGTGTGTGTGTGTCTGTATGTGAGTACATGTGCATATTTCTGTGTGTGTCTCTGTGTGAGTATATGCATCTATGTGTCTTTGTGTCTGGGTAAGTCTGTGTGTGAATGTGTGTTTTGTGTCTGTGTGTGTCTGTGTGTGTTCATATGTCTACATGTTTGTCTCTCTGTGTGTGTCTCTGTGTGAGTATGTCTTGTGTGTGAAAGTATGTGAGTCTGTCTGTGTGTGTGACAGTGTGTGTCTATGTATAAGAGGGTGAATATGTGTGTGTTTGAGTATGTGTCTGTGTATGTATGATGTGTATGTATTAATATGTCTGTAAATGTTTGGTAATATAATTTTTCTTCTTCTTCTTCCTTCTGACTTTTTCAATGTCCACCTGTGACATAACCTCAAACAGCTGATAAGCATGGGAAGTAAACAAGGAGGTATTTAGGTAGAGAAGAATGTATACAGATCAGTGGATACATTAGTTCCCTTTCTTGTTAGTGATAGGATACTTGATAGACGCTTAAAGGAGGAAAGGGTTATTTTAGTTCACGACTCAGGGGTGGCCGTCCATCATGGCAGGAAAGACCTGGGGTAAGAAGGCTTCCCCATCTTTGTGGCAGGAACATTGGGTACTTGTTCATGTGAAGTTATCAGTCAAGAAACTAGGCTGTAGCATCCTAAGTGGTAGGAGGCTATAGCCCTCAAGTCCCATCCCATTAGCTTCCTGGGGCATCTAGTTAGGCCCTGTTATCTTTGAGCAACACAGTCAACTTGGGACCAAGTGCTTGACTGCAAGAGTCTGTGGGGGACATTTTCCATTCAAACCTTAACAGCATATACTGGTGTGCACGTGATGGATACTAGGCAGAAGATACTGCCTGGTGTCTTTTTCTGCATAATTGGGCTGTCTTTTCATATAAACCTACAAGTTGGGGGGAGCTTATTTCTGAGCCTAAGCCCCCTGCACTCTCACCAGGTCAGGTGCAATAGTAAAACCCTGTTGTCTGGCTTTGTATTCTGAATAATGGAATCACTAATCTACTTGATCTGGCCAAGTCAGATAAAGAAGAGAGGGAGGGATGCCTGTGTTTTGGAGATGGAAGGCATTTGTAAAAGCAATTTCTTTTGGGAAGGTGGGGAGGAGAGAAAAGAAAGACAGACAGTTGGGAAACAAGGAGCAAAGACTGTTGGAAACCTTTTAATTACTACTAATTACCTCAGTAGAAAATGTTGGAGGCTTGAAAGGATTTGTGTCAGCAAGTGAAAGATCAAAGATTGCTAGGCTCACATTTTAATCTGTTGGCTATAAAAGGGGACGAGGGGGGTGGTAATGGGACCCAGGAGAATGGCAGCCCAGGTGGCCTAGCCCTTAATCCCATCTTGACTGCTGAAGCCTGAGGCCTAGTCCCAATTACATAATAAGATGATTTAATTTCATTTAATTTTTTCTGTCTTCAACTCAAGCCTCCTGAAGAGGAGAGAAGAAAGGTAGATTCTCTCCTCCACCAAGGATGCAATGAAACTGCTGGGAACTGCTCAAAACTTTATTTTATTTATTGTCTCACTTTCCCTTCCACAGAAAAATGATGCATTGATCTTGATTTTCAAGCCAACAACAACACAATGACTTCAGCAATACAATACACCTCCAATGTGGGCAAGAACTCCATTAAGGATGAAGGAGTCTCTGCATGCCCAAAGCAAGGGGCAGTTGAATTGTTAGTTGAGACTTAGCTAGGCTAACGTAAACTGTGTTAGTGAAAAATTCTACCTGTTGGAATCATGGTGGTGTTTCTTAAGGCAGGGGATGTGAGGAAGGGGCAGAGCAGTGTAAAGAGAACAGTACACCCATCATGGAAGGCCTCTGTTCTGGCTCCTCTCACAGGCCTTTTTCACTCTTTCCTTCTTGAAGAATGGGTCAGACTGGGGTAGAGTTGCTTCATAAGATGTTGGTCCCACCCCTTATCTGCTCTCTTCCCTCACCTGTTCTTCTGCACACCCAACTGAAAGTTTCTGGCTAAACGCAGTAGCCACTCTTTCTGACCACTGAGACCTTGTCAGGGGGGGGAACGGCATTGTTACCATCTGTGGCTACCGTCATAAAAATTACTAATAGAAATCATTTGGCCCACAAATCCTACTGCACATACCATCTCATCTTTTACATAAAAAGTCTGATGATCTGATGACCTAGCTTGTCAGCCAGTCCCCCACCTCACGCTGTATCCTTATTGACTTTGGTCCTTTCTTCTCTCTGGTGTAGCATATGACCCCCCCTTCCAAAAAAAAAATGACTCACCCTCACCTCCTAATTTTAAGATATGCTTCTGGGAGCTGCATTCTAGCATTGCACATGTATTTATATACCAAAAGGACAGTGTCCCTGTAGAATGGGGACACTGTCCTTGCCTCTACCCCTTCTGGCAGGCAACATTTGCACTTCTGGAAGCTTACCGAAGCAAGTTGTACCTCACTTTCCAAACTGGAGCTGCTACTTTAGCATGCTGCTACTGTGACTAAAGGAGCCAATCCCAAGCCATAGAACCTCTTTGTGCATCCCCGGAAAGTTTTTCCCTCAGCCTCAGCTTTCAGAAGTGGCTACAGGGAGAATCTAGAAGGAATCCTGCTAGAGAAAATGTAAAATGCCTGGCTCTGGATAAAATGTGTGGTGTTTCTTCAGGACCCTTGGTTCTTTGTAGTTGTAGGAGATAGGGTTCAAGTAGCCCCATTCTCTTAGACTAGACCACTGATCACAAAGTTGACCTATCTATTCCTAAACGCTATCAAGGAAGGGTTGCAGTCCAGTTATCCTCATGTTTCACCTGTGCTTCATTAGAGACACACATATGTAAATTGTCTGCAATCATAAATATGAAGTCAAGTCCTGCTCCCATGTGAATGCTTTGTGACTCATTGTTTCTCTTGACCTTGGTTAAGTCCCCTATTTATCCACTTAACATGCATGTAGAGGGGTATTAGTTGGTAGGTTAGAGAAAGAGATGCATTTGGATTAGTTACATATTGTAGAGTATGAAATCAAGCCCAAATTGAGGAGCTTCCAATGACAAACACATGACCTACAGTACCTATAGACTGAGACTTGGATGCACCTTTCCCCATGATCTTCCAGTGAAGGTTCCAAAGAGGCCAAGCATGGCTTTAAGACTTGACCATAAAGGGTCCATTTCCAATCATGCCCATGGAAGTAACGGTAACATTTAATTCCTTGAACCAGAGTAGATGAAGTCTTTTTCTTTCTGGCTACCAGTTAAGTTAAAGGTCTCTGTCACTTCTCCGTGTGAGCCTGACGACAGGTGTCTCTACTCTAGACATGATAGAGACCTACAATAAGAGAACTCCCTATCTGTGGTCATCACACAGAAAGGATCCTCATGAGTTCATAGCTATCCTGGCTGCCTAAGGAGTCCCTGGCTGGTGGGTGAGGAATCTAGAAAGCAAAAGTCCAGACTTTTTGGTAACCTTATCTTGGAAGTGACACCCATCACTTTTGCAGTATTTGTCAGAAAACAGATCTTAAGGTACATCCCACATTTAGGCATCCAGAGATGTTATACAAGGACATGAATACCAAGAGAAAGGAGTCTTTGAAGTCAGCTAAGAAGCTATCAACCATAGCACTGACTCTATGTTATAACACCCCAGTATTCTGGCATTGCACAAGAGCCAGGTATTTAAGCAAAACTTTCCAGTTGTCTTTAATTATAAAATTATACTAATTACTTTAGCACGAGATCTTTCTAAAAGATCTACCACCAACAAGTCCTATGTACTTTAAGCAGTGGTACAAGTACCCTTCAATCATTCTAAAGTCTCAGCTCAGAGTCTGCTTCTCTGAAAGCACCCTTCCTAGACTCTCAGCTCAGAATGATTCCTCCCTGTGAGTTCTTGTTCCATTTATTTTCTATAGTGTTTATGTGACATATAAGCATATATCGCTTTGTGACGGTTCTATTGTTGCCTTGAATTACTCCTTGAATCTCATATTGTTTAATTTCCGCACATCAACATCTTGTCTCTCCATGGGAATTATAAACAATTGGAATGCAGTGGTTATTTAATCCTTCATATAAAAACAAGCTCGGTGGGTGCTCCCTCTAAATATATGTTGACTTATTCCTTTAAGTGTACTCATTGCAGACTTGTGACCCTGATGTTTTGATGGATCCTTATGGGAGGAGTACTGAGTATTACTTTGTTGAGAGTCTCTAACCCAGTAGTTCTCAACCTTCCTATTCCTATGACCCTTAGTACAGTTTCTCAAGTGGTGGTGACCCTCATAAAACTACTTTGTTTCCACTCGATAACTATAATTTTGCTACTGTTATGAACCATGTTGTAAACATCTGATATTTCTGATGGTCTTAGGTAAAAGGGTCTCTTAGCCCCACAGGTTGAGATCTGCTACAGAGCCTCAGGTCCTCTGTTTCCATCTCTGGGTTGATTAGGCTGAGAAAAACAATTCCTTCAAATGCAACAAACCAAGAGAGAAGCCCCCAACTCTTACATATTTGACTCTTTCTTTTTCACATCCCTTTCTCTTATAATTTCTTCTCCTGCTTTGCTCTGGATACCTGGTAGGAACTTAGTAAGCCAGGGAGGAGCTGTCTGTACTATCCAAGTCTAAGAAAAGAAGCACCTCCTGTTATAGTGACCCCAGCCACAAAATTATTTTGTTGCTACTTCATAACTGTAATTTTGCTTGTTATGAATCTCAAATATCTGGTATGCAGAACATCTGATATTTCATCTCCGTAAAAGACTTCTTTAACCACCAAGATGTTGCTGCCCACAGGTTGAGAACCACTGTTCCAAACTATACTGCTTTTCTGTTGCTTTGCTTATTCTTTAGCTTTGGTTTATTTACTTTGGTAGACGATGTGAGTGTTGTTTAATATTGCCAGCGTACCAGCCAGAATTTACCTAGCTTTCCTCAATATCCTCCAAGGATTATTGAGAGTCAGAATTTGCTGGATGAGTCCTCTGGTCTCCTTCTATAATATCTAGTTGTGTAACTTTGTCTTCAAGCCTGAGAGGGGAACAAGAAAGAAACCTTTATTGAACATCAATTCCATGCTGGTAGTTACTGACTTACGTTCACGGCTGTATTTCGGAGAATGAATGTGGATGTGTGCGTGAACTTTAATATATTTCTCTATATGCTTGTGTGCAGCTGTGTGTTTTGTGTTGCCTAAGTGTGTGTCAGAATGCTTGCTGGCACATAAACATGTATAAGCCAGAGGTAAATGCTAAATGTCTTTGCTAGTTGCTCCCTACCTTATTTTATTTACTATTTATTACATGAAGGACACATACAAGTATGTATGGGGTATGTGTACAATGTTCAAGAATTCAGTTTTATTATTTGCAGGGTATAGATCTCAGGTCTACATGCTTATATACTATAGACACTTATCCTGTACCATCTTGCCAGCATGCCCCCACACCTTTTTTTTTTCTTTTTTGAGATAGGTTCTTTCTTTCAACCTAGAGCCTTCCAGTTGGCTAGATTGGCTGGTTAGCCAACATGCCTCCAAGATCTTCCTGTCTCTTTCCTTCTGGGTTTTGGGTTACAGATATGTCACTATGCCTGGCTTTAAGGTTTATGTTGGGGATGATATATACATCACTTTACCCCTTGAGCCATCTCCCCAGGACGCAAGAGTGAACTTTAAGACAGTGTGCTATATTTGAGTATTCTGAGTAAAAGTTAGACATGCGGCACACTGCATTTTTGGATTCTCTATAATAGTTGTCTTAAGCGAGGCACAGAAAGTCAAGTCTAAGGAGAAAACTAATAAACACAGCTTTGGAATATCGGATTTGCCCAATCTACAGTGGCTCATGAGCCTCAGTTCTGAATGCCTTGATTTCATATGCAGTTCCCTTAGGTGCTCCTTACAGGAATAATGGTCACTTAGGCAGTGAACAGGGGCTTTCACTGGCATAATAGGTCTCCTTTGCCCTGGAAGTTGTTCCCACTCATCCAATGAATTATATGATCATTTTGACATTGTCTGGGACGATATAACAATACCAGAGATCAGAAGGTACAGTGTGACCTTTTTGGTCCATGCAGTCCTTGCCTCTCTTTATTGTCCTCTTTGTTAAGATGGACATTTCTTTTACATTTTCACACCAAGTCCTTCTGAAAACTGCTTCTTGAAGTTCTTCATGACCACCAGCAGGTATCAGGGGGTTTACTGTAAGTACACACTTGGATTGAGTTCTGGTTGTTCTCATTAAAAGATAATGACTTAGTTGACATAGGCATATTTTTGGTATTTCTTATGTTATATAAGAATCCATTGTGTTTTGGTACTGAGAGAAGAATTTATCCTGAATCCGGAAAGGGCATTCTCTTAATGTTATACAACAACATGTCATTGAACTAATGACTTTAGTTTCTCAAACCAACCTTCAGGATCTAAAAAGTGAGAATATTTTTTTCTTTTTTGCTTGTATGTGATATATGCATGTATGCATGTTTGCATGAGTGTGTGTGTGTGTGTGTGTGTGTGTGTGTGTGTGTAAGCCAGAGGCTGACATGTGTTGTTTCCTCAATCACTCTCTGTTTTATTTACTGAGGTTGAATCTCTTGCTGACCTAAGAACTCACCAACTTGGATAGTATAGTTAACCTGCTTGCCCTGAGGATTTTGTGTCTGTCTGGAGCACTGAGATTTCAGATGTGCTGCCATATCCATTCAGAATTTATATGGATTCTTGGTCCAAACTCCAGTCCACTTGCGTAGTAAGCGCTTTGTGAACTGAAATAGCTCTCTAGCCTCCAAAGTAAGAATATTTGAGGTATTTTAATGTAGAAAAACCTTAAAAGTAACCCAGATTGGATTGACAGCTGGTGTTTTTCTCTTCCAATGCACAAAAACATGCCCTGTCTGTAATGGACACTTTCTGGCTCAATGACCATAGTATGTCATTAGATCCATGAAGTGGTCTTTAAGTTGGGGGCTTCCTTGAGTTGAGTTCCACACGTTGATAGACATACAAAGAACATGGAAATTAAAGTGAATACCTAATTCTACTCACAAAGAGCCATGGTATACAGTAGAGTGCGCACTTTGGACCTCTGCATCAGAGTTTTAATTAATGATCTAGTTATCCATCTTTGCACTGGAGAATTCAAAACCCATTGAAGGAATGATCTATTTGTACTGAGTCTCATCTATTGACTCAGCACATGTCTCTTCCCCTGATTAGTTGCTGTGGTTATAGTAGATCTTATGATAGCACTAAAAAAGCAAGTAATACAGGAGTAGAGAACCTAAATTTACCTCTCTCTCTTTTTCCAAACTGGGAATAAAGTGTGACCTTCCTGATGTCCCTCCTGCTCATGCTTATACAGGGACCTCTCTCTAAAGAGAAAAATACTTGCCAGTCCCATCTACCTCTTCTCCAGACATTAGACAAGAAGCTGAGATTCCTGGCCTGATACCTGCTCAGAGTATCCAGGATGTGAAACTCAGAGATGGGCCCTCAATGGAATCTCCTCTAGATTCTCCTAGTGGCTTCTTGACTGGGACAACCTCCAAGATGGTGCTGAAGACCCCAGTCAGAACATTTTTGCATGTGTTTAAAAAGCCCAGAAGAGACAGGAATAGAATACAGACATGATGGGTGTTTGTACTAAGTATACCTATTTAATAATCCTGGGACCAGGGAAGATGGTCCTTTCTTCCTCTCTGACTTCCCAAGAAAGTATCCTGCTTATACCATTCTTCCTTCAGCTACTGTGATCCTCGTAAGTGGTGATTCCCAGGCTGGTGTCATTAGTGAGTCTGTTCTTCTGGATGGAGGTTTGGCATAGGATCTGCATCTCTGACACATAGATTGTTCTCTTCCTCCTACTTAATCAACAGTCACTAGACATATAAACCAGTGTGTTGGTCATCATCAGACTTAATTTTCAAGTAGACAATAAGCATCAAATGCCTATGGTAATGGCAAAGTAGAGCAAGTCCTTGGGCAGTGGCAGCAGGAGCATCCAAATAGAAGTTGTAGCTGGAATGGTCAACCTTGAGACACTCGGGCTGGTTTGGGTCTTCTTCAAGCAATAAGTTTAAACTCCACTTTGAACTGTGGGTGGGATGCACATAATCATTGAGCAAGTGAAGGCATTTCAAGAGAAGATAAAATGACCAGACAGGTCACTCAACCTTCCTACGGGTCTTAGCAGGTCCTTAGAAGGTGCTAGGGATAAAATCTAGAGGTCTGACTTGAAAGATGGGTCAAGACTGATCAAAAAGTTAGCTTTGTCAAAAGCTTCAGGCCCATTCTTACCTGCCGACAACCCGTGGTGATCTGAAGTCATTAATCCACCTGAAGGCCTGTCCTGACCTGACTTCCCTTGCTTTGAAGTGTGCTGTCCTCAGCGGCATGAGGAAATAATTTGCTGCCTGCTTCAATGAACCATCAGGAGAGCCAGCAGACCTAATGACATGTGAGAATATTAACCTCCTACCACGAAGAGCTGTGAATCTTGAGCAGCAGTCTATAATTCACCCTGAACTCCTGAGCCGGGCTTTCTCACTCTCTCAGTTAAATCCAGAGAGAACAGGAGAGGCTTGCTCATAAAACTTTATATTCTCCAACAGTGCAAACCTTGCTGAGCTGTTTAGTAATGAGTGACTTTCCTATTTGCAATGGGAAAGAAAAGTTGTCCTTGCAAAAGTAGGAAGTTGGGGCAAGAAGTGTTTTTGGTGTTGATTTGTATAGATACCTTGTTCTTACAGAGGGGACAAGCATGGTATCATGGAAGGTGGCTACATTCATACTTTAGTAACGAAACTTCTTTGTAATTCTGTACTTTATCTTCAACATCAGAGAACAGAGGTTAGGACACAATCTGAAGGTATTTGGATGTTAGAAGGAACTCCAAAGACCTTCTAAAAGTCATTTGAAGGCAGAAGCAGAGCTCAGTATTTCTGAGTTGTGATGATTATACGCTCATACCACAGTTTCATGAGATTATGAGACCTTAGGTGATAAGGTATCTTACCCATGTGTGGTGGTTTGAATAGGGATGGCCACTGTAGACTTGTGTGTTGGATGCTTGGCCATAGGGAGTGACACTCTTAGGAGGTATGGCCTTGTTGGAGTAGGTGTGTTATTGTACTAACTACTTGTTAGAGTAGTACACTAGTTATTGTGGGGTTGAGTGTTAAAATGATAATGCTCAATGATAATTAACATCCTACCCACAGTTCAAAGTGGAGCTTAAATTTATTCCTTGAAGAAAACCCAAACCAGCCCGAGTGTCTTATACTCAAACTAGACCCAGTGTGATGCATAGTCTCCTTCTGCTGCTTGTGGATCCAGATGTAGAACTCTTAACTCCTTCCCCAGCATGATGTCTGCCTGGATGCAGCCATATTTCCTGCCATGACAACAATGGACTAAACCTTTGAAACTATAAGCCAGCCCCAGTTAAATGTTTCCTTTTATAAGACTTATCTTGTTCATGATGTCTTCTCCCAGTAATAAAACCTTAACTAAGTCACCATTTTTGTACTTAGAAATGCCTGATACTCAAAGGGCTCCAAATGTCAATTGTTATAAGATGCAACAGCATACATCTTCCAGGGGACCAAACTCAGGGCACAAACAAGACAATAGATAGTGAGGTACTATGGGGCCCACTGTGTGAGAACAGGTGGGCATAATTGCCTGGCAGAGAAAACCTGGCATGGGGGAAGCCTGAGACCAGAAAGACCTTTCATAATTTGCTAGAGAAGCCAACTCAGGAGACCTCCAGTCTGCAGCCTCCATGAGCTGGGTGAAGACTCTTTTCATTCACCCTTGATCTGGAGAGGGGTTGTTCAGTAAACAAGAAAAGTAAGAGACTCATAAAAGATCCATTTGTTGTTTATTAGGATGCCTTCCTATGTAGCCAGGCCATTTCATCTCAAGATCCTAAATGTCTTTATCGAATGCAGGACACATACAGGCATTTTAATGAGTTATAGATGTAATGAAATCCAACTTTGTCCTTCCACTTATTTGACCGACTTAACAAATGGAAAACCAGCAGTTAATATCTGTTCCGTGCCCAGGTCACCCTCTGCCTTTCTGATCAGTCCATATCACCATCCGCTTCGTTCTTTCAGCTCCTCTTCCTGAAGAATTAATTTTATTAAAACCAGTCAAATTAAAGCTGCCTCTGTGCAGAGTGTCTGAAGGTCCATTCATTATGCTTTCTTATCTTGGCAGCAATCAGCATAAAAAGTCAGCTTGGCCATTATGAATACACAATGCCTATCAGTTCTCCACCAATAGTCAATTCATCAAACGTTTGTCTCTTGCCTTCTGAGAAGTCTGTCCCTTTACCTGTCATGCCCTAGTTTAGTTGCTAGGAAAGATGAAGCAAAGAGGGAGTGGGGTGAACTTCATATCTCTCAACTTCTCATTTTCCCCATATTGTTTTATTAGGTAGATTTCATACTTGAAGGCTTGGCGCACACTCTGACCCCAGACCCCTACATTTGGAGCTGCACAGTAGTTGAGCTTGGTACTTAATACTGTAAGGATTGAACCAACAGGGAAACTTGGCATTGTAATGTTTCTTCCTGTTTTTCACCTTAGAATGTAGGATGCTGCCTATTGAAGGGACCTCTGAAGTAATGTTGCTGTCCCTATTGACAGATGGGAAAAGTGAGGCCAGGAGCCAGAAGGGTACAGGGTGTAACAGGATTTGATTGAAACACCATGGTAAGGTGATGACAAAGGCAGGATACAAATCAGGTTACAGATAGTTCTTTAAGCAGAGTTTCTTGTAGGCTACCATCTCTGATGCATAGGTTTAATAACATATATCTGTATTCTTTGATTAGCTGTTTGTTGCTTTGAAATCCCTCATTTTCCCTTTATAATAAAATATGCTAGCTTAGGTTTTAAATTAATATTTCTATGAACAGACCAAGCTTATCTAGGCTTGATCCATGTTCTCCCATCTATCTCCAGGGAGATCCCAGGGAAGATCTGCAAGGTTTCCAACTTGCCAACCTTTTTGCTACTGTGATAAATTAAATCTTAAACTTGACACATTACATTCCCAAGACCTCATGCCACATGAGGAATTGAAAACAGGGTCCATGCCCCCAGATTTCATGGTCTTCTTCTACATAGCCTCATCGTAGATTCAGTTGGCTTTACAGAGTTGATAGGGACTCTCTACCAGCTATGTTGCTGTGAAAACTACCTTGATGTCCTGTTGCCTCCAATTACTCAGGAGGCAGATGGAGTAAGAACCACAGTAGCCCTAGGTGAAGCCATAGTTCATCAAGTTGTATGCTGATCTCCATGGTGCTGTTAAGGATCAATTAGACACATGAAATGGGAAGCACGGCTTACTAACTTGTTCTTGGGGAGGGTTGAGAGGCACAGTGCTGGGAATGTTTTGGAAATAGAATGTGGCTTCAATGCAAACCCTTTGGGAGGCCTCGTATGTACCAGAGCCCTTTCTCCTTCACTCCATAGAAAGCTATCTTGTAGTCTGGGGTTGAAAAACATGTTTTCATGTTTTTTTCAGCCTCTCGAGACCTCAGAATCAACATCTGGCACATTTTTGCTGGCTTTCCTGGCTTGATTCCATTCCAGGGTGCCTGACCTGTAGGGAGATGATCTTTGGACAAAATATTTGGTTAGGATCCCTCTTGGATTCTAGGTAGGGCCTTGAGGGCCAGCCATGGCAATGTCTTCTTTTCTGGTTGGTTTGCAATGAGTAGACACCATCTGTTGAATTTTTAAAAAATCTCTTTCTGTAGGGTGGTGAAAGGCTTGTGTGGAAGAGACACTGTTATCTTTCAAGCAAACAGTTCATGAGGTTGAAGCACTGTGTTCTTGGCCCAGATTGTGTTTGCCCAATGGCCGTGGGAGCCTCCCCAACCAGTGGTGCCTTCCGCCCCATGGCGACGTGGAAGCATACCGCGGCTGCAGCTCACCGTGTCCGTTCTCCCACATCTCCCCAGCAAAGAAAACCTCCATTTATAGGACCCACCACACAAACTCACTCTTCGGACTCTTAAAAACAAACAAGATCCAGAAGCCACAGGCTTCGTGCGGGCTGTGTGGTTTTGTAAAATCTCAAACCGTGAATCAAAATAATTTTTAGAGACATAGTCAAGGCTCAGGCCCAAATGCTGTCATAGGTGGGAGAAATGCAGGGTAGGTTCTCCTAGACCAGGGAGGACAGCTGAGATGGGCAGGACAGAAGCAAGACATAGAGAATAGTGTTCATCTAGGGAAGATGTCTGTCACCTCTTCTCTATCTTGAAGGCCTGACTGTATGTGATAACTTCAGGGCAAGCAGAGCAGGGTTAGACCAATAAATGGAACTCCTTAGAGTCCTCTTGTGCTAGCTTCTCAGCGTCCAGAAATGGTCTTGTCTACATTACTTAGCAATCTGCTTTCTGGCCTGCTCTCTCTTTACTTTCAGTCCAGTTCATTCGCTCTTCCACAGGAGGTAAACTCAAGTGGAACAGACCCTGTGACTTGGGTAGCTTGTGTGCCTTCACATGTAAGATGTGAGTTTCTGCCATGGTGGGGGTAGTTACTGTATCATTGTTGGTACTAGACAAGATTTTCAGGCTAAGGATATTTTGAGTGTCAGGATCCAGTTATCTTTCTTCTATGTTCCCTCAAGCATGTGTTAATGAAAGTATAGGTAGAAACTTGAATTCATTGGAATTGAGATGCAGCTCAAGACTATTTCAAGCCATGCCTAGCCTTACTCTCTTAGCTACTTCACATGTTGCTGAAAAACAATCAAACAAATGAACAAACAAACAAAATGTTTGACCAAAGCAACTCAAGGGAAAAGAGGTTTATTTTGTATTACAGAGCCAAAGACATACAGTCCATCAAGGTGGGGAAGACACAGTATCAGCAGTATAAGGACCACAGTGTCAGCAGTATAAGGACCACTGGTCACACTCCTGGGCATATACCCAGAGGATTCCCCACCATGTAATAAGGATACATGCTCTACTATGTTCATAGCAGCCCTATTTATAATTGCCAGATGCTGGAAAGAACCCAGGTATCCCTCAACAGAAGAGTGGATGCAAAAAATGTGGTATATCTACACAATGGAGTACTATTCAGCCATTAGAAACAACGAATTCATGAAATTCTTAGGCAAATGGATGGAGCTAGAGAACATCATACTAAGTGAGGTAACCCAGACTCAGAAGGTGAATCATGGTATGCACTCACTAATAAGTGGATATTAACCTAGAAAACTGGAATACCAAAAACATAATCCACACATCAAATGAGGTACAAGAAGAAAGGAGGAGTGGCCCCTTGTTCTGGAAAGACTCAGTGAAGCAGTATAAGGCAAAACCAGAACGGGGAAGTGGGAAGGGGTGGGTGGGAGGACAGGGGAAGAGAAGGGGGCTTACGGGACTTTCGGGGAGTGGGGGGCTAGAAAAGGGGAAATCATTTGAAATGTAAATAAATTATATCGAATAAAAAAAAGAAAAAAAAAGGACCACTGGTCACATTGTATTTGTAGTCAGGAAGCACAATATGAACAGTAAGTTCAGTGCCTGCTCCAGTGACATACTTCTTCTATCAAGTCTCCATCTCCTGAGCCTTCCATAGCTTTCCAAAATAGTGCCACCAGCTGGACTGTTCAAACACACAAGTCTCATTCAAGCATCAGCAGCAGCATTTCAGCTGAATTCATGACCCTGTGTTATCTAGTAACTACTTCTCAGCATGCAATTACAATTACCACTTATAACAGAGGGCCATGCTAGTCACCTTTGTATCCTAGAGACTTGCAAAGAACTGATCAAAGAGGTGACTAAATATATTTCTTTATTTATTATTTCTTATATTTTTTATATATTGCAATGAACACTTAAGCTAAGAGGGATATACCAACCAACATACCATTAGCTGGTAAGTCTCAACTTTTCTCCACCCAGTATTTTTCTTAGTTTCTAGAAGGTCACATGAAGCTTCAAGAACTGTTTATCCTAGGCATTGTGGGAAAGTCAGGGAGCAAATTGGAAAGCAGAAGAAATGAAAATAAACCTAAGTTTGTCCTTAAAATGACTGGATTACATACAACTTAATATTCAAAATGTTAGCCTTTAGGTTGTGGCAAGGGCTGGTTTCTTATGTCTGAGCCACAACTAGATGTTATTCAGTTTAACCGGTATAACCTCCCTGGATACTAGTCTTCTTCTGTGATATGTGGGTAGAGGGTCAGGAGATGGAAGAGTCTAAAGTTTCTGGGGGGGACTCTAACTCTGAGTCTATGGGACCATGATATAGTCTTCCATAAATAAACCTGTAGCTCTGATATTCCATTATGGTTCATCAGAAGCCAGTATGTTATAATGTGTTTTTGTTTTTAAGAATGTCCTAGTAGGGAAATATTAAAACTTCACAGTCCCAGCAGAAGACAAGGATCACATCAGAGGTTAGTGTCATGAGGAATGGTGCAAATAGAATTTGCCTTCCCCCTTCTTCCCACATGGTCTCCTTGGGACCCCATAGCAGGGTGGAGTTGATTCTTAGCAGCCCTTGCAAAGGGTAGCTACAGAGGAAGAAGCTCCAGCTGGCTAACCATAGTACCTGGATGGAGTAGTAGAGGTCACCAAATGTAATCCCTGTGCAGAAATGTACCGCAGCCATTTCCATGTCTCGTCTCTGATCATATATATATATGTGTGTGTGTGTGTGCAGGAACTGGATACAGGCTTTGGTGAACGAGTCCTCTGTATTAATCAATATACAACATTGATTTGGGACATCTCCCTTATGCATGATTTTCTCTTGTTCCTGCTTCCTGGAACCCAGAGACTTACTACCTTGATACCACTAACCTCTGCTTATGCATATGAATTCTTGACCATCTCAGGCACTGCTTGGCACTCCCTAGGCTTCCTGATAGTCCTCGTGTTGAGGGGCACCTTTGAATGTTGATGCCCACGTTGGGTCTGGCACCCAGAACTGAAAAACAAATCCTGGCAGAGTTACTTCGGGGCCAGGGGTGGTACTGAGCCCTATTCATAGACCCTGTGCTTTGGAATTAATGCTGACTATAGTATAGTGGCACTTGGCTATAATCTCAGCTACATGTTTAGTCTGAGGGAGGAGGACCCGAAGTCATAGGCTAGCCTGTGCTAAATAGTGGGTTTGCAGCCAGCCAGAGTGACTTAATGAAACCCTGTCTAAAAGTAAGAATGTTAAAGGGCTAGGAAGCTCGCTTGCCTAGCATACACAAAGCTCCAAGTATGTCCCTAGCACAAAAACAAACAAGCAAGCAGTGAAAATCAAAGTAATATTTACTAAAGCGTTTCCTCATTATGAAGTACTTACTCATCATAGAATATGTGGTAACTGGAGAAGACTGTGAAATGAAAATTACCAGGAGGCTTAAAATGTGTATTTGAGGGATATAGTCATGGACACTGATGTACACACACACACACACACCCACACAAACACACACACACACACACACAGAGAGAGAGAGAGAGAGAGAGAAAGGAATATGCATATATTATATGTGTACAATCACAAATATATAAATTTAATTATTTAATTGAGTATATATATATAAGAAATTATCAAGTCTCTCTGTGTTAAATTGTATATTAACAGAAATAAGAAAAAGAAACAGTTAACACTACTTTGATGACTTAACAATCAATATGGAAGAAAATACCCACAGACACTTGGCACAGATATCATTTGTGTGGAGAATGGAGGAGAGCCTATGAATAGCTTTTAATTTCCATGCATGAGCTATTGGTGTGTGTACCACAGTTCTTGTAATTTGATTTTAGGTACATAAATATATAACATGAAATTCTACTGGCTTATTAGATATCCGTCTGTAATATTTTTAATTGCGGTAGAGTATTTAATTATTCAGATATAGTGGGCTGCATTAGTGGAATTCATCATTCCATTCTGTTGTTGAACGGTTCTGTGTGCCTAAATTGTTGTTATAAATAATGCTACAAAGTGAAGCATGGTGGCACACACCTGTAATCCCAGGCAGAGGCAGGAAGATGCTGAGTTCTGAGCTCATCTGGATTACAAACCAATATCTTATAACAAACAAACAACAAACCATAACAACAACAAAACCCAACAACAACAATAAAATAAGGGGGAAAAGGCATTAGGCAGATGAAGGGGCTAGAGAGTTCAGTCAGGAAAGTGTTTTCTGAGGACCTGAGTTCAGTTCCCAGCACTCATGTGCTTTTAGCTGGGCAAAGTGGCTCGCACTTGTGATTCCCAATCTGAGGCACGAAGCAAGTAGCCTGATAGAATCAGGAAGCCGGGGGTGGAGGGGGTGGGGGGTGAGAGGGTGGGGGGTGGATACGACACTGAGAGGCTCTGTCAGAGGAAATAAGATGGACAGCTCAGGAAGAATGACACTGAGGGTGACCTCTGGTCTCTACAAATACCTTTGCATTCTCACACGCAAACATGAACACACACGTGTACAAATACATGCATGTACAGCCCCGACACATGCACACACATGAAACATAGTAATGATAATGCTATTGATGATGAAGATGGAGTGACCTCCTTTGCAAGTATGCCATGCATACATCTTTGATATTTACTGTATTCAATATTAGGGCTGGAACAGTCATCTTTAAGACTTTAACATAAATTAATGTCTTTCAAGACTGTAATAACCTTATTTGCCCTCTGGTGTTGTGTTGGTTTGTTATCCAGAATGCTTCACAAAATGATGTGCAAACTGAAGAAAACAATATGAATGTCTGGTTTGATCTGAATAAATATCATAGTGAAAGTAAACCTTTCTCCTATATTTCCATTATTTATCAATTTTCCATCCAAGTTTATTTTTAATTATCTTTTAACTAGAAATCTGGCTCTTTTGTATTGAGTCATTTATGTACTTTCTGTAATAATGATCTTAAGCCTAGGCCTGTCAGAGAGGCCATTGGTATTGCCTAATTTTCATTCGCCTTTTGAATTTTAAGGGTACAGATGGGGGAGGAGGAATGGGAGAGTTGGCTCAGTACTTAAGAACATGGGTTGCTCTTCCAAAGGTCCAGGTTTCAACTCCCAGCACCCACGTAGCAGCTCATAACTGTCTGTAACTCCAGTTCCAGGGAATCAGACACCTTCTCACAGACATACATGTAGGTAAAACAGAAATGCACATAAAAATAAATAAATTACTCTTAAAGGTATAGTTTGTGGCTATTGATCTTTAAATCTGTATATGCATGCATGAACACCAGAAGTTCGGCTGCTTGGGTTGATACAATGGTTAATTCTAACACAGTCATCCTACATTTTAATACATCTTTCTTTTTTAAAATGTTAATTTTATTTTATGTGTCTGGGCATTTTGCCTACACATATGTCTGTGTGCAGTGCCCACAGAGGCCAAAAGAATTTTAGGTCCGATTCCCTAGAATTGGAGTTACAGTGAGCCACGTGTGAGCTGTCATGTGAGTGCTGGGAACTGAACCTGGGTCCCCCGGAAAGAGCAGCCTGTGTCCTTAACCACTGAACCAGCCCTCCAGCTCGGTGGATCTCTCTTAACATCCCTCCAGAGTCATTACATTCATGAGTGCGCTAAACATGTTATAAGGCAAGTCACTGGCAAAGCAAAGTGAGAAAGAGGATGAAGGAATGAAAGGAAGAAGGGAGGGAGGGAGGAAGGGAGTTAGGAAGGAAGGGGGGAGGAAGTAACTAAGTTAAGAAGGGAGGAAGGAAGGAAGGAAGGAAGGAAGGAAGGAAGGAAGGAGGGAAGGAAGGAGGGAAGGAAGGAGGGAGGGAAGGAAGAAAGGAAGGGAACCAATGTCTCTAGAATCTCCCTCTACTGCAGTCTGAGCTACCTGTTGGTGTTCTTTAAGACTGTCCTTTGTTTCTGGGCTCTTTGAAGGTCCCATGTAGCCCAGACTGGCTGCAAACTCATTATATATCTAAGGAAGGTAAGCGTGAGCTTCTGATCCTTCTGCCTCGACCTCCTGAGATCTGGTGTTACAGCTGTGTGCCGCCATGCCTAGAGGTTCAGTTTGAACCACTTGTGATTGTACCTAAAGGTATTTTCAAGCTGACCCTTGGTCTTCCTGCTATAGGGATATCATTAAAAGTTTCATCAAAGCCACTCGCCTCTGGACACACTATGTGTCCTCTCCATTCCTTGTCGGGTGCCTTCTGAGAAGCTGGACTCACAGAATTTTCCCTCCGTGTGCAGTAAATGAGAGGATGCAGTGTTCTTACTGGGGCCCTCTTGAAGAGCAAAGGGTTTGAAATAGCTTATTAGAGTTGATACCATCTAAAGGGGTTTCAAAGATAAATTCTAAAACCTGAATCCTTAACAATGATGTTGGAAATAAGATAGTAGGGATGACAAAGTATTGCCTTTTAGTAGGGAGGCCCCTCAGAATTTAACCCTGTGGTTCCCGATAGCAGAAGCAAAGAGGCTGACATGACCAGATATCAGATACATTATCCACCACGTCCCAAGGTAAGAAAACACCATTTTCTCAGAGGGAGAGGACCGGAATTCCAGATGGGTACATGTATAGTGTAGAGACCCAAAGGTTGGAGCATCTACCTTCTTGCTTCTCCTTTCAAGTACCAGAAAGTGGAAGGTCTACTTCCACTTCTGGCTCTTACTCATTCTCCATCATTGTCAGGGTACCATATTTGAAAGGCACCTTAGTGGTTTTAGATACTGAGCATAAAGCTTTCAAATCCACTTAAATCCAGTTAGCTGTACTGGTTTCCTTTACTGGTCTTGCCTTCGGATCATGCTTACTTAGTAATGAATTTTGTTTTACGCATCTCATGAGTTATCCATCATGAAGGATGCCTCAGAGAACTTCAGGCTTGACTTTGACTCCAGATCTTCTACTGCCACTTGAAGTTAACATACCCTATGTATTATGTAGTGTACAGTCTCTTCTACTTCCTATTTCTCACAGACATAATATATAGTAATTGGTTTCTAGTATTACTGTGGTGTGTGTGTGACCTGAATGACACAAAGAGTATAGAGCCAAACATATAGGGTAATAAATGATGACATATCCTTTATTAAATATTGTAGTCTATCACCTACATACCTATCATTATCAATCATCTCCCTCTACTTATTACTTCTCTGCTGATCCATACATCCATGCAACAATTTAAATAGGATTGATGAGAGTCATATGGCTGGTAGGATACCCTGCTCTCACCTAGGCAATATGTTGGTGCTGGGCCCCTTTCCTGAAACCCGACCAGCCACATCAGCACCTCCAAACCCCCTTTCTTCCCTCCCAACGAGCGAGCTCTGTATTATCTGTCCTGTCCTTGTAGCTTTGGCCACAGTCTCTGTGGGAAGTTCATTTTCAGACTCCTCTAAGAGCCACTGCCTGGCAGGTGTGCTAATACAACAGAATCAAATAGCTATTTCTGCACTCAGAGATATCACTGAGACCCTTTAAGCACCACACTGACCAATTAGAGCAGACACTGGCCCTCCGCAGCCCCAAGCTCACCCCATGCTGTGGTTGCTGGCTATCAATGACCTAGTTGCTAAATTATAAACATTATTAAGGTCAGTGGAGGGATGGATCTGAGAGTGGCCAGATAATAGGGAGGGTCACAGAGGTGAGTGTGTTTACCAGGTGGTAAGGAAGCATTCCAGTCCCCCCCCACCCCCGCCCCTGAGGCTTGGGATACTATCACAGGCTCTTTCTGCTTTCTGTCCCTGAGCACCTCTCTCCACAGCTAAAGACGGGATTCACTCTTGCCACAGGCAGCTCCCCAAGCTCGCTCTCTGCCTGATCCTTGAGCTTCCCTGCGTTACTCTAATAGACTCTTGGCTCAGAGCTGAGCAGCCTTATATGCTGGGGAAGTGACTCTGAGTCCTCTATGACCTGACAGCTATCCAGGTAGGTAGAAGGTACACTAACAGTCCTTCTCCAGCTGGGGGCTAGAGAGACAGTTCTAGAAAGACAAGGTCTAGCCCTTAAGTTAAGGGAGTTGACCTGTGTGGTAGGCTTGGGACATGTGGGCCAGGTCTTTGGCACGTCCATAGCTTTCTCACTCTGCCTTGTGAAGGTGGGTTTCAATGTTCTGATGTACATGTTACCAGGACAGGTAAAGTTGTGAGCAGAGGTTTTGCTTCCTTGCTTGATTTGAGACTATCACAATTTTGGTCCTGTGTAAAACCAGAGAAAAAGGTTCTCCTCACATAGGTCTGCCATGAGCAAGTCCCCACTATCCACTGCTACTTCCATGCCGGCTACAAGTGTCACTTCTGGTTTAGACTGGCAACTGAGGGAAGAGAGACCCCACCCTTGGCAGAGCCCGTAAGCTGAGAAATCATCAGGAGCTTAAGCAAGTGATCTCTGGTGACTTTTATGGTACTGTGTCCTGATGATTATGTGGTGGCTAAGGGGCAGTGGGTATGGGGGGTTGGGTATCACAGGCCTAGATCAGAAATCCTTCTACCCCAAACCTTCCCTGCCTCCAGCTCCTGGTCTGACTTATTATTAGTTTTCAAGGTAAGGATAAAAAGGCTGAGTTTGCAGCCACCCAGTAAATGAAAAGGTCAGAAAGGTGCTGCCGTGCCCAGAGCCATGTGACAGCCTCCCAGCCGCTGGCCTAGCCTGGGCAGAGCAGGGCTGCCTCTTTAGCGCCACTATTTCTATAAGCTAATGAGGGCAGTGTATGAGCCACAGGCGATGGTGGTGGGATATTAACTGTGACAGGAAGCTTGATCATAATTATCTTAACGAGGATAGGGTTAATTACAGTGGAAACTTAGAAGTTCCCTCTGCTTGACTCCACTGGAGCCAAATGCATTGTGATGTTTTGTCATTTCGATGTGACTTTGGAAGAGGTACTAGCACTCTTCCCAGGGTTGCCGCAAGCTCCCGGGGAGAACCCAGTGAGCGAGGTTGACCAAGATGGGACCTATGGGTGTGGTCATGCCAGTTTCCCTACTAGTGCAGACGGAGAGAGGCAGCCTCTGAGCAAACTGAGGTGGAGATGCTGATGAGGTTTGCAGAGTGAAACACCCGCTCTGAAGTGGTCCCACCTGGGTTCCTGCCAGCTGAGTGGGTGTGTCCACACACTCTCCACTGTTTTCTCCCAGTGATGAGGGAACCCCGTGACCCTCTGCAGTTTCCATCCCATACCTCTCAGAGACCCTGGAGTGACAGTCAGCTCTGCATCAGGTTCTCATTGTGGGGTGCATGGTGCAGTCTACACATTACCTCAGACCACATTATCATCTTCCCTGTAAACTGCCATTACCCTCCCAGGAAAGCGGACATGCCAGGCTTGGATTTTTATGCCTTTTTTTTTTAATCTTGTCATTTAATATGGCATCGAATATCTACCTGCAGGAATCTGGAATAGAGGGATTGTCACAAGAAACTACTTTTTCCTGATGTTTTCTTTTGGAACAACAACAATAACAGTAACTGGAAAAACATTTCAAAGTAAACAATGAAGCCCTTCTCCACAGCGTCGTTCACTGGTTTCCAACACACCGTTGGAACTCTACAAATTCTCTCCCCTGATGTCTCCCCTTCGTGGTGTTCTGAACCACCCGCCTCCAGTTCCTAAGCTCTGACTTCAGTTGAACACATCCTGGAGTGTACCCACACCAGTCATGAAAGCAGGCCTTTATTTATCCGCACTCTCCCTCCCACACGGCACAGATCGCCCTTTACTGAGCACTAGCAACGTTACACAGGAAAAAAGAATCGGGAAACCAGACAAGAGATGGGAGATTTGGGGGAGCAGGGGGGATGGGGAGCCTCTTCTCTGAGATCTCACTCCCATACGGAGCTCTGACCTGTGGCCTATACTGTGAAGAAAGAAGCAGCCTGGGCAGGGGGTGGGGGTGGTAGGCAGTGCCCTTGTGGTATAAGTGGCTTTGCCCTCTTCATCCTGAGTCATTTTGCTTTCTGCCTCCTTACGAGCACGCAGGAAGGGCACTTCTTCTGCTTGCCGGTTGCCAGCCTTTTGCTGTGCCTCATGATTTTATATACATGTGCATAACATACCTCGGAGCAGTCTATATCTAAATGGTGCCTACATCAGAGCCCCAACTGATGATGGTGCACAAAAATCTCACTAGCTTCTCGAAGGCTTCCTGTTGGGGCTGGGGGGGCAAACAGGGACCAATTGTAACTAATGAGCTGTTCACTGAGTCCTGTGGAGACAAGGGCTCAGAGCTCATTTGGTTGAGAACTTGACTTTATATTCAGTATCTGATCCTCAGAAACCCACCAACTAGGCCTGATGGAGCTACAATCCAGGGCAGGTTTAAACAGAAGGGTCGGAAGTTCAAAGGTCATACTTGGCTTCCTAATGAGTTTGAGGCCAGCCTGGACTACATGGGAACCTGCTTTAAACAAACAAAAGAGCCGAGGACTTTCGAAAGCCCAACGATTCCCCGGCACCCTGGCTTAGTCCATCTGCCCACCCCAGGTCTCAGGATAAGCTAATGGATGTCAGGGGGAGGCAGCTCTGAGTGGGAATACGGCTGTCCTCTGAGGTGGGAGGCACACAGGGCCAGCAGGCATGACCCAGCTCGGGCTACAAGGAAATGGAGGCGCTGAGAGAAAGCTTCATAACCCACTCCAAAGTCCCAAAAGAGAGGGAGTTGTTTTGCCTCCCAGGAGCCCATGAAACAGGATGGCCCTGAATCAAAGCACAGGCAGTTTCAGTTTTTCTGTGTTTGTCTACACAGCAGGTAACACTGGCCTCACAGACCTTATGCTCTGGGTTCTAGAGCCAGAATGAGACCACGTGACACCGGCCATGCAGACGGGAGCAACCCTGGGCCCAGTAGACACCGAAGATTTAATGACCATGCTCTTACATATCTCACACATCTCAAGGGTAGGGACCCCCACTCCACGCCCCTGGTTTGGGGGACCCTCTGTCAGAAAGCTCACCATGGAGCCATGGTACCTTGGGAAAACCTCCCGGGGAAAGCTCACTGCCTGGGGTGCACACAGAACACAAGCTGACAGGGCCTTAGTATCGGTGCAGTCAGGAGACAAATAGTGTAGCAGACACCCGATCAGCCTAACTTTATAGACTAGCCAGGCACTGAACGTGTATCTTCCCTTCACCCGCCCTGTGCCTCAACAGGCTCCTGCCTATGCAAGCTCAGCGCCATATCTCCTGGGCCTGGCAGGCGACCAAGCTGGGAGTAAGTCTCTGCAAAAGCCCTGGGACTTCTGACTCCCTTTAATTAACATTTGTGTGTGCCTGGGCACGCATCTGTGGACAACTACCACTCCACGCACTCACGGGGGTCCCTCAAGTGAAGAGCTAATTTCAGACTACAAGGGTAAAGGAAGCCTTCTTTCCCTTTCTCTTACAGTATTTTTTAATGTTTGAAACCCATGCTTAAATCCTTAATGCCTTTTTTATTTACTGCCTCAAAATCTACATTGCTATACTTACCATGCTGGAAGTTAAAAAAAAAAAAAAACATTCCATAAATTAAAACTTCAGACCAGGGCTTTGAAGCAGAAATGCTTCCAGCCCCCTGTCCCCACACAAAACCAAAACCAAGTAAAAAGAAATAATGAAAGAAGAAAACGCTTTCTCTCGGCCTGGAGTGCTTATGTAATTCCTCCCTGTCAGGCAGCCATGGGGATGCTAGGCAGGAGCAAATTAAGTGATTAAGTTAAAAAAAAAAAGGAAAGAAAGAAAGGAAAGAAAGGAGAGAGAGAGAGAGGGGGGAGAGAGAGAGAGAGAGAGAGAGAGAGAGAGAGAGAGAGAGAGAGAGAGAGAGAGAGAGAGAGAACATAAAGGAAGAGAAAAGCTGCCTTCCTGGCCGTTTCCCCTATGACTGCATGGTAGAGCCGCTAAGAAATGATACTTGAAGTTATATTTATTATTGTAAGAGGGGTATGAGATTTCTAGGCAGGAATGATGGATGACAGCTTAAATTTGTGTCCAGGGAATGAAGGTGAACTGTGACAGAGTTATTTATCTTGGGAACGGAGGTTAGGGTCAGCCCAGGCTGGGTGCCTGAAGGCACAAGACATTGACAAATTTATCCTGCAGGCCGTATCTGAAGCCCTTTGTTTTGGATCCTGGCTTCTCAATAAGTGACCCTCATCCTTCACTGTTGGCAATTCGTGAAGGATGCGGTGAGTGCCAGCGGGGGCCCCTTTCTCCCCCTCGCCCCTACCCCGGGCTCCCTGCTACTAATTCTTGTCATTCACTCTGCTGACAGGCACCAAGCCCAAACTATTCCCAGTTCTGAAAGGGAAGGTTAAAATATTTATTTCGGCTCATAATGGCCTCTCTGATTTACTGCAGGATCTTTTTCCCCCTTGCCTTTGTCATTGCAGGTCACTGGAAGGACTGAGTGCATTCAGGAGCCTGGAGGAGCTCATTTTAGACAACAATCTGCTCGGAGATGACCTCGTGTTGCCAGGGTTACCCCACTTGCACACCTTAACCCTCAACAAGAACCAAATATCCTTTTCTGGCACCCGGGACGCCAGGTCCCCACAGTACCCCACTTGCCGCCCAGCTCTCCGGGGGTCCCATTCTGCCACCCCACACCCTTTTCCTCAAAAATACCTGCAAAATGTCAAATGAGTTTTATATGTCAGCTAAATTAAAGTATGTGAAATACAGTCAGTGGGCAGACAAAGCGTTCTGTCTTCTGGCACTCGGGACACTTCAGAGTAATTTATTATAGGTCATTCATAAATGAAATGCACCGTTATATCTTCCTGTTGCTCCATTTTAGTGTAGAGATCTAAGTTATGGCTGCAAGGAAATCTTTTTAATAGATAAAAATAGAGAAAGAAAATAATGTCACGGGTGCCTGGGAGGAAAAGCTGCTTCTGTTTGCCTGGGCTTGTGTGGGAGGGCGACCTCTGGTGGCAAGCTATGGGTAATGCCGCTAAGTTGACTTAGTCCTTGTAGGCTTCTGGAATGCTTCTGGTGTAGGCTGGGGGAACAGTTCTGGATATCAAGAAGGGAGAGAGAGAGCTGAGGTGTGAAGAGAATTGTGAAGGTCAGGCTGCACACTCCCCTTGTGTACAACTCCGGGTGCGATAACAGGCCTAGGAGAACTGTGGTGGGTTATGACCTTCTTTGGGTAGGTGAGTACCCAGTCTGGGATGAGAATTAGGAACTAACTGCCTTGGCTTCTATAGTAAGAATAAATCAGAAGACTTCTCTAACAGCGTAAGTTACATGTCATCTCCATTGTTAGTGCTCTGGGTTACCAGTTGTGAGGATGCCAGCTCCACCAGGCAGGGATTTCTGGATCCTTCCTATGAACAATACTACCTGGGTAGAGTTCACATTCCAGAAACATTTGTGGGATGAACAACATATTCATTTTCACTATTTTCTCACTGAACATTCATGGAAGCCATGCACTGTCCTGGGGGACTTTTAAGCACCTCACATTTCATTCTTACAAAGTCCAATGAAGAGCGGATAGATTGTCCATTTATCTAGTCTTAGAAATTCCAAGTTTATGTACAAACTCCCAGTCAAACAATGAACAAGATGGAGACCTGGTTTCAAGATGGAGACCTATGTCAGCACGTAGGATGCTTTGAAAAATTACTTATTAGTCTCCTTTCTGCTTCAAGCTGTAAGTTAATATTTTCTTTATTCTGTAAAACATTGTCTCTGCTCACTCTTGCGACTATGACCAAACGCTGTTGAATGGGAAACCACCAGCAGGTGTCTGTTGCTCCCAGTCTGGAGGCTGGCAGTCTGAGAGCAGGGTTCAGCAGGGGATGGATTTTGATGGTGTGTGTCCCTTGCTTGTTCTGGTACTGGGGACAGAGCAGGAGGAGGGAAGGGGAAGGGGACTAAGAGAAAATGTTCTTGTCTGCTTTTATCAGTAGATTAATTCATCCTATCATGAGCTCTACCTTTAGGACTGAATACCTTCTCAAAGGATTCGGAGTTGAGAGATTTGAGTTGTGGGAGTGAGGTATGAACAGGCAGTGCGTTACAAATGTGCTCCCTGCTGCCCTCATCCATGGACACTACATTAGAAGTAGAGGGAGAAGGCTTGCAAGCGAGTTGACAGTCCACGTCATAATGACATTTGGTGATTTCCTTCATTAACCCTTTGCTCAACCAGTTTCCAAGTCACTGTTCTGTGTATTTTTTTTTTTGCTTTTTAAATTATATATTTCTTTATTTACATTTCAAATGTTATCCCCTTTCTGGTTTCCCCTCCGAAAACCCCCTATCCCATCCTCCCCTCCCCTGCTCACCAACCCACCCACTCCTGCTTCCCTGTCCTGGCACTCCCCTATACTGGGGCATCGAGCCTTCTTGGGGCCAAGGGCCTCTCCTCCCTTTGATGTCCAACAAGGCCATCCTCTGCTACATATGCAACTGGAGCCATGGGTCCTTCCATGAGTACTCTTTGGTTGGTGGTTTAGTCACTGGGAGCTCTGGGGGTACTGGTTGGTTCATAATATTGTTCCTTCTATGGGACTGACAGCTCCTTAAGCTCCTTGGGTCCTTTCTCTAGCTCCTCCATTGGGGACCTTGTGCTCAGTCCAATGGTTGGAGGGGAGCACCCACCTCTGTATTTGTCAGGTACTGGCAGAGCCTCTCAGGAGACAGCTATATCAGGCTGCTGCCAGCAAGTACTTGTTTGGGCATAGTACTACTGGAGGACCCAGCTATACCACTCCTGGGCATGCACCCAGAAGATTCTTCAACATGTAATAAGGAGGCATGCCCTGCTGTGTTCATAGCAGCCTTATTTATAATAGTCGGAAGCTAGAAAGAACCCAGATGTTTCTCAACAGAGGAAGGATACAGAAACTGTGGTACATTTACACAAAAGAATACTACTCAGGAATTAAAAACAATGAATTTATGAAATTCTTAGACAAATGGATTGAACTAGAAAATATCATCCTGAGTGAGGTAACACAATCACAAAAGAACACATACAGTATGTACTCGCTGATAAGTGGATATTAGCCCAAAAGCTTAGAATGTCCAGGATACAATTCACAGACCACATGAAGCTTAAGAAGAAGACCAAAGTTCTGTGTATTTCCTATCTTCCTTGGCTGTCTCCGTGATCAGCTGGGCCATATGAGCAACCGGATCAAGGAGAGAAGGAGTGTTTGACTAAGCTTTAGATGATACCATTTCCCCCCTGAGCTTCAGCCCATGTCTTGTGTCTCACATCACTGCAGGATATTATGGTCTGCAGACTGGGCTTCCTATGCTCTCTTCGTCCTTTTTAGCTGTGTGGCTTGGTACAAATAACCTTCTGGGAACCTAATCCCCAGCTTTAGAGGCATAGCTTAAAATCAGGTGGTGGTTTTATTCTCCTCACCACCGAAACTGGCAGGCATCTTGGGTTCCAGAGTGCTGGGAGATTGACTTTGTCTTTTGTTAAGTCCTTTTCCTGTTCTGTGCCTTAAGTTCCTTGAGCTGTAATGGTTATACGAAGAGAGTTAGGGGAATAGCCTGGGAAGTCACCGTGTTGCTGAAAATCCAATGACATAGCTGCACATTTTTGGAACATCTTATTATCAGTAGATACAGACCACAAAGTCTTGTCCCATTCAGGTTGCTATGTCCCACTCAGGGAATCATGCAATTTCTTTCCTCTTTTCCTCCCTGATCTACTGGTACTGTGACAAAAGTCAGCTTCCCCACTCATTTGATCTAGAAGTTGCAGTCTGAAAGGTAGGCAAAGGCAGACAGTAGTGTATGCCATCCTCTTAACCGCCTCTTACACTGACCCTGCCTTTTCAGGCTAATATTCCCTCCTTATGAAATTGTCCCAGTTCTATACAAGTGGCAGGGTGGGTGTTGCTGGTGGTGTCCATGAGATGCTCCGGACGTGGACAGGCTCTGCCAGCTAGCTCATGTAGCATAACGATCCACTCCACAAAACAAGAAATGTTCTGTGCGCCTCAATTCTATGTGAATCAGGGCTCAGCTGGTTGGTTCTTCTGATGGTCTTAGTTTGTGTCACTCAGGCAATGTTGTTTTTTATTTCCCCTACCAGCACTAGAGAGACTAACATGACCTCACTCTTACGTATGTGATTAGTGTTGGCTTTGGGCTCAGCTGCCTACCTCTAATGGGCTGCATATGTCATCATACGTGAAATCCAGGCCATAAGCCCTGGTGTACATGTGCTTGTCAGACCTGCTTGTATTATGAAAGCAACTTTCACACCAATGCAAAACAATGTGGGAGACGACACAGATATTCATACAGAGAATAGCTCATTTCTATAGCTATATATTATTACACCAGCCTCGCCATCTTGTCTTTATGAGATCCCTGATTTAGTTTTCACTATAAAGCATCTTATTGGCTCTCTGAACTACTTTTTTTTTTTATACAGCCCAGTCCCACCTGCCCAGGGATTGTATCACCTCCAGCTACATCAATTAACAGTTGGTAGAATCCTTCTCCCCTGATAATGGCTAAGTTTGTGTCAAGTTGACAAAAGCTGACTATGTCGTCATCCTAAAAGTATGAAAACCGTTCTCATCTGAATAATGCCATTATCACAAAAGGCAGAAAGTATGATAAACGTGTTTCTTAGACTTTTATACTTTACTCTAATTCTAATCTCATTCTGTGATTCTGGGAATTACTGATTATAATTCTCTTTTGATTTTTAGAAAACCCAGAGGTTGCAAGCCTCTGAAAGCCACATAGATGGCCACAGGTATGGCGTTCATCTAGACCCCACTTAGGCTAACTCTGAGCCCCAGATTCTAAAACTCAAAAAAAAAAAAAAAAGCAATCCTTTTGCTGGAAGAAACTGGACCTCACCCTTAAAAACAGAGATACTCATGTGTGTTTGTGTGTGGATATGTACATGTAAATGCAGGTGCCAACAGGGGGCAGAAAAGAGCCGCAGGTCTCCCGGAGCTGGGATTATGGGTGGTTGTGAGCCTCCATAAGTGTGTGTTGGGAACTGCATGCCCATGCTTTACAAGAGTACCAAGTCACTTCTCCAGCCCCCCCCCCCCCCCCCCCAGATCTTACTTTTAACAGCAGTTTCTTATCATCTTGAACAAATATGTTTTCTTTTTCAGGGTCTTGGTTTCTTTTATAATACACACTTTACAATATTCAGTAGAGTAAGTAGGGTGATCTATGGGAAGCCATCCATTAACACCCGAAGACCTTACTGCTCCCTAACTAAAATTTCTTGGTACACTTAGAGAAAACCACAGTGCTTTGAAAACATGAGCCTAAACTGAAATATCCGAGACAGACAGCACAGCTGGATGACAGTGTATTATCTTTCCCCTAAACATATTAAACTCTTCAGTTTTCAGTCTTTTAATTTCATCCTTTGTACTAGAAATTGAGTCATTTTTCCCATATAAATGACTTAGACTTCTTAGACTTGAATATAGTCTCTGTCATTTACTAGCTGTGTGACATGTAATCTCATTTTTCTTAGGTTTTTTTTTTTGCTATGCTAATATTTCTGATATATATGTGCCTGTATCATAGTATATCATTATACTATGTGCTTAGCATCCAAATGTCTACCATTGGGTTAAAATTTCCCAGGGGTTATAAAACCGGTCCTTGGCCTGGAGATGAACCCAAAGGTGGAATGTTCTACTCTCATGTGGGAAAGCACCCTGGCTTATGTATAATAGGATGTGCATGCCAGGAGGTTCTTCTCCTTCTGTCCTCTCTAAACAGGTAAGAAAGACACCACTTTGATCCTGCACTCTCTGTATAGGATTGCTCTTGGCAAGCCTCGCCATGACACTTGGGCTCCACAATGACAACTTCCTGTAGAGACTGGAAAAAAAAAATCCTGAGTCTCTAATGCCCTGTAGAAGGCTTGATGAAGGGAACCAGGTGTGTTCTAAGAATCCATCTGGGGAGAGTTGACACAGTGCCAGGTATCTTAAAGAAAATGTGCCCTTCCAAACATCTCCCAATTCATCTCCACTGTCATGGTCTTGGTTAGTTGGAGACCCCAGAGTTGCATCCACTCATTGCCTTGGCCTAATTTTCCACACAATGTAACACATTGCGTCTCAGCTCACAATCAGGCAGGACAGGACTGCGTTTGTTCTTGTGGACCCAGGAGACTGAGGAGCCAATTAAAACTCCATCTCCTATTTCATGATTTGGGGGTGGAATCAGTGGAGAGGAAGGGCTGGTGCAGAACATGCTTCAGGAGATGCTGGGGCTTCCTGCCTGCTGTGGATTGTGGATAACTCCTTAGATCACCCTGACTTGTCATTTAGTAGGTTGTCAGAAAGGCTTAGCACAATGGAGTTTCCATCATACCAAACATCCTACATGAGAAAGACTCCTGGACAGGCACTGGGTCCATTGGTACAGATAACTAAAGCATTTTGAAGCCTGAAGAGGCCTTGCCCAAAGTGTCCATGTCTAGGATATTTAGGAAGATCTACCTGTCCAGGCACCCTAGTCAACTAAAGGCCACAGTTTTTATGGAGTGTGTAGCATAGACAACAAAAAGGAACCCTCTAAAAAAGACAAATGTTCCATAGTCAAGGGCATAAATTATGTACAGAAAGGCTGTTGATGGACTAGAGGTGTGGCTCAGCATCAGAGCACCTGCCTAGCATGGTCAAGGCCCCGACCATGTAAATCCCTCACAATGTAAAGCTAAAAAGAGAAGAAGGAGAATGCATATGAAAATAAATCCATGAATGTTCAATTGGAATAATATATCAAAGCAGATGTTAAAAATTAAACTGACAAGTACCACAAATGTTAAAATAACTAGAAAGGACACAAATCTTTTTATACTAGATATGCCCATTTCAAAACCTTATTTCTTGCAAATTCCCTTACAGCTCTGCTGCGTAATCACATTTGGGATGTTTTCTATTGGGAGAATGGAATGACAATTCCATCTTTTAGCATGATTAACTGAAAACTGTTTTTTTTTATTTTTAGGAGTTGAGACATAGTTATACTTTGATATAGATGGGAGTCTTCTAAAAGTCCACACACTGAAGATGTAGTCCCCAAATTGATGCTTCCAGACTGTGGTGGAACCCCAGACACAGTAAGCTAAAATAACTCGTCCCTCTATTTAAGTTGTTTTGTCAGGTGTTGTGTCCAGGGTGAGGCAGAGCTGACTCCCATAGCCTGGGCTGTTACTGATGGCTCCTACTTCTTGCTAAGCCATTCATTTTTCTTGAAGAAGATCCTTAACCTTTGGCACATTACCGACTTGGAGTACCTCCTTGATCACCTGGCAGAAGTGACACCAGCCTTAGAGTACCTCAGTCTGCTGGGAAACGTGGCATGTCCCAATGAGCTGGTCAACTTGGAGAAGGATGAGGAAGACTATAAGAGATACAGGTGAGTGCTCAGGTGGTGGCAGAAGGGAAAAGGAGACTTCTGGGGCCTAAAATGCTGCAGGATATAGAGTAAGCATTGGTAAGTGCCCACATGCCATGGCTGTGTAGTAAGCATTGGTAAGCATCCATAGACTCCCATGACTGTGTTAAACTGTTGTCTTTTAGAAACAGAATCCATTTTCTTCCTTTGTTGCATTCATAGGAGCCAAGAAAGGACATCGGCTGGTCAAGATCAGGGCCTGAGAAATGTTTTTCATTATGGGCTAACTCCTATGCATTTTAGGTTTTACATGGATTCTGTCATTACCGTTGAACCCTGATGTTAAAGTGTGGAAGCAGCCATGAATGATTTATAAATGAATATACCTGACTCTCTTCTAATAAAACTTATATTTATTTGATAAGAAAGGGGATTAGTGATATCTTCCCTTTGCTCTCTGTTATAAAAGAATGTTGTCCTTAATACCCTACTCAAATCAACAGAGGAGAAAGGAAGGAACGATTACAGGTGCAGCTGGGGCTCTTGGGACCTAGCTCTGGAAGGTTTGGGAAAAGAGGATAAAGGTCTGAGAGGGAGTTGTCCTACTGGAGTTTAACCCTGGTGACCTAAAAAGAAGTGTGGTGGGAGTAATTATTATGTATCAGGACAACAGTGGAAGAAATACTGACCATTATAGATTTATAAGAGAAAAAAGTTCAACACATGGATGTAAATAACATAAAGCAGGGATTCAGTTGTATTTCCATAAAGAGGAATTTTGTGACTTTGGCTTCATTTCTAAGTTTCATGATTAATTTTGTAGAGTTTCTAAGCTATTGTCACATTGACTCAGAACAAATCGGATCCCTTGCTTGAAAAAAAATTAATGCATGAAAGTCTTTCTCCATTTAGAATACTTTTCAGTCACAGTGTGATATTATAGGTTTATGTGTGACTTCTGGTAGGAGAAACATAGTTGCCAGCCAACCAGGGAAAGTTGCTCATTTCTCCCATTTAATTGTTTAATTGCTTGAGATGTCAAATGATTTATGGACCATTCTTTTTCAACTTTGAATCATGAAATTGTCTGATACAAGGTGTGTGAAGGGATCAGTTTAAACCTAGTACCTTCTTGTATCAACATTTTTGGAATAGCACTTTTCATTATTATTATTAGCATATATTAATTTTCATATCACAATATATATTGCTAACACAACTTCCTCTGTACCCACTCATCTCCCTGCTTCTTCTGGCCCACTTACCATTCCTCAGTGGTATCTCTACCTCTACTTGAGATTGTTTTTCTTTTCTATTTAACTCTAGTTTCCATGTATAAGATAATACATGTGACACCTAGTCTGCTCTATGTAATGATATTTTGATCTATGCATATTTTTTTGCAGACAACATGACTTTGTTCTCCTTTGTGGCTAAATAATACTCCATTATATGTAAAAACACATTCTTATCCTTTCATCAGTTGGTAGGCACCTAGACAATCTTCTATCATGGTTATTGCCAGAACTACATTTAAGATGTATTTTGGAAGGCCAAGTTCAAAAAACGTTTATCTAATAAACAGGTTTCACAAATGACACATTGTTTGAAAGTTTCCCTTTTATTTTCTGACTTTTTTCTTCATAGTTTTGTTCCATTTGTGAAACACATGTAACTTTTACATATGTATGAGTATACATGTATATTACCTTTTTATGTGTGTATATTACCTTTTTATGTGTGTGTATACACACACATACACACACACACACACACACACTCACACATGTCCATTTATTCATTCATGCAGCCAAACATAATATGTGAATACAAGTGTAGGTAAATTGATTTTGTAGGATGAGAGAGAGTGAGGAGTGAGGAGAAAGACGGAACAGGATACATTTCCCATTTTCATCTTGTTCTTTTTGGTCTCAGATATAGAGCTTAAAGAGGTGGAAAGGGAAGAGAAAAGCAAATACTTCGTTGTTGATTTTGTAACTGGTCAGATTGACAAGGCAGACTAATCTTCATTGTATATGCAGTAAGATTTGAAAACCTGATGTGAGGTTCCATTTCAATAGGATGACTTAAAACAGGGGTGACTGTCTAGATCCATGGTCCTTAAATGCCCTGGAGTCAATTCAGCCTCTATAATTCTTTTGGCAGCAAAGCATGTTTGGATTTACTCTCTCACCCCATGTCATACATTCCGTCATCGGTATTCCTCTCACAGCTATAGACAGGCCTACATGGAGAGAAGAGCGCCCACTGAGTAGGAGCAGGGTCCTTGTCTCTGGAAGCCTAATGCAAGCCTAAGTCATGGGAAAATGGTTAGGCAACTATGCTCAAGTGTTGGAATTACTCTTCCTTCTTAGGTATCAGATCCAGTTAGCCAGTAGCAACCATCATCCCGACTCAATCCAAGTCTAAGTTGTGGGTCAATGTTTTTGCAGTAAGTTTTTTCTCTTAGAGCAATCCTTCTCATGGATCTACCTGGCTGGTCCCCCTAGCATGTCCTCCCCATCTCAGGTCTGTGTTGCTGGTAGGATGTGAGAGATGGGGCTGAGAAGGCTGTTTGTTAGTATATTTATGACAATATTGCCTTGAGGGACAGGAATCAAGAGCCTGCACACAGCCCAAATCACATCTAGTCACAATTGCCTTTGAAAACCCATAAGTTATCCACACAGTGACTGGTAGATGGCCACACTTGGAGAAAAGGCAGCTACCAGGAACAATAGAGGTATGAAATGTGTTCCTACTCCATTGCAAATTCACTACATCATCGTATAAAATGCTGGATTGGTTCTCTAACACGCTTAAATCTTCTATTCATGTTTTTTTTTTTTAATTGTTGACTTGAAAAGCACTCTTCCCTATATTTGGAAGAGGGAGATATGGCCACAGCATATGCTCAGCACCCTGGTCTTTCTGCAGCCCTGCTTTCTTCATTCTGCTTGGTGATTCATTTACTCCTGAGAAGTTTTAGGGTTTTACAATATGGCTTTTGAATTCAGAGTTCCTGTGGCATATATGTTTACACAAAGCAGTACAATGGCCTATGCCACATTCCTTCATCCACAAAGTGTGAAGTCTACGTTCTCTCTGGCTGTCACTGAAATCATCATAGTGGAAGTTCTATGTAAATTTATACGGCATTTTTCTTTTGCTAGCAAATGACTTAAGTAGTGAATGATATTTCTGCAGTTTACTGTTTTTCACTTTAAGTATGTTTTTGAACAACGCTTCATCTATTAATCATTTAAGCAATAGCATTCAGAAGCAGGAACCTGTGGTTCATTTAGTGCTGTTGAAAAAATTTTTTCCCATTGATTGGCATCCTCTGTGGTCATGTGATGTAATATTTATGTCACCCGGCCATACATCAAAACAAGTGTGTCTGTTGCTTTGTTTCCTTGGGAGATGTTGACTTCAAAGATTTCAGCTCAGGCTTAGTTCATGTGTGGCTAACCACCAGACCTGGAATGGGAAGTGACTAGGTTTATCTATGTTGTTCTCTCTGTCCCATATTTCTGACCCTTTCCCCAGTGCCTACCCTTCTGGCTTCCTCATTTACCTTTGTGTACATAGTTATATTTTCTTAGCATACATCTCCGCAATAAAACAGGCTCCTTATATTTCTCTGTGAACACGGACATACTATGGAGTGGTTGAGCAGAGCTGTGGGCCTGCTGTTGCAGGAGTGTGAGCATGCCTGGAGTCCCTTTACCATGTCTTTGCTTGTGGCTGAGAAGTGGACATGACCACCTTATCCCAGGGTCTGAACCCATCTGCATTTCGCTGTGTAGATACACAGCTACTGTTCCAGGATGAATGTTGCATGGATATGAACTTGGGCCTCTTGCAGATTTTGATACCATCCAAAACTGATATAGTAAGTCAGGGGTGGAACCCTGGGTGCTCACAATAGTTTATCCTTTCTTTTTCTTCTGGCAGTTTTTTTGACAGACTAAGAGATAGATTCCCTGGTAGACAGAGAAAGGAGAGAGGAGAGAAGAGAGGGGAGAAAGGGGGAGAGGAAGGAAGAGGGGATAGGGGAGAGAAAGGGAGAGGGGAGGGGGAAGAGAGAGAGAGAGAGAGAGAGAGAGAGAGAGAGAGAGAGAGAGAGAGAGAGAGAGAGAGAGAGAGAGAGAGAGAGAGAATAGCTATGACTAGATAATAAGTAATTTCACTAGATGGTGAAATTCCAAGATGGCTGACTGGCTGACTTCTTCCTCACACTCCTGACCTGAGAGAAAAGCCTGCAATCTTAAAAGAAAGACTGTTTATCCTACCACCAGGGCACTCAGCCTATGGACAAGTTCAAGGCCAGGCCAGGCCATGTTTACCCCAAAGCTACCAGCCTATTAGGTTCTCCGCCTTTGTTCAAATTAACGAACTTTAAACTTGGAGGAGAAAGACTTTCCTTTCAGACCCTTAAATCTGCAGTCCTCAAGGAGATCTGGAGTTTAGCTTTCCTGATTTCCCCTCTGCTTTGCAGAGTGTCTTTTTTCTTCATGTGCCTGGTGTATGTGTGTGTTTCCTCACCCCAATAAAAGCCTTTCTTTGAACGCTGATTCTTTCTGCTCCTCTTCTGTGTTCAAGATTTCGCCTCTGCTCCCTGCCTCATTCCAGATATTTCTTGTCTTCTCCTTCTTCACCTGGCAGAGAGAACAAACCCCATGAAGACCCTTAGATGCTAACACCTTCTTATCTTTTTCTTCAGGAAGAATGATGGCTGAAAGTCAAGAGACTAAATGCTGAACGAACGTCAAATAAGAAACCTGGGCTCTCAGGCTTGACGCTGGTCTTTTGTGGCTAAGCTCTGTTGTGCATTTTCTTTCAATTTCTGTCCCTTCAGGCTCTGGTTGCTCCCCCCTCCCGTCCCCCCACTCACCCACCCCAGTAGGTCCCTCTGTATCCCTTAAAACTTTAAATTATTTAAAATATGATGCCCTTTCTTTGTTCCCTGGCAGGCAGCAGCTTGGGGGCCTGCCCAGTGTCTGTAGCACTCCACTGAAGGAAAGGTAGGAGGGAGCCTCCGGTGGTGTCTGGGGCCACCTTGGGCTGCCACCCAAGGCTGTTTCCCACTAAATAGGAGCTGTAAAACCTGTGGCTTATATAAACCAGCTAGCATTCCCCAGCTAATCTACAATCTGGGCTTTGATGATCACAAGAAAGCAAAGGTCGCGACCCCGAGATCAAAGCGACAGAAGCCCACACAGTAATTGCCGGTTACCCTCCATACAGGCCCTTGGACTGTCCTGTGGTGTATTGTTTGCACAGAGACTTCAAACATGCTGTCAGTGAACTGAGAGCAAAATCAGCTGGCCTTTGCCAGTTGTCAGGCCAATTCATTAATGCTGTAGGTGAGCTCACCTCAGCTCATTAGAGTGAGATCATCATCTTGTCTCTCAGAGCATCTGGAGCTGTCCCACTCAGTCCTTTGTTCTTGTTGCCTTGGTCCTCATTGGTGTTTTCTGACTGTCTCTGGAGGTGGGAAGGGGATGTCATGCAGGGCAATTGGGTGAACCTGGTGTATCAAGAAGGGACCGTATGAATTTATTTATTGTCAATCAACTTTGAGCACAGAGACCCCAAACAAATTAGTGTTTGAAGGAGTCCAACGCCCATTCTCATGGCTCAGATAGAGAAACTGAGGCTCAGGAAGGCAAGCTCAAAACCTCATAGCCCAAGCTATCTGCTCTGCCCTGACAGCTCCCTCTCACAACGTTTCGTCATGACGACCACTGTTCCTTGGCACCCTGCCCCTAATCTCTAGGAACTTTGGTCTTTCAAAGAAGCTGTGTCTAAGCCCTTGCTGTTTTCTCTCATTAGTCAAACACCTTTAGCAGTTGATCCATGCTCTTGGCCAGCGTGAGATGGCCAGTATTATTAAACAGAGTTGATGTAATCCAGTTGACAGTCAGGAGTCACGTTGTCTTGGTTGTCTTGTTGACATTCTTGCCCTGTTCTGTTAAGCTGGGAGGGGGAGGGGGCGACTGAAACCATCAAAAGGATCCTTCATAGCTGCCTTCAGGGCACCAGGTAGAGCATCAGTAACTTGTACTTTGTCTCTGCACTCCCTGGGTATGCGAGTGAGAAGGTGGTGAGAAATAAATGGAGGAAGCATTGCTTGCCATAAGTGGAATGGATAAACCACCCAGCACTCTGGAGCCTGGCTCTCCCAAGAACCCATGAGAGTCTTGGACCATTTTCATGAAAGAAATATGGCTGCCAACCTCACCAGCCGATCTGCGAGGTCCATGACATGAGTTTACACTATTTTACACTATTTACACTATTTACACATTCAGTGAGTAATCATTGAGGAGTGACTAACTGGTTTACACTATTGTTGGGGAGCAGGCAATCTTTCTGGGGGAATGTGGTATATAGGACAAGAGAATGTTTTCCTTTCTTCTTGATATCTAGGCAGGAAGTACTAAGGTCGTTGATATTAGAACAAAACAAATAGATTTTTTTCTCATAATAACAAAAGGATTGGAATTGTTCTGTCCTTCTTCTAGATTTAGCTTTGTCCTTACAGGCTCCTTTAAGAAAATCTACCACTTTACATGAAGAGAGGGAACCTGAGAGTCTCTGGGTGATGGTCTCTCAGTTTCAGGAAATCTGCCTCCATACTGAGACAAATGGGGGTGTGTGCACCTTTGCAGGGCTGCCTGCTCTCCTGATAACCTCCTTTTCCATATCACAGCAAGCAGGGCCTCTATGTCCCACCACCTTTAGCCCTGGGGGCTTCCCTCCAGCCACCTTGAGAAGGTCAGGAAAATTGGAGTTGTCCTCCATAGCTAGGGACATGAGACTTAACTAGACTGATCTCCTCTCATTAAGCAGTGCCTGGGCTTAACAAGCAGTTTTATAAATCTGAAGCTGTCTCCGGGTGTCACAGGATTTATGGACAGGGGGGTTCTGCCATAAAGTGCTTTATGATGGCTGCCTTCTATGTTATTAGTAGCTGTCTCTTCCCTCCACCATTGCTGTTTGATAATAGCTTTAAAACACCCAGAATTACTTACCTGCAAGTCCCATTCCTGATAGCCCCTGTTGACAGTCTGAATAAGTTTACTGGCCTTTTGTTGTTCTTTTCCTTCAAAACAAACTGATTGAACCATCAATAGCTCCTGCGGGCTGACAGAGGGATGCCATCTGGACTAGCCCTTGTGATTGCAGGTTATCTGGGGGAGTTAACCTCTCCGCTTTGTTAACTGAAATGTTTTATGTACTATGCAACTTTAGGATACGGTGGTGATAACCCCCTGGTAACTAAGTCATACATCATGGTAAAGAGATTTGGGTGCAACAAATAACCCCCGGATTAAATTTACAAGGGCTGAATTGATATTGTAAAAGCCTTCGTTCCGTGGCTTTGGGAATCTGCTCTTGTGTTTTTATGGCAAACGTGTATTACACTCAGGATTGAAGCTGCAGCTTTTGACACTCTGACATGACCTAGAACAAAGGGAAATGGATCTCCCAAGACCAGCATGGGACAGGCAGGCAGGACGCCCACTGGCTTATGGCTTGGCAGGAATGCTGAAGCCTGTACTAAATCACCAGGGGACAGGAAGACCTGGTAAACGTGACTGTTAGCCAGGCTCACAGAGCACAGGTGCTTGGGCAGGGCAGACTGTTAGCTGAACTGGGAAAGAGACTCTTGGCTGCCTCATTGCTCTCATAATTTCCCAACTATTAGTCCTTGTGGTGTTGTTTTCAGTAGGACATTGGTTCTCAGCAGGATGGAAGCCGTGACAGCATCACCTGGGAACTTATTAGAAACATAAATTCCAGGCCTCAGTCCAGATTGCCTCAGTAAGGAGCTCTGGGGATGGGCTGGCGTCTGCCTCTGTGCTTTAACAAGCCCATGGGCCTTGAGGATGCCTGCTCAAAGTCAAAGTCTACTGTGGTAGAATGTAAACGCCGTGCTAGAACGTAGGATGCACTGAGATTAAAGGTCTTCTGCTGGGATCTCTCACCTTCTCAGGGCCTTGCATTGCTCCCTCCAGGTAGTCACTCCTCTATGGTTACTCACTGAATGTGTAAACAAATGAAAGAAGGCATTCCAGAGGAATGGATCATGGCGGAGCAAGTCTGCCCAGTGTAGTCTTTCTGACAGGGATGGCGATATTCATTTTTAAAGAGCTTAAATATTAATTTTTGTTTATGTGTCTCAATATATGTGTGATTATATGTACACATATGTGGGAACCCACTGAGGTGAGAAGAGGGTGCCAGGTCCTCTGGAGCTATAGTTCCAGTTGTTAGGAGCCTCCTGCCATAGATGCTGGTAACTGAATGTGGGTCTTCTGGAAAAGCACCAAGAGCCCTTAACTACAGAGCTATCACTCAAGTGCTGTTTTAAATTTTATGTTTTTCATTTACTGTTAGTGTATGCATATGTATATATGTATGTACGATATGAGTTGGAGGAACATGCTTACCATGGAGCACATGTGGAGGTCAGAGGATACTCTCAGGAATCCGTTATCTCCTTCTCCTTGGACCACAAGGATCAAACTCACACTGAACAACATCTTACAGACCCCTTGAGATGAAAATATTCTAAAGAGTCCATTAGTGGCCCCTCCCCTCTGGCTATCAGGCTAAGGTGTCCAAGACATTGAAATTTCCTTTGGACTCTTAGAGGAATGAAAAGCCCAGAAGCCCTGGTACCAACCAGTAAGGGAGCTTGTCTCCCTGAAAGAGGTTCACAGCTTGTCAGCCCATATTACAGGAGATACCTCAGCTGAGACAATGGTGATAGATGGATTCCCTCCTGGAACAGAACTGCTTAGCTATGCATACCTCTGGTGCTCTGTTTCAAACTAAACATCCTCTTAGGACCATGAAGATGGCCCCAGGAATCATTGTAGCTCCTCGTTCCTTTTCCCAATGTTCCTATCCCCTCTCACAATTGAATATAGCTCCTTTCCTTGCTTCTCAATATTAACTTGTCTCCTTAATTGGTCTACTGAGAGTGGGTGTCCTATCTGGGTTTGTTATCCTTCTAGGACCTACATTCTGATCCTCACAGGTTGGGGAACCCTCAAGTCCCTCACATTTCTCTGGGAACTCATGGTGGCCCTTAGGATGATAGTGAAGCCACCTGAAGTCTAGAGATGATTGACAGACTCTGTCATAGGCTGTCTCTCTGATTCTAAGAAGAACCCTCTGCAAACAGTAGTTCTTTGTCATCCAAAAAATTTTAACTAGCTTAAAAGCCAGCACCTCTCTGTCTCGCTCCTTTGATTTCAGAGCTGTGATCCAAAGCTAGGCGAAATGACAATGCACGGTCTGTTGTCACTGTGCTTCCTGGCAGCCCCGTGAAGGCATCTTTCACTTCATCATTAAACATTGGCTGATTTTCTAATACTGATGTTGTCCTCACCTGAATATTCATCTTTTCCCACCCTACACTTAGTGGGTGTCTTTATTCCTTTGAGCGTCACTCCTGACATATTGTTTCTGTCTGTACATGTCTTTATTTGAAAGAATCTGTTGTCATCAAGGCTTTGCCTGTATAAGCAGGAGATGGAAGTTTTCTCTGACAGTCTGAGGCCGGTGGGAATTCTGCTAAAGGGTAATAAAGAACACTTGAGCCCTTTGCCTCATTTTGGATGAGATCGAAGGTATTTGGGCATGGACATTGAAGAGGGACAGGCTTTGGGAGAAAAGGAAAGCAGGTGATATATTGAGGCCAGGGTGGAGGCAGGAAGGAGGGATAATGTAGGAGAAAGGAAGAAAAAGATTGGGAGGGAGTATCACTTGGCCTTGGGATAGACTGTAAAGGAATTTCAGGGACCCATACAAACCCGATGACCTGAGTTCCATCCTTGATACCTTGATGGTCACATCTGTAATCCTAGACACTCCTATGGGGAGAGTCTAGGCAAGGCACTTCTCTATGCAAGGCAGAGAGGTGTATGGGTCAGCTAACCTATGGTACACTGCAAAATCAAGAAACCCCACCTTAGTAAAGTGGAAGGGGAGAATGGGATCTGGAATATTGGCCTTTGTCCTGTGTCCAAAGCCCAAACACTTGCTCACTCACATGAAACAATATATTATTTCATAAAGGAATTAATTGAAGTTAATTGCAAAATAATTTTAATATGTTTTGAGTTTAAGAGTACAGGCTTATGTAATAAGGATACATGTTCTACTATGTTCATAGCAGTCCTATTTGTAATTGCCAGATGCTGGAAAGAACCCAGGTATCCCTCAACAGAAGAGTGGATGCAAAAAATGTGGTATATCTACACAATGGAGTACTATTCAGCCATTAGAAACAATGAATTCATGAAATTCTTAGGCAAATGGATGGAGCTAGAGAATATCATACTAAGTGAGGTAACCCAGACTCAAAAGGTGAATCATGGTATGCACTCACTAATAAGTGGATATTAACCTAGAAAACTGGAATACCCAAAACATAATCCACACATCAAATGAGGTACAAGAAGAAAGGAGGAGTGGCCCCTGGTTCTGGAAAGACTCAGTGAAACAGTATTCAGCAAAACCAGAATGGGGAAGTGGGAAGGGGTGGGTGGGAGGACAGGGGAAGAGAAGGGGGCTTGCGGGACTTTCGGGGAGTGGGGGGGCTAGAAAAGGGGAAATCATTTGAAATGTAAATGAATTATATCGAATAATAAAAAAAAATACAATGAAAAAAAAAAAAAAAAAAAAAAAAAAAAAAAAAAAAGAGTACAGGCTTTAGAATGCTGTCCCTGGCTCTTGAGTGATACCTTGGTCTTTTATCTGAATAAGCTTATAAAGGTCACTTGGTGATGTGAAATTACCTTGTACATGTGGGAAGAGACCCTTGGGAACCCTGGGCTCCAGTGGGGAGGGATGCACAGTAGATGTCCAGGAATATCTACACTGATAAAATCTTAAGTGAGTTGCTTTTGAATTTGGTTCTTTGAAGCCTGTTTGAGATGGCATATTTCTCTTCTTCCCTATAGCTTTTGGCTGTTCTCTGTTTTTGCATAACCACTCTGGTACATAACTTAGCCTCACTGATTTCTTTTCTTTTCTTTTTCTTTTCTTTTCTTTTCTTTTCTTTTCTTTTCGTCTTCTTTTCTTTTCTTTTCTTTCTTTCTTTCTTTCTTTCTTTCTTTCTTTCTTTCTTTCTTTCTTTCTTTCTTTCTTTCTTTCTTTCTTTCTTTCTTCCCTTCTTCCTTTCTTTTTTTTTTTTGATACAGGGTTTCTCTGGGTAGCCCTGGCTGTCCTGGAACTGGGTAGACCAGGCTGACCTCGAACTCAGAAATCCTCCTGCCTCTGTCTCCAAGTGCTGGGATTAAAGGCATGCACCACCACTGTCCACCTCACTGATTTCTAGTTAGTTGTGTGTCAAAAACATTCCCCTTTACAGTAAGAACTTCTTTGAGAATGGAGAGATAATCATAATCACTTCTATATCCCCAGATGCCTGGCACATAGTAGGTACTCTCGAAATATTTGTGTGGCTGAAATAAATGGACAGGGTATTGAACTCATTCTTGCTTTGGTTTCCAAGATATAATGAAGGTAAACCTTTGAGAAGGGTGTAGCTTAGATGAAGACATTCAATACTTTAACAGCAAGGAAATAACTGAAATGGCAGGATGTTGGAATGAATGCTGATAGTGTATTCTAGGAACATTTAGAATGAAGAAAGTAGTGTGGGCTAGAGGTGAGAAGGGATGTTTCTTGGGATTTGGAAGATGAGAGAATTGTAAGAAAGTGGCTGCAGGAAGTGAGAGGTTTCTTTAGGGATTGTTCATTGCTAATGACATTGGGCATTTATCTCTTCTTCCAAAGCAAAAGAGGGTTGGGACAATTGCTCATTTGGTTGATAGAGAGTATGGTCTTGATGAGAAATAATTTGGCTGATGACTGTTGCTGCCAAGAAGTATAGAACAGTGTCTATATACTTATACATTTATAAACATATGCTCTTGCCAAGTCTGTCTTCTTATCAATACCCTTTATATACCTCTGATGGAGGGCAGTTTATCACACACATAGCCATCGGCTTATCTGTGGTGATCTATAATGATCAATAATGATCTTTCAAAGGGAAGAGAGGAAATTGACTATTTGGGAATATTAAAAATCCCTAGAAACCACCTCTGCCTCCTATTTATTCTTGACAAAGATCATCTCTGTCTGTGCCATATTGTGGAAATTACCCATAAATGATGACAAAAAGTGCTTGAGACTCTCTTGAGTCCTTCAGTGAAACATTTCTCAGCCCCATGCATGCCCCACTCCTACACCAAAGCCAGCCAGCTTATGGGGGCTCATTTAAGGTCCTACCTGGGAAATTCTGGCCTACAGCCTAAGCTCCAAATTGCCAATCTATTGAATCAATGAAGAGAATGATATAGATACCTCCCAGGAATAACAGGTGCATACATGGTACGTCTGAACAAGGTTTGGAGTAGTCTTGCTGAGAACTTTCCATGTTGAAGCAAGGGCTCTTTCCTAGAATGGGAGAAAGGAATACTTTGACAGGGTCTGACTGGCTGGCTAAATCTAATGAGGTATATGTCTACTCTTGAATCAAGTATAATCATGACTCAAATTTGGTTGTATGTTTGTATAAAGTACAACCCTTTACATTTCCCCAGTGGAGGGGCATATTTTGGGTAGAGGTGGGAAGGCAGTGGCTAAGATCTAAACCCTTAAAGCCTTATTGTGTGGATTCCAAATGTTCAGACATATTGCTGAGGCTGTGATTCCAACTTTACCGGGTTGTGTCTGCCTTTTTGCCCCAGGTACTTTGTTCTGCACAAGCTGCCCAATTTGAAGTTTCTGGATGCCCAGAAAGTCACCAGACAAGAACGGGAGGAGGCATTGGTCAGAGGGGCCTTCATGAAGGTGGTGAAACCCAAGGTGAGCTGCTCCTGTTTGGTTTCCATGTGGGATTTATATTGTACTTCACTGGCTTCTCTACAGAACATGGGTGATATCTTCCTGTGTATTTAGAAAGTAGGTATGATCTCACACCAGGGATCAGTCATAGATATAAGGCTGGCCCAGTCATAAAATTGACTGGCTATAGTTGAGGTCTCCCTATCACTCAGTCTAAAGAGACTCACAACACATCTTGTGATTTAAGTGAGAATGGCTCCCATTGGCTTATGTGTCTGAATACTAGCCTCCAGGTGGTGGAACTTTTAAGGAAGGATTGGGAAATATGGTCTTGTTAGAAGAAAGTGCCAGTACAAGAGTGGGTTTTGAGGTTTCCACTTATCTGCCTGTGCTTTGTGCTTGTGAATCAGGATATATACCCTCAGCTACTGTCCCAGCACCATGCCTGCCCACTGTCATGCTTCCTGACATGATGGTCGTGGACTCATCCTCTGAAACTCTAAGCCTGAAATAACCTGCTTTTTGTAGATAAGTCGTAACGGTCATGCTATTTTAGCAGAGCAGTAGAAAAGTAACTAAGGCACACAGAAATGTGAATAAAGTTCAAAGGTGAATTTTAGGAATCCTCAATGCTTTCTTCCCAAGAGATTCTTCAGCTGAAAACAAAACACACTGAAACTTTTGTGTTTCTTGGGTGGATGCAATTCCTCTCACCCTTTGGAGGGGGGCTCTTGTTTCTTGCTACTAAAAGGGAGTCATTTTCTTCTATCTGAGATGAAGGCTCTTCAGTTCCCTGAGGTGATGTTAGCACAGTATGCAGTGTTTCCGGACAATCTGCACTGGGGCTGCTACGTGCTCCCTACCTACAGTTCATGACAGAAGGGTTGGAATCTTGGATTTAGATACAAGGAGGTTTTAAGGATGTTTGCAATAATCTTTCTGGGCGACAATGGGCTCTTCTAAGAAGCCTGAACCTGGGGAGTAGACGCAGTGATCCTGCTGATGACCCCTTTCTAGAAACTTCATTACCCTAGAGCACTGTGGAGCGCCTTAGTTACCGCCTATGAAATTGCAGCTATATGTTGAAAATGCTGGCACAGTAATCCTGAAGGTCTAGTTTGTCCTCACCCGGTGACTTATAGCCCTCCGTACATGCATTGGAAGTGATTAAGCGGGGAAAGCAAAGCCAAACAAAGCCAAAACAGAGCAGAACATTGAAGCCTCTTCCATCAAGTTACGCTGCTGGCAGCAGACCTCAAGCCACTTTCTTTCCCTGAATCCATGAGGTGCGACTGATTTCCTGTTATGCTGAATGAAATTGCTAACAGTTGTGGAAATATATGATATAGAGGGTATAATTCTGGCAGATAAATGTATTGTTACCTGTTTCAGCATGTGGAGAATTAATTGAGTGATTCATTTCATAGCTATTAAAGTGTTAACAGTCCTCCTTATTGGAGCACAGGCCTGATACGATGCACACGACTGCCTGTAGTTCTTCCAACTTCGGCCGTTTTGTCCAAATGAAAGAATTTATCTCCTGGCTTCTTTTCTTTCTTTTTTCTTTCCTTTCTCTCTTTTTTTCCTCCTCCTTTCTTAGGACTTCAGAGACAGCCAGCATCGCCAACCCCAGCCAAGTACAGCAGATGAAGTCTTTGTGAGACCCTGGGGTCAGATACTGGCCATCCTGCCTTTCCTACATTCACTGCACACAGCAGATCTTTATTTATCTTGCCCTCATTTGCTTTTTGGATTGGAAACTGTAAAGCTGCTGAAGGCTTACTAACTGTGCTGTCTGTGCCCGACTCTGAGCCCTGTACACATAGAAGGATGGACCCATGGACACATTTTACATATGATGGGGTTCAGTCCCAGAGCAGTCCATGGAGCTGCCCAAGGTCACCAGGTCATGAATTCCTGTGCTGGAATTTTACCCTTATGTCTGACATGGGGGCCTGGTCTCTTCTCTGCTGTTTCAGCCCTGGAGAGAGATCGATATTTTCCCTGGAGATGTCTTGACATAGTTGAAACTTTTCAGGGAAGCCTGAGTGAGCAAGACAGGTGGGGATAGACTGCTTTTCTGTATGGGGATAGGGAGAGGTAGAATCTCCTCTTGCCTTTGAGCATGATGGGGAAGGTTTCCTTAAAACCTGCCATTGGCTGTCTAAGTCATTAACATCACAAGCAGAAGTTCTCCTCAGCGTTCCCAATTAGCTTCCAATCAATTATAGAATTAGCACATGTTTCTGTGATTGACTCTAATGCCCTTACTAACTGTATTACACTTAAAAATGCTCATTAATTATTTGAGGAGAGAGACAAAAATGCCCTTGACAAAAAAGCACGAGAATGTTGGCTTCTGTTTCTGTGGTGCCTAGAGATTTCCTAGTAGGAGAACCCTTCTGTTGCTTTGTCCTTGAGGGATCTGGAAGGGTCAGAGCCTAAGGTCTTGATGAGGTACAGTTAGGACCCAAACCAGGGTTCTTGGAGTTCTGTTTAGGGGTTTATATGTGATGATCCTTCAGGGTCCAAAGAAGATTCCACATTGTTACTGATTTTATCAGACTGCACACCTTTTGTCTGTTGTTTTCTGAGATACACAGTGGTATTTTTCTTGCAGATAGAAGGGAGCCAAATGAGCTCTTTGCTGAATTAATAAACTGGCATCCAGACAGCTGCTTCTTGCCTATTTACTGTGTATACAGACACATGTTTGTTCCTATGTAGATATATTTCCCATATCTACGTGTATATATACATATGCATGTTCTGGGAGGCATGTGCACACCTTGAGTCGGCCTCTAAGTGGAGAGCAATTTCCTTCCTTCAAATTGCTGGAGCTGCACTGTACACACTAGCTGAAGACCTATTTTTCATAAAAGAATCGGAATCTCAAGTTGGCTTCTGTCCTTTCTGGGCCAGCAGGGGCTTGTTGTGCTTATTCAGCACAATGCTCTGATGGATGATCAAGGGGGCTGTGATTTGGGGAGCTGTTTTCATTTTATTCCTGACATAAAGTATTTGGGAGAATGGAAAATGCCTCTCCAATCATAGCCCTTGCCGTCGAGGTAGGGAATGGGCAGGCTGGGTGTTCTCAGCTGACGCAAATGCAAAATGAGCCAGGAACTAATCAGCCCTCTATGTCACCAAGATTTGATTTGGTACCTGGCAGGCCTGGGCACTGGACTCCAAGTTCTCTCTAGTTCTTGCTCCTGATGACACATTCTGCCTCTGTGACTGCTCTTTGATTTCTGTTGTTTCAGAGCTGCCTGTATTTTGAGTTTGAATCCTTGTATGGAAGGATGCCTCATTCATGTGAAACAGATAGGTAAATGGGCTCTTCCGGGTACACAGCACACACACAGGGCACACACATACTATCTGTATGAGTCTCTCTCTCTCTCTCTCTCTCTCTCTCTCTCTCTCTCTCTCTCTCTCTCTCTCTGTGTGTGTGTGTGTGTGTGTATGTGTGTGTGTGTGTGTATACTTAACAGACCCTTAACAGCTAAGATTTGCTCATTTCCCAGAATTTTAAAGAAAATCCATAGCCTTGTCAAATATTGGCCATCGAATCATGCCACCATCAACAGAGGGAAAACCAAACTAGATCCTGAGAATCTGAAGGCCCCCAGTGAAAGGCATCTGGAATGACCAGACCATGACCCCCATTGGTGCACTGGGAATGTAGATCAAAGGAGCACAGAAGGCTGTCCAGGGAGGGTGTGGATGGCAACACACCAGCCCTGCACATCAGAGAAGCAGCTCAACATCACGACAGTCACAATTGCTTAATTATGTCCTGGCTTTGTAATTATTCATCCCTGTTCTGGCAAAGAGCACAGTTGTCATTTCTTTGACATAATTATTTAAAGCCGGAGCCCTCTTGTTTACATGCACACACACAAAGTTGGCTACTGACTGTTTAATCTTTAGAACCTTAGAGGAACTGTGGGGGGCCATAGCCACAGGGGGCACTGAGATGAGAATCACAGCCTGTGTTTGAAAACAGTTAGGTACATATAATTTTGCTTGTTTTTATAATCATTTCCTTAGAGAGAAAGTGAGGTTAATATCTATGAGTCTCGGTGTGAACCACTATTCTACATTCTGTATGTAGCATGTCTGGATTCTCAGAATGTGCAATGTATGACTTATATATGTGTAAAGTTTCATCTATCTTGAGTTTTAGTGTATGTTGTATCTTTAGATATTCAGAAAGGTAAGGATGGAGAAGAGAAAAGAGAGAAGGGGAGAAAAAGAAAGGGAAGGACAAGTAAATTGGCAGAGGAATAAACTTCAGTACACCCGCCCTGGAAATACATTCAATTCTCTTCCTAAACTACACATTGATGGTTTCTTGTATCAAAGAATCAATCATTCCCATAACTGCTCTACATAGCCCCAATCTTGACATTTGTGGTTAGGTACAAATTTCTCTATGTATAGTCAGTTTTTCTCCTCTCCTCTTTGTTCGGGGGGCTTCTATGAAAAGGCAATGCAGGGTAAAGACAGGAAGTGAACATAAGGGAAACCAGTTTCCTGTTGGTCTGAGAAAGCTGACCATTTCTGGGATATCAGCTCCTTGAAGCTGTGAACTGGGTCTGTGTTCTTCAAACTTATATCTCAGACACTAGGCCTATAGCAGGGGCTCAATCAGTCCTTATGACTATCAAGAACCACAGACAGCAAAGCACATGGAGAAATTCAACCCTAAAGCCTACTTGTCATTTAGTTGGTTTGAGCATGATCAGCTGAAGAAATAGAAAACACTTTTGCTGTGGGTAGTGATTTAGGCCTGTGGACTGGAAAAGAGACAGATTCTGGATTGGACATTTACTTTTGATATTTACCAGGACTTTACTTTGATGAGAAGACATGTAGTCACCACATTCTCTGTCTCACAGCTTTCCCATTGGGTAGCACTTTTAGGGGAGGCAAAGGTGTGGTCTGTGACTTTAGTAGCCAGTTCCTGAGTGTGTTCCCCAACTTTTCCTCCTATCAGAACCCACCCCCTTCTAGCAGAAGTTTTTTTTTTAACTTATGAAGTAGCTTTTCTCAGAAGTCTGTTTGGGCCTCTACAAGTCTATAAAACTGAAAGGAGAGTTTTTCCTGTTGTAGCTGCTGCCCTGACAGTTATCTACTCTTTCATGGAGCCCTACTTACTGGCTTGCTTTGTCGTGACATTGGGTTATTTTGATGCCTAAACTAGTGTTTCTATCATTCTATGTTCTTCTAAAATACTGTGCATCTATCCTTCTGTTTTCCTCACTTAACCCAAGAGCAAACATATTAAAAAAAAAAAAGGCTGACAAAAGGCTGGGTGATGTCTCAGCACTTAAGAACACTGAGTACTCTTCCAGAGGACTTGGGTTTGATTCTCAGCAGCCATAAGATGGCTCACAATGGTCTGTAACTCCAGTACTGGTTATCAGATGCCTTGTATTAGCCTCTACAGGCATCAGACACACATATGGTACAAATATATCCGTGTAGGCAAAATATCCACACACATAAATTAAATCTATCAATAAAAATTAAAATTAAAAGTGAGTAAGAGGCTACCTCAAGATTTATAAAAATAATGAATATTCTATCTGTATTTTACATAAATCTGGACCAGCACATAAACAAATTTTGTAATTTGTAGTTAAGTAGGTATTTGTAATGTAGTTAACTAGATATTCAGCCAATATGTATTTAAAGTTCTCTGCAGTGCTAAATACCCAGAACAAAGCTTATAAATGTCATTTGATTTTTGGATGTGTCTAACTACCTAACTGTGTTCATGTTCTCTTTGTTGTTTCTGTTACTGCATGCATGTTTCTTGTCTTCAGACACACTCAAATTCTATTTTTAGTTACTTTTAAGGAGAAGGAAAAATATTTAATTAATTTCATTTTTTAGAAAATGTTTCGGCAATATGTTTAGAAACAGCTTTGAAAGCCAAACATTTGTGGTTTGTTTATTTTTCATTATTGTTTCTGACTTTACCATTTGTCACATTCATTTGAAGGGGAAATCTCTGATGGATTCTGTATGTCTCTGCTCACACCATGGTATCTCCTGTCTTGAGGATGTGCCTTCTCAGCACTTCTCTTTGGAAGCAATTTCCAGGGCTTTGCATTGGTGTGGCCATGAGCTGGAAGCAAAGAAAGGCAATGGAAGGAACAATGCCTTGGATGGAGATCTGAAGCTCACGATGAAGATGTGTGGGTTTACTTGCTGCTATCACAAAAGATCAGACAAAAGCAAAATGAGAAAACAGAGGATTGTTTTAGTTCACAGTTTTAGGCTACAGTTCAGCATAGTGGAGAAGGCATGGTGGTCAGAGTGTGAGGCAGCTGGACCTATTGCATCTACAGTCAGGAAGAAGGGAGATGCATGTAGGTACTTAGCATTCTCTCTCTCTCTCTCTCTCTCTCTCTCTCTCTCTCTCTCTCTCTCTCGGTTCTACTCATATTTATGGCAGGTCCTCCTACCACAACTCATATAATTTAGAAAGTCTCTTACCACCATACCCAGATATTTGCTTCTTTGGAGATTCTACATCCTGTGAGTACATTGACAAACAGCATTAGCCATTACAGATGAGGAAAGTGATACAAACTATAAATGCTTCCGAAAGCCTCTGAGCACACCCTAGAGGCCACACTCTATGAACTCAGAGGCCCAGAAAACAGTGTTGTGTTGTCAATGGAGCCAATAGTTTTCACAATATCCCCATAGCTTGCTTTCTTTCCCTGTCTTCTGCTTTCTGAAATGATCATTTTGTTCAAAGATGGACCTTGAATAGACCTAAGACAAGAGGATCCTAGAAGTAAATAGGACTCTTTAAATATGAGAGATGAGATTTAAAAAAAAAAACAAAACAACACTGATTAGGAAATAGCACTATGTCTGGAATCCAACATTTGGGAGAAGTATGTCAGAGTGTATTTGCCCAAAATCAATGGTGCCCTTATCTTTGTCTTTGCTGTGCAAACTCCTGTATGGGAGGCATAATTTCCTCTTATCTTGGCCTTGGCCATTAATGCTTTGTCCAATGATATGTGACAACCTATCAATTCTAGGTCAAGACCTGAAGCACCATGTTTTTCTACTCACTGCCTTTGTAAGTTTGCTATCAACTATAAAAATAACAGGAAAGGCACACTGAGCAAACCTAGACCCAACCTATAGTCTGGAAGCAAAACCTTTAGTCTATCATAGGCCTATGCAAATGGACAGAATGCTTATTATAAGTCACCAGGCCTGAGCTGAGTGCAGTTGAAGAACCTGAATGATACAGGAATTAGTTTTCCCATTCACTTGTCTTTCCCTCTGATGCATCCATGGCCACCTTATACAACTTGGGATTCAGCAAGACAACTGTGGTCTGTAGTATTAACTCCTATAGCCTTCTTGATGCTAATTAGGATACCAAAGCCTGTCTAAGAGCTGCCCAAGTGCATGGTAGTACATTATTTAAAGGGATAGAAAGTTTTCTGATGTTAATTCAAAGATCACCCAGACTTCACTCAGTATTCACTATCTATTGGGTATTTTGTTAGTTATTTAATTAATACAGGTCTTGTTTCCCTCCTTGTCTCAAATCTTTAATTGAGGAAGCTGATAATTGGAAATTACACACATATTCATAGAGCAGAGGGATGATGAGGGTGGTCCTTGTCTCTTCCCGTGCCCTAAAACTTGTGATTTTACCCTTGTATACCTTATATCAGGACAGTCAACTTCTAACCTGGGGATCTTTCAGTCATATATCTTAAGTTTTAGAAACTAGGTGTGGAGACTGGACCAAAAGAGCAGGGAGACCAATAGGAAGAAGGCTGCAAGGGAGCTGTGTGGGTTTTGTCATGCTGATATTGTGCGCTCATTTTTGAGTCCTTTGGTGACACGCATGGGCTATGCAGAGACTGGGGAATCAGGCAATGGAAAGCTCCACCTGTTAGGCCTAGCTTGTAACTTCCTCTGAGGGTGAAGATGACCCTTTTTAGCAGGGTTTGGCATGGCGGGAATGGTTGAGCAGTGTGGGCTTTGGGTTCATGGATGTGGGGGAAAGGAAGTAGTAGCTTTGTGTTGAACAGGGGTTGTCATCTAGACTGAGGTCACCTGAAACTGAGAGTACAAAGTCTGGTGTTGGTGCTCCGGTGGACAGTGGGGTCAAAGAGATGGAATTAAGAGCCTTCTCTCTCTATGATTATGGGAATGATTGATGGTGGTAGTAGTGTATGTGTGTGTGTGTGTGTGTTTGTGTGTGTTGAGTGTGTGTTGGGGTATGTGTGTGTTGGTGTGTGTGTGTGTATTGGATGTGTATGTTAGGGGTGTGTATGTGTTGTGTGTGTGTGTGTGTGTTGGGAGATGTGGGATGGGGTAATAAGGTACTCAGAGGTTAATGTGAGAAAAAGGCCAATCTTATCAGAGTTACTATAGTGACTGTCCTTCCTATGAGTCCTGACACTCCCAAAAGCAGCTTTGGGCAGAAGATAGCCTTTTTTTTTTTTTTTTTTTTTTTTTGCTTAAAATACTCTTTCCCCCATGGGATCTGAGACCTTTGTATCAAGAAGTAGATTTAAGTTTATGATTTTTAACTGGGCTACGAAAGGATTTCTTTTAAGAGCCATTTACATCTGTCATCTGCACAGTACCAGCTTGATGGTTCTTTGAAATACTTTGAGATCTATTTGTTTTTATTTTATGTGTGAGTGTTTTGCCTCTATGTATGTATGCATGCATGCATGCACATATGTACTCTATCTTGCTTGGAAATGGTCCATGGACACATCATATTGTAGGAATTAAACTTATAGATAACCAAGTCTCTTATGTGATAAATGAATTTACAGACTGGATAGGCCAGTGCTCAACCACAGAGATGCCAGGTCCTAAGGGCAGAGCATGGAATCATTCTGAAGCTCACAGCTGGACCTTAGCATTTGCATATTAACATCACAGGTTAGCAAGGCAGATAAAGAAAGAGACCCACCTATTCTTGAGTTCTCCGTATTTCCAAATCATATTTTATTAGCAGCAGTTGAGAAAAGCTTAAGTGGAAAGTAGAAAAGAAAATTCACAAAAGCTAAAGAATACAACAGGTTCTTACCCCTGAGCAAAGTTGGTGGGTACAGGATGGAACAGTTCCTGATCTAGGATGGTCTTGGGCTATCCAACTCCAGCAAAAGAAATATCTCATAAAGATGAAAATGAAAAGTTGAGGCTGGTTCAGAGGAGGAGGGATTGCCTAGCATGTGTGATGTCCTGAGCTCTCTTTCCAGACCCCTGACCTCCCAATCATGTAAGGAAAAGACAAAGAAGCAGCTTTGAGCAGGAGATGCAGCTCAGGGTCAGAGTACTTGCTTAGTGTGTGTAAGTCCTTGGATTGATTTCCCACCACTCCCAGAAACTTGATTTATTTAAATAAATACCAAAGAAAAGAGTAAAAAATTTGATCTCTCTCTCTGTCTCTCTCCCTGTCTGTCTCTGTCTCTCTCTCCCCATTTCCCTCTCCCTCTCCCTCTCCCTCTCCCTCTCCCCCCCCCCTCTCTCTCTCTCTCTGTGTGTGTGTGTGTGTGTGTGTGTGTGTGTAGAGGGAGCATTGCCCAGCAGGTAAATTTCAGTTAAATAACAGGGAGTGGTGGCACCCACCTTTACTCCCAACACTTGAGAGGCAGAGGCAAGCACATCTCTGAGCTTAAGGTCTACTGACTGGTCTACAGAGAGAGTTCCAGGACAGCTAGGACTATACAGAGAAACCATTTCTTAGAGATAAAAAAAAGAGGAAATAAAGTAAGAAAATAGAGCAAAGAAAGAAAGACAGAAAAAAATGGTGACATTTATTTCTTTAAACATTGGGTTTCTTGAGTGCTAGATATTTAGAAAGAAAAAGAATCCAATTCCCATTCAAATAAAATGAAGTATCTTTCTTTACATTAGAGGCATTCCTTACCCTAAAAATTGCATTCCAGAGGATTAGAACTTGATTTTCACACCTAAATTTTTTGAATAATGTCCACCACATTTATACACAACTTTAGATCTAGCTTGGAAAGGTGTTATTACCCCTGCACCCATGAAGTATTTTTGCTCTCCTACCATTTTACCTGTCAGTACAGACTACCTTTGGGGACTCAAGTACACTCTCCTCAACCCATATGTATCTTCTCTGTCGCTTGGATTATGGCAAGTGGCACAGTAGGGCAGGTCTTCCCACGGGGACCCCAGTGCTGGAGGCACTATTTGCTCTTTCATTCCTCCTCCATCTCTTACACAGAGCATCTTAAAGGATCAGACAGGCAGAGCGCCATCAGTAATGCACAGTGCTCTGCTTCCTTTGATCTTAATTGAGCCAAGCTCAGAGCCATTGTCAGTGACAGCAATTTTACTTAGCCTTTTCACCAAGGAAGCTTTAGGATAATTTCATTTTTCATGAGCATTTTAAAATATGGCGGTAAATTTTGAGCTACATTACCTGAATTAGAATTCATTATTTCTTTTCAATAGCAAGCTAATGTTCTCTGTCTAAACTCCATATGTATGTATGCATGTCTGTATGTATGTATGAATGTATGCACACATGCATATATTATGCATGTATGTTTATATTTATATATATGTATTACATATATCCACATATATGCATATATATTATATACATATATATACACATATAGATATGTGTGTATATGTATTGTATATGCATATAAACATACATATATACACACACATATACATATATATACATATACACATTATATACATATATATCTGAATATATACATATATGTGCATCTATATACATATATATATGTATATATATATACATTTTCATTTTTATGTGTGGAATTTTTAAGTGGGGCTTAACTCTAAGAACCTTTTAACTCATGAGTGAAATGTGCATGTATCTCCTCTTGCTTTTTTGTTATTGTTAGGCACTCTGGAGTGTTACAGAGGCTCCCTGGGTGAGTGACCTTTCCTATTTTCATTCCTCCTACATACCCAGCTTTTGTTTTTATTCCTGACAATGTTCAAGATGTTGCCTCCAACTGTCCTTTGGGGAAGGTTTACAATCTAAATGTACCATATCTGTTGTACTCCACAAAATACCTACCATTCTTCACTTGGCTGTGGACCCTTGTTGGACTTGCTGTTCCCTGTAGAAAGTGGGGATACTCCACATGTCAGGATTATGCTCACAACTAGAATACAGGCTGAGCCTGTACCTGCTGCTATCTGTCTTTCCATTGTGAAGGCAGGAGCTATAGTGTGTCCTCCAACGTCTGTTGTGAGCGCAGAGCTGTAGAATCTGTGCATAGCACTGGGACTGTTTTGGGTGCATAGAGACTGCCAGCTAATGTTCTTAGCTACACCATCTTAAAATAGTATGTGACATCACATCAAGAAGATACTTTTAGTTTACAATAGGTGTTGGGGTATGTATTAGTTAGCTCAGATGCTGTAACAAAATGCTTCAGACTCAAGAGGCCAAATAAACTTGTGCTGGAATTCTTACAAGGCTAGAATTCTAAGCTTAGTATGCTGACATGGTTTGGATCAGGTGCGGGCCCTCTTACTCCTTAGATCTAGGTATGGAGAAAACCAAAAGGATATCTTTTCTGTTCTTATAAACCACATGATCAAGGCCTCATTTAACCTTAATGATCTCCTGGGGGCTAGCCTGGATTTTAAATTTTCAATAAATAAATATGAATAGGACACATTGCAGCCCCTAATGGAGAGAGTCCTGCCTCTTCTCCCACTCTGCATCACTGAGTTTTCTAAGATTTAAGCTTTAGGCAATAATTTGCAGGGCTTTAACTGAACATCTATTTACTGAACATGAGAGGAGAAAGAAGACCATGCATCTTCCTAGGGAGGGCTCGGCTCTTGAATTTGGGTGTCTTGTAGCACAGGCATTTATTCCACAGGAATAGTGGAGAGAGAGACCCAGGCCCAAGGAAGCATTCAAGGTTTAGTGTAGAATGGACAAAGGAAGAGGCTCCAGGGACTCAGATACACTTGAGAGCACAACAGGACAAAGTCCTGGTAGACAGGACAGCTGTGGTGAAGTCTCCTCCCAGCCGCAGCTCAGCAGAAGGATGCCTGGTGCAGAAGTAAGCCCTTAAGCCCTTTCATTTGGATGACCTTGGACTCAACTCTCCTAATCCCCCTCCAACTCCCTTGGCGAATCTGGACGTCAAGGCTGAGGTTTAGATCCTGGAATCTGTCATTGGGATTAGGCTCCCTTCAGCCACAAAGCAGAATAGAAAAGGCTGGGGAGTGACGTTGGGAGCTTATTACCCAGGTCCAAAGAATATTATCTCATCTTTAGAAGGACTTTGAAACCCAAGGTGGAGATATCAGATCTTGGGATAATTACAGGATAGCCAAGAGCTGAATTACACAAAGCCACATTTTTTTTTTAATGTATCTGCTCAGTATAATGTGTAAAAAAAAAAAAAAAGATTTCTACATGCATTCTAATTTTAAGTCATGGGCTGTTTGGGAAAAGATTAAGTTACAAAGGATTCGTTTCTTCCTTGTATTGAGAACAACTCCATGGCCAACTTGCAACTTGTGCTTTGTTGAGAGGGCCTGAACAGGAAGAGCAAGGACTGTGTTTGTACAAACAAAAAATGTTCAGTGGGGAAAAAAACTGACCTCGGGAGGGAGGGAGGCTCCTCCCTCTCCCTCTTCCAAGCACTGTGGGATTAATGTGCAACTTTGTTCATATAACTGCTACAAACAGTTCACTGTGTAGGCCAAACACTCTCTAATGCAGTAAAATTAAGAAATAATACACTTTGAAAGTGATTTATGAGTGTGGTTAAACTGCCAGATTTACAAAGAAAGAGTTCAGATCTTGGGAAGCCTCAGGAGTCACGTCAAAAATGAACTTGACCATGATTTAAACTGCTACTTTTCTTACATGACATTTAATATGTGTACTTTAGAGGCCCATATGTCTTTAATAAAATAGCATTAAGTTTTAAATATGATATGAATGCAGCCAGTTTCTAAATTCATAACCTTTTCCACAACTCCAAAATGCTAACCAATAAGGGAGTCATACACGCAATAAAACATAAACCTTAGAAAATAGCTTTTTATTAAAATGGTTAGGCAGTTGGCAGCTGGGTTGCAGTGTAATAAATACTTACAGCACTGTGGGTTTATCAGACGTTGTTTACCCTGCTAGCAACTGGGACCAGACAACTAATTATAGACCCTGTGCAAAAGCACTCCATGCTCAGTCCCCAAAGTGTGTCAGAGAGCAAGAGTAGCTGTGCCGGGAGCCTCTGTCCAAGGACTGGCATTCAGCTCCCTTGCCAGCAGTTAAAGGTGACCTTAGACAAGTCCTCCCATTTCTCTGACTTTGAGCTATGTCATGGTGGCGAAAGTACCATTTGCCAGATAGATATATGTTGATAATAAGAAACATAGCCCATAGTAGTGGATCAGTTAAAAACCAAACCACTGTTGGGGGCCAGAGAGGTAACACAGAGATTAAGAACATTGGCTAGGCAACAAGGAAGACTGACGTTTAGGTCCCAGTACCCACATATCAAGTCAGATACTCTACAAATACCTGAAGCTTCAGCTCTGAGGAACTAGGTAATAGCACAAGAATTGTACCCGTACACACATGGGCACACAGAACCATACGTGGGGGTGCATACACACATAAACAAATAGAATTAAATAAGTCTTTAATAGGTTTCAAAAATAAATTCTTTAAAAGCTATTTTTTGTCGTTAATGAGTTAATTTAGGCCATGTCTTCCTTGACAATCTATTCCGAGTCCCAGGAACACGTAGGAAAGCCGAGCCCCTCACCAGGGCTCACTGGCATCTTTGTGAAATGATTTGCAGGACGTGAGCCTTAGTCACTTCTCAAAGGCAATGACATGCTGCAGACCGTAGAAGGATATGTTGGTTCCCAGGCATGAGGGACAGCCCTTCCTTGTTCCTAGAGATGGATGTGAACTATGCCATGTTGTTTCTTCTTGCCTTTGTGTTTGGAAATTTTGATGTATTACCATCAAAGAATTTTCAGTGCTGCAGTTGCTGCTATGGTACGCAGAATTGTGTCATACATCTCTGTGTCAGTGGCATCTCTGATGTGGGGCTTCCCAGGCTCTGTATCCTTGCATACCTGTGTACAACATGCTATCCCATGTCTCGCCTAGAACAGCTGGCCTGGAGACGTTTGGGCAGTGTTTGCCTACATGGCCAAATAATAACCCAATGCACACACTTGCTTTTGGGACAGATGCATAACTTTTATTTTTAATGGGAGCTGGGAGTTATATTCTGACCTATCTGTGAATTTTGGATCACAGGCATCTGTGTGGTACTCAGATGAAGAGACCAAGATACCATTTCATTTTATTTTGTTTTATTTTTATACATTTAAAAAACAGTGTTATGATCTTATTAAGGGATATTGTGGTGGTTTGGATGAAAATGGCCCCCACAGGCTCAGAGGGAGTAGCATTATTTGAAAGGATGAGGACATGTGTCCTTATTAGATTAGGTGTAGCCTAGTCAGAGGAAGTATGTCATTGGGGGTGGGGTTTGAGGTTTTGGAAGCTCAAGGCAGGCCCCATGGCAGACTCCCTCTTCCTGCTGCCTGCTGATCAGGATATAGAACTGTCAGCTACTTTTACAGCACTATGTCACCCTGCACACCATCATGTTTCCCACCATTGTGATAATGGACTAAACCTCTGAACTGTAATCCAGTCCCAGTTGCTGTGGTAATGATGTCTTTTCACAGAAATAAACTCTAATAAGACAGATATTAACAAGGAAAATCATTTCTATCTGCTCCCCACATTCAAACTATAAAAACTCCCACTCTCTCCTCTTGCCCTCTCCATGGATTTTGTATATCAAAACTCCAAACTTCTCTTTCCAGCTCACATTTTTCTTGTTTCCTCTGTATTCGCCCATGTATCCCTATTACAAACCGTGCAGTTCTCTGTCAAATTTAATCTGTGAACCATCAATTATTCCATGTTGCTCTTGTATCTGAATTTTAGTCTTACACACAATGCTGGTAGTTGTGTGTCAAGATCTGTATGTGTGTGTTCATGTGTGGTTCCTTTAAGGTGCTTACCTAAAATAACTCAACATCCCCAAGCCCGTTGGAATGCAGGATGTAACTCTACAAACCTTAGGTGCTATGTTAAATTCCAAGGTGCTACTTTTCAAGCTGATGGCATGTTTCAGGTGAGACATTTCACCCAATAAGATTTGAGAGAAGTGGGTCTTAAGTTATGTTTAATACTTCAAGACCCTCTTTGGAGCAGGTTTCCTGGAGTCTTATTGGCTGGCATGGCTTGGCAACTATGGGCTTAGGATCTCTGTAGGTACTCCTACAAAGCACACATTGACCTGCTAAGTTGCAGTCCAAGGGAATTATGGGTTCCCCTGAGCATCCCAAAAATTATTAACAGCATGCAGTCTTGATCAGTGTGAATGTGCCTTCAGACTGTTAGCCAAATCTTTGCATAATACCAATCATTCTACCCATAAAAGCACAAATATGTTATTGTTCTCAATAGGCAATTTAATGCAGCTTTGGGGAGGAAAAAAGAGAAAAGAAGATTACAGGCTGGCTGATCTTGCTTTTATTTCTCTTAAATCTCTCCACACTTCTCAGGGGTTATACTTGTTTAAACATTGTTTGCAACTGTGCAGCCTGTGTGATTTGGAAAGCAAATCAAACTAAACGCAACGTCTTCAGCATGTGCTGTTTTTAAAGGATTTCATGCATTCATTCCAAATATATATTTCTCCCCGAGTGGCTCTGAACCTATAATCTTTTCCTTGTTACATTTCTTTTGGCAGGAAGGGGGCCAAGGAGGTGACTTGGTTGGGAGTGGAAAGCTCCTATTAAGATCTACCTCCTCCTTGTGCAGTGTTATTCACAGCAGCGCTATTAGGGCTAATTATTTTCAGGTTTCTATCAAAGGGGAATATTTGAGCTGACAAAAATTACATTATTTGGAAGAAAAAATGGCCTGTTTAAATAAGAAAGGGATCATTATTATCTACACTTTCCCTTCCCCTCCCAGTTACTAGCCTTTATTGGGAAGAGGGGCTGGAAAGGCGAGGAAGGTTTCTGGAGACTGTGTACTCTAAGGTACCTGGTACCCTAAGAAGGGAAGATACATTTTTTCTCTCTTTTTTTTTCATAGCCTGCCCAGATTACTCATTGGTGAACTGGTATTAGTCTAAAATTATCTGATTATGATGTGTGATAAAAAGATTATTAGTTGGTAAATTGAGGGTATTATTCAGGAAAGACTACTAAAACAAATATTGCCCAGATCTTGGTAGTATGAATTGGGCCAGGCCACTAAAAATTCCTAGGTGGAGAATGTGTGTGTGTGTGTGTGTGTGTGTGTGTGTAATCAGGAATCTAGGCTCTTTGTGTACAATGACCCTATATTTTTCTTGTCCTGTGGGGTCCTTCACTGAACTCTTTTGGGTTGATGGAGCAAGATTGAGAGTATAGAAGATTATATAAGATTCACTGGTCTTAAAATGACATGCAACACTTCTGCCCATCTCCCATGGTCCAGAAGTTAGGGGAATAAGCATCCTTAGCTAAAGAAGGGTCTGAAAAATCAGACTTCTTGGGGATTTTAACATGAATCTCCCTAGTTTCATGCTGAAGCTTGCATTCTCGGGACCTCGGAATGGGATGTGGGACTTTAAAGAATGGATGGAGTCCAAACAAGGCTGCAAAGGTGATATTAACCCAGTCTACCTTGTGTCCTGATAAAAAGGGAGATTAAGGTACACAAAGTGACATCAGGATCTTCCTTGGCACAGAGGGACTACCACTGAAAGAGGAAGCGAGGAAGTAACACCTTGATCTTGAATGTGTAGCTCTAAAGGGATGAGAAGATAAATTTGTGATGGTTAAGCCATCTAATCTATGGTGAGGCAGCCCTCGAATGTGAATGCAGTAGCTTCAGTGCATCCCTCCTAGCAAATGTGAACATGCTTGGTGAACTCTGCACTGCTGAGCCCGCAGGTTATAGTCCACTGTAGCAGCTACCTAACTGAGACTCATGGCTGAGCTGCACATCTCCAGACCTCAACTTTTCCATATATTATATGGGAAAAGCTCTAAGTTTAATGAGCTCTGAGAGTCCATCCATGGCTTTGTGGCCTGACTACTGCACAGACCCTCACCCAACATTGGGGTAGCTCTCAGGGCCCCAGAAGTACCTGAGGAACTAACCTTGGGGACTGTGTAAGAAACGCCAGGCTGATGTGCTAAAAGACACGGGTTTTAGGGTTTTGCAATCTGGTCGGTTGGAAACTTATTTGCTATGAGACTTCTGGGATGGCAATCCCACTTGTATTCTTTTTTGTTCAAGATTGTTTCCCCCTCTGGGGTCTTTTTTGGTTTGATATGTATCCTAGAATTATTTTTTATTCCTGTGAAGAATGGCAAACCCACAGCCAACATAATTCTAAGTGGAGAAAAGCTCAAGTCAGGGCATTAAGATCAGGGATTTGACAGGGTTGCTCATGATCACCCCCTACTTCCTTTTGATATAATGTCGGAAGGACTAACTAGAGCAATAAAACAAAAGCATTAAAGGGTCACAACTAGGAAAAGAAGTGAAGTTATTCCTATCTTCAGGCGATACAATATTATACATAAAAGATCTCGAAAATTCCACCAGAAAACTTCTAGACACAATTGAAAATTTCAGCAAAATGCCTGTGTATAAAACATACATCGACAGAGATCATGGATACCCTCGGATTTACAATAGCATCAAAGACAATAAAATACCTTGTAATAAATCTAACCAAGGAGGTGAAAGGCCTCTACAATGATAACTTCAGATCTCTGAAGACAGACCGAGAAAAGTACTAGAAAATGGGGAAAATAGACTGTGTTCATCGAGTAGCAGAATTAAATTGTAAAAATAACCAGGCAACCAAAAGCAATGTGTAGATTCAATGCAAGCCCAATCAGAATACACCCAACATTCTTCACAGAAGTAGAAAAAATAATCCTAAAATTCACGTGGAGCCAGAAAAGGCCCTGGATAGCCAAAGCAATCATGAGCAAAAAGAACAATGCAAGTGGGATTACTACTCCAGACATCAAGATATACTATGGAGCTGTAATAACAAGAACACTACGGTACCAGCCCAAAAACAGACATAATGGAATAAAATAGAAGACTAAACATGAGTACTCATAACCAGAGCCATCTGATAATTAACATAGGGCAAATACACACAGAGGAGAAAAGACAGCATCTTCAACAAGTAGTACTAGAAAAACAGGATATTCATATACGGAAGAAATGAGGTCCATATTTATCACCCTGCATGAAAATTAGATCCAAGTGCATTAATACCTCAGGGCCAAGTACAAAAAAACTGAAACAATAAAACTGCTAGAAGGAAACACAGGCAGTTCCCCAGACCATGTAGATATGGGAAAGGACTTTCTGAAGTCAACTCCTTTAGCCAAGGAATTAAGGCCAACAATCAACAACCTGGATTTCATAAAACTAAAAAGCTTCTGAACAGCTGAGGAGTTCACTTTTAAAAAATCACCATCATGGGAGTCCTGCATGTGAGTATGGAGAAACCTGAACTTTGGGAGAGCATTTTTAGGAATACTGTAGCATCTGACACTCAGGTGGTTCTGTTAAGAGAATAGAAAAGTCACGTAGCACATGCATTATAGCTGGTGACATTTTCCAGACAAATAGATGTATCTGCATCAGGATTAAATGCCTTGCCTCTCAATGTTTCTTAACCAGCCCAATGGAGACCGTCATAGTCTGGGACCCGGTCTAGTCTTCTTTATGTTCCATGTTACCCAGAATTCTTTTGTACTTATGGGAGGTACTGACATGCCCTTGAGATATGGTCTACCATTATGTTTTCAGATTGCTTCAGCTCCAATTTTCAAACCACTGGAGTTTGATTTTAAGTACTACAGAAAGGTGACTAGTGTGCCCCAGTCACCCTAAAACATGGGTTAAGGGAGGGAGGGAGGAATAGAGTTGAGCATTTTCATGCACTGGTTCTATTGACCATGCTTGAATTTCAGAGGCTGGCTCCATCCCTCTTCCAGGAGCCCATTGAAGCCAGAAGCTTCTCAAGAAGAAAAATAAAGATGATCTATTTTATGTCACTTTTATTCAAAGCAAGCTATGTAGCAGGGTGAGCTTTTGAGATGCCCCATGGACAGGAGAAGGTCTTCAAGCCATAAAGAGAATGACAGCAAGTTCAGATTTGGTGCTCTCACTCTCCCATAGGGCAGGTTATCTGTCTCTGTCATGGCTAATAGCAATTTATGCTCTCCATGACCACTGGGAGGAAAAAAATCATATTCAAAAAATGAACTGAGACAGATTCCTTCTCTATTTGGGGTAAGCTCATGCCAGGCGGAAGGAAGGAAGTAGAATATTCAAGGTCATGGTTTCCTGGTCTTTACTGGGAGGTTATTATTTATTTATTATCTGATCATTTAGGTTCCAAACTTAGGAGACAATATTCTGGTCTTTAAAAAGAAAGAAAGAGACTTTGGGGTTTTGTGGCTAAAGGAAGCTTTTTAAGATCTTGCGGTTTCCAGGGAGGAAAGGGGGTACATTTTAGCTCGTCAAGCTTCAAAAACACTGTCACCCAGAGAAAAAATCAGAAATAAATATGAATGGAGATTCAAGATTGAGAGCATTTTTAGGGACATGTCTGAAAATTAAATAATCCAAACCCAGGATCTATGTACCAAGCTACTAAAGATAAAGGGTTAGGGCTTTTCTCACTATGGAAATCTTGATTCAGGTTAATGGAACCTGTCTTTTTATTTCTATTACCTGCCCTAATCCCAACTCTTTGGTAGCTATTTAAACACACACACACACACACACACACACACACACACACACACACACGCAAAAAAACCCACAAATATGTATATGAATAGCAACACCAGAAAGTATAAGATCACGAAACTCATAGAAACTATAATTCACTAGAAGGTTGAAAAACAGAATTAGAAGATGCAAGGTATGTGTTAGAATATGAGAATGCTACCGCATCTCTCTCTCTCTCTCTCTCTCTCTCTCTCTCTCTCTCTCTCTCTCTCTCTCTCTCTCTCTCTCTCTTCTCTCTCTCTCCTCATTCTCCCCAAATGTCTAAAGGAGTATTAAGGAAGCATCTCCTTTTTGAGGGAAGGTCTCCTTTATCACTTATTTTTCATTTCTAAGAATCATTGACTCAGTGTTTCAGGACTTCTAATCATCCACCTGTCTCTCCACCTATCCATCCATCTACTCATCTACCTATCATTTATCTACCATCCATTTGCTCTCCTATCTCTCTTCTCCACCAATCAATTACATTCCACCCATCCATCCATCCATCCATCCATCCATCCATCCACCCATCCACCTATCTAATACTAAGTATTTCAGTCAGTGTGGAAGGGTTTGGCTAGAAAATGATATAAAAACACTCCTAGGACATTTTCCAATGAAATAAAATATAATAAAAATAAAATAAAGTGATTTTCCCTACTTTGATATCTTCTGTAGTGTTTTGCTGCTTTAAAATCTTTCTTTGTGGATGTGCCAGTATACTCTTACTCATTTTAGTTTTGTTGTTAGTGTATTCTATTAGAATCAGATGGACAAAAACTTTCAAAAAAAACCTTTCAGAGTGAGTGCTTTCTGATTTTACACTGGGCTCTACAGTGGTATGAACAAAATGGCCTCCATAGTCCCACAGGGAGTGGCTCCATTAGCAGGTGTGGCCTTGTAGGAGTAAGTGTGGGTTTGTTGGAGGAGGAAAGTCACTAGGGGTTGGGCTCTGAGGTGTTAGATGCTTAAGCCAGCTCAGTGTGGCAGTGTTTTCTTGCTGCTTGTAGATCATGATGTAGAACTCTAAGGTCCTCCTCCAGCACCATGTTTGCCTGCATACAATCATGCTCCCCCTCACCCATGCTATAATGATAGTCAATTAAATCTCTGAACTGTAAGCATCCCCAATTAAATGTTTTCCTTTATAGGAGTTACTGTGGTCATGGTGTCTCTTCACAGCAATAGAAACCCTGAAGGAAGACTCATTGAATGCTGGGCTTATTTGTGTCTTTCCTTGACAGCCATTAGAGCTCTTCTGGGAGGGGCCACTCAACCATTAGGAGTAGTTCCTTGAATGACTTCAAGTGACTCATGATGGCTATTCTTGCTTATAGACCTGATTACATCTGGAATAAATGAAAATCCAAACATCTGGGGATACCTGTAAGGGCCTTTTTCTTAAAGAAATCACTTGAAGTGGAAAAACCTGCTTTTAATCTGGATCTTCCGAGGTATAAAAACATACTTTTGATTGAGACCTTTAGAGGTGGGAACATCCACCTTTAATCTAGTTCACACTTTCTGCTGGCAGCCTTCTAATGTTCAGACATGGCTTTAAGATGCTCTAGGACATGGAAGAAGGAAGTTTGTACACTTGGTCTGCTTGCTGTCTCTCTTGCTTGTAAATCCATTCCTTCACTGGCATTAGAGCAGAGTTCTTTCACATTCTGGTGTATACTGAAGACCAGCTGAGACATCCAGCCTTACGGATTGAACAACTACTAGATTGGATCTTGCAATGATAGGTTGCCATTGTTGGACTAGATGAACCACGTTCTAATACATACCAAATACCCCTCCCTCCATCCCTCTGTCCCTCCATCCCTTCCTATCTGTCTGTCTGTCTGTCTGTCTGTCTCAATTCTATAAGTTCTCTTCCTCTAGTGAACCCTGAATAATAATAGATAACTGGTAATACTGAAATATCCCTAGAGTGAGATGGAAGGTTTGTTTTAGGTCATTTGATGACTGCTGGCATCCCATCTTTTGAGGTTTCAATATGGAGTGTCTCCTAAAAAACCCATGTGTTAAAGGCTTGGTGACAAACGTCTCAGTGATTGGATCATGAAGACTTTGGCTTTAGTCAATGGATTAAACCACTGATAGACATCTACTGTAATAAACTATTGTACAGTGGAAGAAACTATGGAAGGTGGGGCCTGACTGGAGGACGTGAATCATGGTAGGAGGTGTTATTTGGATCTTGCCCATTTTCTAGGTCCCTTCCTTTGTCTCTTTCTATGCTTCCCTGCTACCATGATGGAAGCCATTCCGCTCAGCCATACTTCTCCCCAAGATGCTCTCTGCACAGGTACAGATCCACAGCAATAAGGGCAACAACCAGGAACCGAAGGCTCTGAAATTTTGAGCCAAACTTTTCTTCTTCCAGCTGTTTTATTTCAGATTTTTTATCCCAGCAATTAAAAAAAAAACTAAAATAGGCTGAGAAAAAGAAAATCTTGATGATAATTCTAAATCAAAAGTTGCTCAAGGTCCAAGAGAAGGAAACAAGATAATGAGCAAAGTGGAGAAAATATAATCCAACATATTGGAATACAGGAGGCCAAACCAGAACTCAGCTCAATTGTTTCATAACAATAGAGGGTGGAGTCACTTTCTATATTTTACCAAATGTCCTTTAAAAGTCATTTAAATACTTTATTAATAATGGAAAGGACCTTTGTCTTACAGATACATTTCAGTTGCATTTATTCCCACTGGGGAGGAATAGCATGAATTTCACAGCACAGAATCTTCTAAGGTACCTGTGGTCATTTGATGCCAACACAGTTTTTTTTTACTGTGTCGGCTGATCTTTCATCCATTTCACACTTCTCTCTCCAGCGTTGTCTCTGCTTTATCCAAGTCAGTGTGTCTCTCAAGTTCTTCCTGATCTTTCTGTCCATTTACTTGCATAGTGATTGCTACCCAATGTCTTCACCCACTCTTTGCATTTCTAAGAAGGATACTCAGTACCTTTACCCCATCAGCCATCAGACAAGTTCATTATCAGATCTTATCTTCTAAGACCTTCTTCACAAAGTTGGGGCTTCTGTAATTCCCTTGATTTACCCTATTATAAACTGTACTCTGTTTTCATGTATATATATTCTACTTCTATGCCTGTCAGGCTTAGAGGTACTTCTATTTTAAACGTTTATCATCTTTCCTGTCAGCGAGCCATCCTGAGAGGATCTCTTTTCTTCTTGTGGCCAGTCACCAGAGAAGACCCCACATTCTCCAGGGCTCAATTCTCCCACAGCCAAGCTTCTGATAATATATGTACAAGACAATGGCCAGCCTTGGGCCAGGAGGAGATTCTGCAATTTATTTGGATGCTTGCTAGAGGTCATACCACAAGGCCACTGTCCCCATATAAGCTTTGTCTCAAGAGCTGACTCATGTTTTTCATCTAAATCATAGTGAGTTACCCATTATAAACACCTTGTAAAACTCAAAAGGCTTTATGGCTGTTATTAGCTACTGCAGTTGTGATTTACTGGCAATTTCAGGCTGATGTGTGGATGAGTATGCCCAGGGCACCATTTGTCCCATCTACATGAGTCAGAATAGAGAATAGATGTGCTCTGGGAAGCAGATGCCCCTTCCAGAGAGGCCTTTGGCATGTCCGAGTTTGCTCATGTTTTAAAGGAGCAGATCAGTCATTTCCTTCTCCAGGTAGAGTAGCTCTTCACACCTCTACCTGAGAAGCCTTGGGGGGAAGCATTCTTGGAGCGGCCAGCTTTCATGGTTCTAGTAAGGTGTCCCATATTGGTGGGAGAGAGAGAAAAATGGAGAGCTGAGAGATAAATGCTGGGCATGGCCCTGGTGACACCCCTGTGCTTGCCAGTGTTCAGCAACCAATTTTGCATGGCTCTCTGGTTCGTACTAGTCACACTTACCAGCTTTCTCCCTTTCTCCCTCTCCGTTCCATACCCCCTAGTGAAAGTATCATCAGTTGACTACCTGTGTCTTGTAAAAGTTCAGATAGTCATGAATTGTGCACTGCAGAAGACACATAGTTTTATCTGTTTTAGTTTTTCACTTTCTTTTTAATCCCACTAATGGCTTAGGTTGGGGCCAATGACGGCTCTTCTCTACAAGGGTTAGTCTGCTGTTTTAGATTTGGGAGTAGGACTATACACAACTTAGAAATTCCATTTGTAGTTTATTTGAAGGATAAACAGTGGTTATAGAAACACACCGGTCTGTGCAATATGTAAGTATAAACATATATCAGCACCAGATAAGCACATTGTCTTTGTATGTGTATGTGTGCATATGTGCATACATGTAATATAATGTGCCACTTCTTGTCCTCTACATAGTTTTACAGGCTCTGATCTCAGCCACCAATGCAAGGAGATAAAGATTTATGCTTGCTCTCATTAGCACCTTGTCCGTGAACTTAGGCTGGGACAGGCAAGAGGGAGGCAGCTTGTGCATCACTATGTCTTGAAGAAAACCTATTCCGGCACTTTCCATTAGGGGCTTATTGCTTACCTAGAATTGATTTGGCAAGCATATGTTAGGAGGTTACAGGGAACAAAAAAATAAATGAGATCAAATTTCTTAGATACCAGAGAAATGTAAATTGGGATGAGAATAAATGATCACTTTGTGGTCACCAGACTGGAATAATTACAAAAACGGACCACAGCAAATGTTATAGATGTTGTAGACCCCCATGCTCGATTGGATGAAGCAGCAATTCCAGAGTACAGGCTGGCTTCACTGAGTTGAATTAATATACTCATACCCCCTGACCCAGCAATTCCACTCCAAGATATATAGCCCAATGAAATTCTTCCATAGGTCCACAAGGAGGTGTGTATGAGGGTTTTCATTAAAGTATTATTTGTAGTACTGGAGAACTGAAGGCCACCTTGAGTAGAAGGAAGCACTGGGAAACTGGAGGGTAAAATGTGGTAGACGCCTTTGAATCAGCACAGCAGTTCACAGTGGGGGTCTGGTGGACACATGGAGTCATGGGCTGGGTTGTAGTGACTAGATTTTTATTTTGGATATTCTGGCATCTGGGAACTTGTTGGTCAGGGAAATGCTGTCCTTCCAAGAGCTAAGGACTTCCAGGATGTTGCAAATGACTCACCAAGGACTGTGCCTTTCCCATGCTGACTAACCAATGCAGAACACATCTAGTTCTGGGAGACTCATTTCTTCCTTCTGATCCACCCAGGGCCACCCTTCTATCCCAAAGCTGGCTAAAATTATTCAAGCTGCTCAGTCCTGGGCCTAGTTACATTACCTTCCATTTCTCATTGCAAAAACAAACAAAAAACCAAATCAAAATAAAACAAACATACCTTCACAACAAAGGCTCTGCCTGGCTTCTGACCCAGCGCCTACCTCAGAGATTCCCTGCATAGCATGGTATGCTCAATCCTCCCAGAGCTGTGAATGTGACACACACACACCCCACTGGCCGCCATCTCTGTCTCCTGATCTGTTGGCTCCATTATACTTTAGCAATAATAAAACCTATAGTTTATAATGTGGATGCAAAAAAAAGATCACTTAATTTTCAAACTAAGAAATGAAATGCACAGGGTTTTATTTACCTTACAACTCATAGAAACAGGAAAGGGAATTGGCTCAATGGTTAAGGTCACTTGCTGGTCTCCAGCCCTCATGCCCTGCAAGTCACAATCACTTGTGACTCCAGCTCCAAAGAAGATGACACCCCTTTCCAGATGCTGTGGACACACATACACATAAGGAAAAAATAGTAAAAAAAAAATTGAAAACTCATAGAAACAAAATCACAAGCTTCTTTTTCAGGGACTCACTTGAACAACAAAGTAGGTCTGTCTGTTGGGAAGTGGGAAATAAGGGAGAAAGGAAATTAGTATATCAAAAAGAGGCCTGGTGGTTAGGGAAGATGGGTGAATGCCTTCTCTGGATTCCTTGGACTTGTGATTTCAAGGCCATGAAGATGGAGACCTACTCAAGAAGCTGAGTAAACTGTATCTGATCCAGAGCTCTCTCTGGAGGGCCTGTGCCTTGGGAATCCGGTAGTGGGTAAGAGCTCTCAGGGAGCCTACCTGCTGTTAAATCCATGTCTTCAGCATTTCCCAAAGTCAAGTCAACCGAAGACTTGTTCTGCTTTGTATTTATCTTGCTGTTTGTTGTTCTGTCTGTGCAGGGACACATGCATATGCAAGCCAGAGGGTGACATTTGCTATAGTCACTTCCTACCTGACGTGTTGAGGTAGCTTCTTCCACTGAGTCGGAGACTCACCAATTTAGCTAGACTGCGTGACCAGCAAGCCCCATGCCCTTCCTGCCTCTGCTTCCACAGCACTCATTTACAGTTGCGTGCTGCCATGCCTGGCTTTTTACATGGGTACTGAGCATCTGAATCCAGGTCCTCCTGCTTCTACAGCAAGCACTTTCTGATCCGTCTCCCCTGCTGCCAGGATTGTTTTGGTTTTTTGAAATATTTACCAAGAGGGTTCCACAGATTAAATAAGGTCAGATGTGGGATGTTCTGCATTGTCTTTGTGTGGGGTCTAGTATACACTGGAAAATTAGTGAAAATAAGGTTTGTAAGAAAAGAGGCTGACGGGACCACGATTCCTATGCTTGTCTGAGGATGCAGGGCCCTTCCTTCTAAGGCCTGCTAGCCTGAACACTCTGAGAAAGGAGAAATGTTCTGGTGGACCTTGCCACACTTAGCTCGGAAGCCTGACAGAGGACTCGGGTGTGCTAGGCTGTCAAGTAGTGGCAAGGCCAGCTGTTCATACAAACGGGAAGAGTGGGGGCTTGGTGGGACAGGAACTCTTCCTTCAGATATTGCTTCTTTCTTTGAATTGAGAAGGCTCAGCTCATTCGAAATCCTATGTTTTGTCAAACCTGCAAAGAATCAATTCAAGACACTGGCTTAAAATCTTTTATTACATTTTATTTTTTATTATTTATGCCATATGACTCTTGGGGATTGAATTCACATCATTAGGTTTGGAGGCAGAGGCCTTTGTGTGTATGTATGTTGTGTTTCTGTGTATCTATGTTTCTGTGTGAGAATATATGTCTCTGTGTATATATGTCTTGTGTATAAGAGAGTATGTCTGTCTCCTTCTCCCCCTCCTGCTATGTGTCTGTGTGTTTCTGTGTCTGTGTGAGAATGTATGTCTCTGTGTGTATGTGTACGTGAGAGTATGTATGTCTTCCTCTCCCCCTCCTGCTATGTGTCTTTGTGTGCATGTGTGTCTGTCTGTGTGTGTGTGTGTGTGTGTGTGTGTGTGTGTGTGCGCGCGCGCGTGCGTGTGTGCATACTTGTGTGTATACGTGCATGTGTATTTATCACACAGGATGCCTGGGAAGGTTAAAGAATAGCTTTTAGAAGCCAGCTCTCTCCTTCAGTTTTGTTGAGAGATGCTCTTCCTCCTTGCTTTCGCCATGCTGGGTGCTCCAAGCTAGGTGCTTCACGAGCTTTTGGGTGATTCTCATGTGTCCACACCTCACATCGCACCATAGGAGTCTGAGATACAGGTCACCACACACAGGGCATTCACTTGGGTTTGGGGAGTCAAGCTCAGCTCTTCAGCCATCACAGCAAGTGCTTTTCCCTGCCTAGGCATCTCTGCACTTTGAAAAAAAAAAACATGTGACTTTTGGCCAAGTCTTTTGATTCATTTACTTCAGTTTAACCTTATAGATTTAGGGTGAAGGTTAGAAATATATGCTAGGTACTGACTGGCATATAATAACAGCTTAGTAAAAAGCTGTCATTGTTAGAATATGAATAACTAGTATCTTCTTTCTATCTGTTCTGAGGACCTACAGTGGCTTCCTTCACTCCCAACTAAACAAATGCTGAAGGGTTTTTGTCAAGGTCACAGAGTTTATTACTAGCAGAGCTGGGACTGGAGTCTACTTTGCATGGGTCTTGGCATAATGTCTGTTTCATTATACTGGACCAAGGATCCTTTAGCCTATTTCATGACAAAGGAAATTCATCCAAAGTCCTTTCAGTATACTGAATGGACTTCTTCACTGCAGCCTTGCCAAGACATGTGACACAATTCCGAGGCCACCGTGTGCACCAAGGATTGTTCATCCATTGTGTTCTGCATCCTTGTTAATAACCTAGAAAAGGTTGTAAAGAATATGCTAATGAAATCTGTATATTGCCCTAAATGGAGAGGTATTATAAACCCTACCAGTGACAGAGATGTGACATAAAGGGACCTGGAGCTGTCAGGCATATGGACAGGAAATCACTAGATGAGAGTCAGCTGCAGTAAATGCATCCTAATACATCTGGGGACGAATAATCTGAAACACAGATATTCAATGGGAGGAAGATATTTGGAAAGCAGTAAACGCTGAAGGGGACCTGGGGGACAGTGGACAACAAATTAGATATGGGTTTTCATTGTGTTAGGCCAACAGAAATTGGTAATGCAATCTCGAGCTGTGTTTTCCTCTGGTCCCCTGGAGCTGCTGAGAGGAGAAAGCCTCTTTCGCCAGCCAAGATCAGGTCTGTTTGTCCTACTAACCCTGAAGAATGGACTTAGTGAGGCTGAAATAGGAATGGGGTCCCTTATCTGCTTCAGGGTTCCTAGCCCATAGGGGTGGCAATGCGTTCTGTTCTCTAAGCCCTCCTGGTACCCCATGTTCTTAAAGAGAGATTTGTTATCCTGCCTACAGCTACCACATCAGGGTGATGTGGTGATAGTTGGCTGTCTAAGTTTTCTGGGGATGCCCAAAGAAGGATAATCTTTCAGGAATATTCCTTTGTTTTGTGGGGGAAAGCATGGATCCTAGTATTTATACACCTTCTACGCAGACATTGACCATCTCTCCCAGAAGTCCCTGCTCTCTGCTCTCCATCCTTTTCTTGGTAAGGAAGAGTTCACCTGAAGACGTTCTTTTTATGGACAAAGGGTACAGGCCACTGACTCTGTCTCAAGAATGAAACAAAGTAACAAACAGACACTGAAACAGTGTAGATGATCAGATATAGGATTACAGGTTCTGAGGTGGTTCTCCCTCCTCCGCAGTCACATATACGCACATGCTTCTGTCAAGGAACACACACGCATACACACACACATAGGCATACAGGCACGCATGCACACTCACACACATGCATACATGCATGCATATTCACACATGCACACACACACATGTACACACAGATGCCACACAAAGCAGTGTGAATATGTACGTGCATGGGGTTGTCCTTAACATTTTCAAATCATATTTTCTTACCAAGCCCTTTTCTAGTTCAGAGTGCTCCTCTGTAGGAGGGGCCTGCCAGGAAGGTAAGGTTTGACTAGGCACCCCTCCAAACTTTTAGAAAAAAGACCTGCTCTGGCTTAACCATTTGAACTTTCCACCCAGAGGCTGCCTCAACTTTCCGGGAAACCCTATTGTGGGCTTTTTGGGGGTGTCTCTGTTAAGGGGACTGGCAAAAACCAAAAGCTATTTGCAAGGCAGAGGAATGTCTCAGTCTGTCTTTTCTACAAATTCTAATAACTTTCAGTTGTAATGGCTCTATCTGTGCTTACTGTCAGGGCCTGCATTTAGAGTTGTTTAGCTTAGGCTATGGTCACAGGACAGTTACAAACAAGTGATTGAGATGAAAGTTGCTTCTTGAGCATTTTGAGCATTGGAGTCCATATTTGCCAACTGCCTTGTACCTATGTGTTTGTAGGAGGGTAGTAGGGTGAACACAGCCTGGTATACTTCTAACCTACAGGGGCCTGGATGGGAAAGCATCTCTGTGGAAGAACTTGTGCTTTCAGTCTCCTTAGGTCATGGATATAAATGGGTGGCAGCTGCCAGCAGAGTGATTTAGGACTGACACTCCCAGCTAAAGGAAGCCTGGCACATTCTAGACCTACAGACCACTGTGTACAGGGCACCTTAGTATATTTAGCAAATGAGATTGCAAGGCACAGGGAAAAAGGCTGAGTGGGAGGAGAGAAAGAACATTCTCTGGCCAGAAACTTGCTGAACTTTGAGGCCAGGAACCGGAGGCTTTGCAGAGGTGGAGAGAGACGTTCCTTGGCTTGTCCTAGACAAATAAATCATGGCTGGGGAGCTCGACCAAAGGCCAATTAAGTGGAGTGTTTTCTTGGAAAATCCTCTCCCAGACTATGTAAATCATCCCCAGCATTGGTGGACATTCAGATCTGCCTGGGGGTAGGGTGAGATGGCATGTCTGTGCACCCCAGTGTCAGGTGGAGGAATTACAAAGGAGTGATAGTTCAGACAGGCTTGGGTACCATATGTCTCTTCCGGGGAAACTATATAGAGCAAAGATATCTTCTCTCATGTTGGACTTGTAGGTCTGAAGCTGCTGATCAGCGTTTACTACTTGCTTTGTGACCTTCAGGTCATCTACAGAGGGTACTGTATTATCTCTGAGGTTCCCAGGGATGGTGATGTTTATGTATTATCTTCTTGGCCTCTGGTGGAAAGAGGCATCAAAAAATTCCCAGACACCCCAGAACGTTCAGTCACACATAATCATTTTACGATGATGTTTTGGTCCTCATGAGCCCTCATCCTCAGTTATTACATAGATAAATGGATACTCTGAGCCTACTGAGCAAACAAGTTAGGAGGATCACCAGAAGGTTCTGCTTTGCTATTTGAAAGGCACATGGCATCAGGACAAGTTGCTTCACTTTGTAGGTCAGAAACAGAACTTTTAGGCCCAAATACAGAGGTCTCAAAGGAAAGAGAAGTGAGCAGTCCTTATGCTATTATTACTCAGTGGTCCCAACTTTTATCCCTCCATATCTGAGAGTCTAACAAGAACTCTTTGACCACAAGAACTGATACACAGTGGCTCCTAAGCCTGGTAGAGAAAGGAGTAATCAACTGTTGCTGTATTGTAGCAAAACTGGGTGACAGTAAAACCATGACAGAAAGGATAGGACATTTTATTTTCCTTGTTTCTCCTCCATCTTCTGTCTCTGGAACAGAAAGTGGTAGCTGTGGGAACCCAAGCAAGGACTTTTCTCTCCCTTAAGGAGCTTTCTGTTCTTTGCAGAGCTTTGTACCTTGAATTCAGGAGGGATTCCATTAGAATTTGTCTGCTCTTTGGAAGAAATGTATCTTGAGATTTGAGGGTAAGAATTTAATAAGCAGTAAGGCCCTGAGGGAAAGTAATATGAGTTAGAAGCCAAAACACAATAGCTGAATTGAAAGCCAGGCAGGAGGAGGCGCAGACCCTAAAATAAGGGGGATGTCTGGTAAGCATCCACTTTAATTCTTAATTCCTTATTTTGTAGATGGCCAGCCAGTCTGTACCTCATAGATCTATTGTTGATGGCCTTAAGTAAACCACTTCTGAATGTTTTGGTCATTTCAAAGTCAATCAAATAATTCTTTCATCATTTTAAAATATCCCCCTCCACCTGTGCATCATCAAAAGCCTCTTCTTTCTTCCTATATTCTAGGCCTCCATGCTCAGCTATTTCTTATTGGTGAACCTGTTGACCCTGTCTCTGTCTGTTGAATCTGGTGGAATCCATTCTTAATATTTGGTTCTATTTCTATGCAATAGCCTTCCCAGTTCTTCTCAATGAAAACACAGAGTGCAATAATTCTACTGCCCCTAGGATTGCCTCAAAATGTATCAAGTGTTTAGTGTTTATTCCTTGGCTATCATAGAGGCAATAGGTGAAAGGCATTTCCTGTAGTATGCTTCATAAGAATAATAGAGAAATCTTAAAAGATACAATGAGTGTTGTACACTGGTGCTCAGAGAGTGATGTTTGTTTACATTCTGTTATGGGTGAAATTACTATGACTGAGAATTTCAAGATTCACCCATGTCCCAACAGCTGCAGAGTGGTGAAGCTGGGATCTATACCCAGGTCTGCATGAGTACATGGCCTGCATTCTTTCTACCATGTAGGACTTTTATAGTGGTTTGAATAGGTATAACCCATGTGTTCAAATTCTTGTTCCATTGGAAGTGTGGTCTTGTTGGTGTAGGGGTGGCCTTGTTGGAGGAAGGGTGCCACTGTGAAGGAAGACTTTGAGGTCTCATATGCTCAAGTTATATCAGAGTCTCCTTCTACTGCCTGTTGATTAAGATGTAGAACTCTCAGCTTCTTCTCTAGCACCATGTCTGCCTACATGCCACCACTCTTCTCACCACGATGACAATGGACTGAGCTTCTGAAAGTATAATTCAGCCCCAATTAAATGTTTTTCTTATAAGAGATGCTGTGGTCATGGACTCTTCTTAGCAATAAAATGGTAAGGTAATTTTTTTTATACTGCTTGATCAAACAAGGAAATAGGACAAGGAAACAAAATATAAGAAAGAAGTGGAAAAGAGCTCTTAGGTAGAGTTGGTAAAATGCTTGCCTTGAATGGGAATTCAATCCCTAGAATTTAAGTGTAATGGTAATGTGTGCCTATAATCTAAGCTCTGGAGCACATGGACTCATCAGACAAGCCTACTTGGTTAGTTCCAGGCCAATGAGTGACTATTTTCAAATAAATAAATTAAATGATAATAAAAACAACAAAGGTAGTCACTTGAGATTATCCTCTGGTTTCCACATTCACTGGTGAACCCATACACATGTGAAAATACACACAGACAAAGAATGAGTTGGAAAAGTTAAAATGTTCATAAAAAATTACAGACTCTTAGACTTTATAGTAAAACAAATAGGAAGATAAAGTAGGGAGTTTCTTAGAATCCTGGATTCCTTCTTAGCAGCCACATTGTTGGCAGAGTCAAAGCTGCGGGCATGGGTAGTCAGTTGTGGCTCTGGTCCCAAACATGCAATGGTGAAGTTAACACAAGGTTCCTGCCCACTCACCCATGTCTGTTATGTTTGGAGGCAACAGTTCCACTTGAACCCATTAGCTCAGCAATCTCAGCCAGGGTCCTTTCTTTCCTAACCACTGGATGTGGGTTCTCTACTGAGCGTCCTGTCTGTGAAAACCACCGTTGCCTGCCTTCCCATCTTTCATCACCTCAGTGAGGGCAGTTAATGTTTAAGAGTAGAGAATAGGGAATGTAATGATGGATAAATTATAAGTTTGGGGATATGAAAAGTCAAACTGTGTAAATATGTGTTTTAAACCACAAACAGAATGTTAATGCATCTTTCCCATTAACTCGCTAACTGAAATTACAGAGTGTAATGTGAGCCCACGCCCACGGCTTGGTTATGATGTTTTCAGATTTAGAACAGCAAATGATAAATGTCCTTCCTTCAGACAAAGAAGCAATTGACACAGTTTCTCAATGTAGTCTTTGATGGTGTTGGTAACAAAAAAAAAAAATAGTCAAGTAGTTCAGGAAGGGGGAAGTCATGAGACACTTGGGAGGCGGGCTGATGTTGTCCTAAGTTTGTCTGGATATTGGAGAATATCAGAGGATTTAGGGTGGTCCTCCCAGGCAGTGAGCACCCAGGTAAGGTAGGGACCCAGGCATGGTGGCCTGGCATGCCTTCTTGGTTTAGAGAGGGTGTATTTTCTTAAGCAGTAACTCCAGGCTTCTTGGTCAGCCAAAGAGAAGCAGGTCTCTCTTTGGATAGGCTTCATGTGGGAAGGAATGGTTTATTTAGCAGCTCATGTCATTGTGATGTGGCTTACACAAGTAAAAAGGATGTGGAGAAATTGGAACCCCTGTCGACTATTGGTAGGAATATAAAATACTGCTGAGATCAAACAAACATTTAAAATAGGGTTACTATATGAGACGGAAATTTCCCTTTTGGAAACTCCAAATAAGTAAAACAAGAAAAGAAAAGGGAGTTTTCACACATCTATGTTCACAGCCACATTTTCACACTCATCAGAAAGTGGCAACAATTCAAGTGTCCAGGAAAGATGAGGAGATGACTGAAGTATGGTGTAGACACACCTTGGAACATCATTTAATCTTGGAAGGAAAGGACAGTTTGACACAGGCTTCAAAGTGGGTGAGCCCTGAAGATGTGTCATGTGCAACCAAACAGACAAAATGACAGATGTGCTGTGAATCCACTTTCCAGAGGAACCTAGAAGAGTTAAAATCATAGAAACAAAAAGTGGAATCATGGCTTCAAAGTCAAGGGAGAGAAAGAACTAATGATTTGCTTCACAGGTATAGCATTACAATTTTGAAAGAAGAATTTTGTGTGGGAAGGGCAGGGGGTGGGGTCACTGTACAATAGTATAAGTACACTTGACACTCCTGAATTACAGAGTTACAATAATGGCCAAGATGATAAATTTTGTGTTTTGTTTATTCTTCTATAATTAAAACTCAAGAAAAGAGAGAGGCAGGAGTAAAGGGAGGTTAAGAACCATAGTTTTGGAGTTGGGGAGATGAAGATCTACAATTAAGTCCTGTCATGGACCCCGATAAGCTAAGGATCTTGGTTAATCAACTTATACTAATCCCCAAGCCTTCAGTGAGTGTTGATCATTGTACCTCTTTAGGAGTGTGCTGTGAAGATTAAATGGAGCTGTATGTGTTGAGTATTGATTTCCTACCAGGTAGACAGCAATGACCTAAAGTAGATAGTGGCTGCCATTCTTCCATTCCTCATCCTCTACCCCTCAGAGATCATACTTTGGTTAGTGTAGCCTCCAGACCATACGCCATGACTCTTTTGATCACCCTCCCTCGTATGTCTCCTTCTTATTCAGTAGTACCAAACCTCATGCCCCATCCCTGTCAGGAAACCTGTGACCACTCACAATCTGTGGTTGGTCATTGGATGAATCCAGCATCCACCCAACTTCTCTCATTTCTCTCTGTTTTTAGCCGGGCCTTCAATGTGGGACACAGGGAGCAAAGACTTGTTTTCACTCTAAGTAGATAATAGTCTAGCTTCCATCTTCATTATTTCTTTGTGATATATTCTTGTAACTGGGTTATGTACTCATTTATGTATGAAGACCCACCCTTTCCTCATAATAGTGCTAGGTCTTTGACATGTGGCATTTCTTGTGTGAGAAACTAGTTTTTAGTCCACTTTACTTCTGTGTGTCAACCCAACAAAAACAAACACATGTGAGCCATACGTGTTTGTTTACTGTAACCACATGTAAGTGTCTACTGTAGCATATGGGCAATAACCAAATAATAGAAACAACTAATGTTGAGTGAAAATGCCTTCTAAAATATACATGCTCACCTTGAATCCCAGAATGTGATCTTATTTGGAATTAGGGGCTTTGCAATTGTAACTGAGTTAGCAATAGAGGAGGAGGCCATCTTGAATCAGAAAGGCTTTAAATCCAGCATGTTATATTTTATCTCTAGAAAGGAGAGCTTTGTAAAAATGCAGTCAGTAACTGGAGTAAGTTTGCTATCAAAAAGAAGACCTGGAGCCACCAGAATCGAGTATAAGCAAGGCATGATCCCTTCTTGCTTCATCAGGGTGACCATGACCATGCCCACATCTGACTCCAGACCTCTGTCAACTTTATACTGTTTGATGAAAGAAACATGCCCTGTGCACATGTTACATATGCATACTCAATCTTTGCACGAAGGATAAGTTTTGCAGAGACTAATGAGACAGGGTGGAGATCTCAAGTTGTCCGAGGACTTTTTAGTAGAGCATGAACTTGAACTTCTAGTCCTGCTACCTACAACTCATAACTCCTGGGATTATAGGCATGTACCATCAAACCCAGAATTTGTGCTTTCTGGGGTAAAATAGGTCCTATTTCTCCTTCTTTGTTAAGGTTCATTCTTTTGACCAAAACATGGTATTTTGGAAAGCTCTGGTGCATATCTGTTGCTGAAGGAATATAGAAAAAATGGGCTGCCTTGGAGCTGTGAACTTTGATATTATCTGAGTGTTGTGGCTGAGTCAGGACTTTGAGAGCATGACAGAGAGAGAATCACCCATGAGTGTTCCTTCTTTGCTTTCAACACCAATGGCTACATCCCAGTGTTCCTTCTTTGCTACAAACCATCCCTTCCAACTTCCTTTATCCTCAAACTTTACCTCTCACTGGCTGCTGACACATCCTTGGCCTGCCAAGGCCCAGAGCCAAGAAGTCTTAGGACTTTTCGGGATTGTGGTGTTGGCATTTCCAGGGCATGTGGCACAGGTTAACTGAAATGCAGACTGCCAAGGGTCATGTTTCCCTGAAGGTGAAAGTGTGACCTTGGTCAATGTTTAGCTAATGTTCACTTCAATAATTTCTTCAGGTTAATGAATCATGGGACAAATCTGTTGGGGACATTCACACCCTACAGGTAAACTGGGGTGGTTAGAACTGGTAATCCCAAAATTGCTATTGAGTTCACAAAGATATGCAGCATGCAACCTGCTCAACCCAGCTTTCTGGTTCTTAGATCTTAATGGCCAATGTTAATTAGTCTGATAAAGGCTCTGACACTTAAAGACACATCTTCTCTCCATCTTAAGGGGCCCCATGTCCAATCTGTCTCTCCTCCTTTAGCTCTGCCATTCCCAAACAATGTGTAAGGTTCTCAGGGAAGTTATGAAGGCCAGAAAGCAAGATTTAACAAATGCAGTCAGCACTAGATCATACTATTACATGCCTTGGCAAAGGAGGTTTTTGATTGATTTTTGGTAGGTTTTAGGACAAACAGCAAGGATGGAACAAAGATGCAGGTATCACTTGCCTTTCAAGAATGAGGGAACAGATTGAGATGTTATATAAGGTTCCAACAAGTATGTGTGTTCCTAATTAAGTAACTGCAAACCATGAGAAGTGGAATAAAAGGTGTTCTTCCAAGTTATGCCATTCAATTTGTGTGCAATGGCCAATAAGTTGTTATAATTATTCATTCATTTGTTCCATCAGATGAAATTTTGGGGAATTTTGTACTATCCTTTCTCCATGAACATTTAGGAGCTCCTTAGGGTACCTTGAGTTGAGAAGGTTGGTGAGCCTTAGTTACAATCTAAAACAGGGTCCTCTTAACCTTGTTTCTCTTAGATTTCCAGCCAGCAGTATTCCCTTCCAGATACACTCAGGCCAGCTCCTGTGTATTAAGTTGGAGACAGAAAACACTATACTACCTCTTTCTCATCCTGGATGCGGTTTCATTGATTGTAAAAAAAAAAAAAAAAAAAAGAAAGAAAGAAACAAAGAAACAAAGAAACAAAGAAACAAAGAAAAAGAAGAAAGAAAGCAAAGAAGGAAGGGAGGAAGGAAGGAAGGAAGGAAGAAAGAAAGAAAGAAAGAAAGAAAGAAAGAAAGAAAGAAAGAAAGAAAGAAAGAAAGAAAGGAAAGAAAGGAAAGAAAGAAATAAGAGAAAAGAAGAAAGAAAGAAAGGAAGAAAGAAAGAAAGAAGAGAAAAGAAGAAAGAAAGAAAGCAAAGGAGGAAGGAAGAAATAAAGAAATAAATAAATAAAGAAAGAAAGAAAGAAAGAAAGAAGGAAAGAAAGAGAGCCTTACCAAGGCTATTACCATGCTTACGTTGGCCCCATCTTTCCCTCTTTTATCTCTCCTTCCTTTACCACTCACATTGTAAAACCTGGATGTTTTTTTTTCAATCCCATGTTATAGTTCTGACCCCACAGTCAAGGTCATTGATATACTCTAAGGAGCACCACAGGAATGTACTTGAATTGTTACCACATCTCTGGGCACCTCTATTCCCCACCTGATGCTTTTTGCTCCTGCTAGATCATGTTCTGATGACAGACCCACATCATCTCCAGAGTGGCATTGACAGGAACTGTTCGCATTTGATCTCCTAGTTAAATCGTCATATAGTACCGTTTGGAACCCTCTATTTCCTCTTTGCCTTACACCCCCAAATTTTTAGAGGTCATTGAGACCAATGTATATATCTATCGGCTTTGGTTTTTGCTCTCTGTAGTACATGTTACCACATGGGAATGTGATACATATTTGTAAGAGATAAGTAGTACTATCTATGATTTGGTCCCCAAGAAACTCTACTGATGTGACAAGAACTATGGATATCTGATTCTAGGCATGGTCTTGGTTTGTAGTCTAGGCTTCCCTGCAATTCACTTTGGGGACCAGCCTAGAACTCATACTAAACCACTTGTGTGAGCCTTCATAGATAGGTATAAGCCACAACACCCAATAATAGGTCTTTGATAAATTTGGCTTCTAAGATAAAAGAGGAATCCTTTCCCCAAACTTGCATTTAATAGATAACTGAAAATAAATACAAAGAGAAGTAAACTTAGATATACTAAACCTACTTAAAAGTAACTCATATTTTAATATACCAGCAGCTATAATTATATACATGTAAAAGATGTATTTGTGAAATAAAGATAAGATTCTATTTTACATATTACTTTTTAATACCCTCTTATGGCTCAGGAACACTGCTGAGGGAATAAATGAATTGGATAAAAATTCCATATGTTATATTATATATTATGTTAGTATTCATCATTGCTTACTTTTAATTTTAAAAATACATATTACATCATCATTCCAGGAAATTGTCTGTGTCTGTCAGTACTGCTCAGAGTTATGCATGGTCTGGAGCCAGTCTGAAGATGAAAGCAGGCCCATGTGATAAATTCAGGATCCATGAGGAAGCATCCAGAGACTTTTCAATAAATGCAACACACACCAGCTCATGTTAGGTGCTCTTTGTAATAGAAAAAATTGTATTTCAGTATTAAAATCATTTTGTACTTTACATCTAGTAGGCTTTTTCCTGACTCCCCAAACTTTACCCACAGCTGGGGGACACAACTCTACTAGTCTTCCACTAGATTTTTAACCTAGATGACTTCTTTTAGGTCAGTACCAAAGATAAAAGTAGACATGATTTATCAAAGCCTATTTAAGAAGTGATTTACATATAATGTGGGATGAGAATGGCCCTATGGACACATATGTTTGAATATTTAGTTCCCAGGTGATGAAAATGTCTGTGGAGGTGTGTCCTTGTTGATGAAGGTGTGTCACTGAAAGTGGGCTTTGAGGTTTCTAGAGACCCCATCCGAATGTCCCTCCCCTCCTCCTCCCTGCCTTCATCTTGTAGGGGAAGATGTATACTCTCCCTGTTCCTACTGCCCTGCCTTTGTTCTACCAGCATGGACTCTATAAACTCCAAATTAATTGCTTTGGTTTACTTCATTCATGGTATTTTGTCACAGCAATGGAAGAGTAAATAAAGCATGTGGTAAACATTTCTGTGTTGGTAAACACTTTGCATCATAAGATATTAGTCAGCAATTTACATAATCATTCATCTTTTATAGCATATAGTTTCATGAGCTTGGACAAACCTGTAAGATAAGATAATTACCATAGCAATCAGGATTATTCTGATAAGTAAGCTGCTGTCCCATTGGCTAACCTCACCATCCTTGTGATATTGGCAATGTCAATTCAGTCTTTGTCTCTCAGATATTGTTTGTAATCAGCTTTTTTTTTTTTTTTTGGTCTGTCACCTTTCTCTCTCTCTCTCTCTCTCTCTCTCTCTCTCTCTCTCTCTCTCTCTCTCTTCTCTCTTTTCTCTTTTGGCCTTTTCAACACTAAAATTTTTGTCTTTATTTTTCTTTTAGCAATAAATTTTCTACTGTTGAAACAAATGATTTCACTGTATGATTATATCTACTTGTCCATTCATAAGTTGAGGGCCCTCTGGGTTATTTAGAGATTTCTGTGTTTTGAATGAATTGCTGTAATGGTTGTTTAGAGTCTTTGAGTGAACATGACACTTTTGTACCAACATGTTTATATTTCTTTGAGGTAATTACCTGGAAGTGGGACTGAGTCTCATGATAGGTGTTTGCTGAATGAGATGGGAAGTTGCCAAAGCACTTCAGAAGTGGGAGGTCATCCCATTCTTTATTGTTTCCTACAAAATATGAAAATGCCAATCATTTTACCTGTTTTCCATAACTTCATCAGTGTTATTAGTTTTTTATTTTTATTTTTTGACATTCTGATAGGTTTGTTGATAGTATCTCATTGTGGGTATAATTTGCATTTTCTGAATGCCTGATGATCTAAAATATCCTTTCAAGTGTTCATTTGCAATTCACCTGTCTCCTTTGGTTAAAAAAAAATATGCTCAAATCCTATGCCAACTTCAAAAATTGAGTTGTTTTATTTCCTTGTATTGAGTTTGAGATATCATTATGTAACCTGGATATATAGTTCTCAAATACTTGTTTCTAAAATATTCCACTTTGGTCTATGATATACCTATTAATGTTTATTAACAGTGTCCATTAACAAACAAAAATTTGTATTTAAAAACATCTAATACATAATCATTTTCTTCTGTACATGGATTTCATAGTTCTGGGCTTTATATTGAAGTCAATATGCCATTTTGAGTTCTTACTTGTATTTAGTACATGGTATACATATATACTTGGATGGGGGTCAATCTGTAGCTAATATGGGGCCTTAATTATTTTTCACTTTATATTAAATTATTTCAGTTTCTTGTTTAAAGAACTACTACCTCTCTACTTACTTTCACATACTTCTGAACCACCAGTTGGCCTTGTGTGTGTGTGGTGTCTATCTATCTCTGGACCTGCTGTCCTGCTGTGGTGTCTATCTCTGGACCTGCTGTCCTACTGTGGTGTCTATCTCTGGATCTGCTGTCCTACTGTCCGGCTGTATGCACTTGATCCCTTTCTCACTAGCACATTCCTTAACTGTCATGCCATGTTTTCTCAGTCAGAGTTTTACTGCTGTGAGCACACACCGTGACCAAAGCAACTCTTATAAGGACAACTTTTAATTGGGGCTGACTTACAGTTTCAGAGTTTCAGTCCAGTATCATCAAGGTGGGAGCATGGCAGCCTCCAGGCAGACATGGTACAGGAGGAGCTGAGAGTTCTACATCTTCATCTGAAGGCTGCTAGGAGGCTCTCAGGTGGTTAGGAGGAGGGTCTCATTGTTCACCCCAACAGTGTCATACTTAATTCAATAAGGCCACACCTACTCTCACAAGGCCCACCTACAAATAATGCCCTTCCCTGGGTCAAGCATTTTCAAACCACCACACATATATTTAGATCAGATAAGTCCTCTGATTTTGTACTCTGTTGGCAACATTGTTTGTGTAGTTCTCTATATATTTTCATATCAGCTTATTGACTTCTGCACATTTTTGATAGAATTTTAACTAGGATTATATTGAATGTATTAGGGGAGAATTAACATCTATTTGATTTTGAGTCCATAAAAGGAAGTATCTTCTCTAGGCATTTAAGCCTTTAAAATATCACTCATCTGTGTTTTATGGTTTTCATCATACAAGTGTTGCTCAAACTCTGTTAGCTTTTTTTTTTTAAGTATTTCATGTGTATTGCAGTATAGTGCTGGTTTTTTATATTGGTTTCTTATGCATTATTAGTTTATATAAATATAATTGTTTCCTGTGATTGTCAAAATCACTTATTTCTAGGAGCGCTTCTTTAACTTGAGGATTTACTTAACAAATAATCATATTAGTTGCAGAAATAGCTTTATTCTCTGTCTTCTACATGTATGTCATTTATTTCATTTCAGTGTCTTCGACTATAGCTTAGAATCATGGCATTTAAGCACCACCACGTCATAGGACAATGTAGAATTTCAACAATGGTGATATACTCCTTTCTTGTTTACAATCTTTAAAAGGAAATGGTTTGTTACAACTAAGTGTGAAGTTAGCTGTAGACTTAGGTTCTTACACACTACACTCTCTTACCCTTTTCCTATCCATGTTGCCTCCCCTCCTCAGTACAGACCTTTCCTATTTTCAAGTTCTTTTTATTTTGTTTCATTCACTTTTGCTAGGACTATTTGTGTAGCAATGGGTCTGAGACTATCCATCAGAGCTGGTAGCTTACCAAATGGTGGGTGACTGAAGACAGAATATATCAGTGGTCAAAAGTTCAGCAGTGACCCATAGGACCGGGATATCATTCTCTCCACCCCTACCCCACTCCCCCATACATGAATGACTATTGACAGGACTGGTTTCAAGCAGTTCAGACAACTAAAGCTGCTAAGAATTCCTGAGTCTAATGGTTATATCCGATCTAAAACATAGCATGTCAGTTTTCCTCCCTATCTTCTGGATTTTATATATTTTTCTTCCTCTTCTCACCTGTTACTAAGCCATAGAGAGGAAAGTATGAATTTCGTGTTTAACACTCAGTATTCATCCACTGCTGTCCTAAGCACACTGAGTGGCCAAGGAACTCTGCATCCACCACCATGCACTGGGAAGAGAGGTTTCTCTGATTAAAGCTGATGGAAACATTTGTTTATAGTATAAATGTAGATATTTAGAATGCAATTTGATGCTGTGTCAACTTAGCTAAACAATGTTAGTAAGTTTCCCCTAGGGACCTTGACTTCCCCAGCCCTGTTGGTTTGGTTGGGCTAAAAGAACCAAGCATAAAGTTCTTCTGGAGGTGTGGGCCTTAGATCCCATCAGATAGATATTGCTTACCCATAACAGGCATGCCTCTGTGGCACAAGTTGGCTTATCTTGCCTGAGAGGTTGGTACTGTACTTTACAAGGTTCGCAGTAGGTTCAGATCATCCATGCCCTTTCTCTCCAACCAGTCTGCATTGTACCTTCCAGCTAATCCCCTTACTTTTCTATGTCTCTGCCAAAACCGTATCTTCTCACTGGGCCTGATCCACTATGATTCATGCTGCAAACTTTACTATAAATCATATCCATGGTCAAGTGTCTTGTATTTGCTTCTGCATACTCTGTTCTTTTTCAGAACTTACCACTTTTTAAAGAAACTACATTTAACTTATGTATTATGTTTACAAATTCTCCATTGCCATTTGTTACAATTCATTGGAAGACCTATAAAGGCAAGGCTTATGTTACATGTTTCCCCACTGATGTATCGCATACTCCCAGAACAAATCCAAGTTCATTAGCAAAGGACTATACTGTTTAAATAGCATCCCCTCCCCAAAATATACCCACCTGGAACCTATGAATGTGATCTATTTTTCAAAAGTGTGTGTGTGTGTGTGTGTGTGTGTGTGTGTGTGTATGAAAACTAATTCTGCGTCTAACTGTCATGTATAGGATGGGGAAACACAGGCCTTCTCACATTGGTACAGCTTCCTTTTGGAATCATCCTGCTTCCACAGCACCTGTGAGTGAATGTGAGCGAGCCTGGCATGTAACATACATTCTGATTGTAAGATGCTACTCTCTGGCCGAGCGACTCGAGCATCCCAGATGTTCTCATCTATATCCCAGATGTTTTCATTCATATCACTTAAAAAGCCAAGATCTTACTTATCTTACAAACAATCACCTTTACTACTGCCTGTCAAAGGCAGCCAGAGTGAATTTCTCAATGATTTGATCCTTGGTAGATGCAAACCCTTCTTGGTCTCTAACCATAAAGCATGCCAATATTGTGCCCTCATTTCCAGCCCATCCCTCCTGCTGAACTTAAGCTGATTCTCAGTTATTGTATCTTTGGAGGATCCAGTTACAAGTCTCCATGTGCCTGCCCTTCCTATGCTTGACAAGGGTTATTTAGTCTCCCCCAGGTTCACTCGTGGTGCGTGCTGGGCTCCTGATGCAGTGTGATGCTAACTATCCTTTCCTTGTAGGAGGTGAAGGTAAATCAAATTGAAAACACCCTTCCTGGGCAGTGCATCTTCCAAATGTCCTCAGGTTTCTCTTACATCTTCTGGAGACTGCCAGATTCTCTGCGGGACAAGAGGAAGCTGGAGCCGCTTCTTGCTAGCGACAGAAGGTGCCATTAGCAGAAATACATCATCTCCCAGCGGTGTTAGCAATCTCGGAGTCTTGATCATGTCCATTCTTCTGCCAGAGTGAGGAGAGAGTCCTCAGAGGCAGGGGCTGCTGGTAACAGAATGTCCATCATTCTAAAATATCCCCCTGGAGTCCCAGAGCAACCATTTCTGCCCGGACGCAGAGAGGGCTTCAGAGGGTTTATTTCAGGCATTGATCTTTTGAAAATGTTTCTCAGCTTCCTGGCTTCCAGGCCTCTGGCAGGGGGAGGCTGGGGCCAGTACTTGGTGATTCAGGTGGCTTGGCTATGCTGCCTTACCCCTTCCAGGTATGGCTAAATCACTAGGCTTATGACAGGAGTTATCAAACTGAGGCTTTCAGGGATTGGTCAAAGAGGTCTCCAGTCCCCATCCCCAGAGCAGCGGGTTGACCAGGTTGTGGGTGGGGCTTGAGAACTTGCATTTCTTTCAATTGAGGCAAGGTGGTCCACAGATCATAGTAAGGCCCCTGGCTGAGATACTGAGCTATTGTTATTTGATAGTGCATGTCCCACTTGCCATGATATATGTGGTTCAATTCACAGTAGCCTGTTCCTTTGAGAGTTGGCCCAACACTTGTCTTACTGTTTCTGGAATGCATTGGAATCACTGCTTGGATCTGTGCTGACCCATTGTCCCCCTGGGAGAAGATGGAGATGGGTCTTCCTCTATTGCAATTCTCTTTGTCTCTGGTAACAGCCTGGTCCTTCTGCACTAGCGGGTATGAGTGCCTTACCATGCCTGTTGGATATCCTGCCCCTGCCCTTGCATACATGCTTGTTTGTTTGTTTATGGATGTGATGTTTGGTTTTTGTTTGTTTGTTTTTGAGATGGCATCTCCCTAGGGTAGCATAGGCTGTCCTCAAATTTATGGTAGTCTTCCTGCCTCACCCTCTTAAGCACTGGAACTGCAACCACATGCCACCAAACTAAGCTTCTGCAGTTTTCTTTCAAGGTTCAGTTTAAGTCTGATCCATCCAAGACATGGCTCCTGTCTCCATCCACCCTTGGTTTTCAGAGAGTACTGGCTTCTGGTGCTCCAGACCTCTCCCTGTAAGCAGAGGAATGCTTTCTTTTTGATGCATGGGACAGTGGGACATCTATCTGCTGGCATGATGGGAGACTGGTACCAGCACAATGGCTGGCTAATTCCTTAGCAAACATAACTTTGGCAAAGCAAACTTCCTATAACATTTTTTTCTTTGCATTTCTCATTTTGGAATGTTCATTCTCTGTAGCCTAGGCTGACCTGATATACACAATGTAGCCTAGGCTAGCTTTAAACTTGTGGCAGACTTTGTGTCTCAGTCTCCCTGGTGCTGGGATTATAGGTGTGTGCTGCCACTGCAGGGTAGAGCTTTGAGCTTTTGCTTCTTTTTAAGTTTCCTTATATAAAATTTTCTGTTACCCATGGTTACTATTGGCATCTTGTGTTTGGATATTTCTCTCCTTGGAAGAAAAGATTCTTTCCTAGATGGTAAGCCAAAATCATGAAGTCTTTATCTTGAGAGAAATGCCAGTACTCAGCATGAGAAAGAAAACTACTGTGGTATTTAAAGCAATTGTTGGGGAAAGTGTTAGCCAAAGCTCATCTTGGTGGTCAAAAAGCACTTCCCTCTGACTCTCAGGGTCAGATGAGAGCTGACTAGAGCCTAGAAAGGCATTCTGTGGTAATAGACCTCTGATCCTAACCTTCCATCAACACATCTGTCATGAGAAAGTCACTGGGACTCCTGGCCCAGGCCCTACCCATGTCCTGACTAGATGTAGTTGTCTCTGATAGTGGAGTTCTGTGGCGATTTTTTTATAATTATGTATGAATATAATATAAATTACTCTTAATATTCAAAGTAGAAGAGTCACAAGAAAACACCAGACTAGTAAATATAGTCTCATGTCCTTCTGGATGCATGCACAAAAGTGTGTATGTGTAGGCATGTGTGTGTTTTCAAATATTACTGTGATGAGACACTCTGACCAAGGCAAATTACCAAAGAAAATGTTTAATTTGGAGCTTACAGTTTCAGAGGATTAGAGTCCATGATGATTGTGCTAGGGGACAAGACAGCAGACACTGTCTTGACACTTTGGCATTGGGGCAATAGCTGGGAGATGACATTCTTTTCTACAAGTAGGAGGAAAAGAGAGCTAGTTGGGAATAAAGATGGGTTTTTGAAACCTCAAAGCCTAGTGGCACACTTCCTCCAAGAAGGCCACACCTCCTAATCCTTCCCAAAGAGTTCTATCAACTGTAGACAAAGTCAATCATATATGAGCCCATAGGGGTCATTTTCATGCAAACCACCACAGTGCCATTGCAAGAGAATAGTATTTTCTTCACGTTTTCCTTGAGTTGTCTTATCTTTCTTCAGTGAAATATTGTTGGCAAGAAAAATATGTGGGTGTTGTGGGCGGGAAGTAGGACTCCATGGCTTCTCCTTTCCTGGTCACTTGTCCAAGTCTTACTTAACCTGCCACACAACTCAGGTCCTGCCTCCTCCCAGAAGTCCACTCCAACTGGCCCCTTGCCTCTGAACCCTGACATGTGACTTTTCTGTGTAAATTATGCTTATTTTATCTCTTCAAATGCCTATGAGTCATACACAGATAGCAGTCATATACTTTCTCCTTATTGCCCACAAGGTCAGGCATAGTTGAATATATTTCAACTTCTTCTTGAGCAGTGGGAGCCTAATTCTGAAAGGATAGAAAAGAAAGGAAAATGTGGAGATTGGAGCATTGTCCTCTCCTTGTTCTTCTTCCCAGGAGTCACCATTCACATGGCCATAGCCTTCCCTTGATGAATAGCTGGAAGTTCCAGGAACATGGCAGAGATGTGGTCGTCCTCACAGCTATCAGTCTCCTAGGGATGGTTGTGACCTGTCTGTCTCCCCTCCTCATGTACAAGAGGATATAGCCATTTGATGCCCTTAGAAGCACCCAGAAAGCACCACTACCCCCCACCTCCATTTTGTTTTCTTGAGCTACTCTCTTTCCTTGGCTCTTGGGACACACGTATCTTCCCAACCACCCAACAGGCCCATGCCAGTGAATGTCAAAGACTCTCAATAATGCAGACATCAAGTGTCTGTTTCCCTCAGTCTGTGCTGTCCCCACGGAGGTCTCCCTCACATCCAGGGTCTCAGTGGGAGCTGTGTAAAAGTCAAGAAGGGAGTGCCCTGAGCTGTTCTCCACAGGGACTAGCCTACACTTCTTGACAAGTTTCAATGTCCCCAAGCCCCTCACATTCTTCATGCTCACAGCTGGCCTGCCTTCACAAATCCTGGGCTCGGGTGGGAGGGGGAGCTCCCCCACCTCCTCATTCATCCATGTAAGTTGGAAGTTTGGACTGGTCAGTCCATCCTAACACCACACCAGCTTCTTCTCTCACCTTTTCCCCAAGCCACACAATCTATTCTTCACTATCACGCCAAGTGTTAAAACCACTTTATGGGGTGACTTTGGTTAGGTCCTGGATCATTATAAAGTCTCTGACGAGGTCCACTTCCATCATCTTTGCCCCTGTCGTGGCCTCCTCTGCCTCTTTCAGTTGTTCCTTGCCAAATACAAAAGAACTAAGGCAGCCTTCTGCTTCAGCTCTGGCATGGACTTAGTCTTGCTTTTTGGATAAATACCACATTCCCCAATATATTATGTGCCACCCTCTGGCACCTAGAGTAGGTGCTTCTGCTGCCTACTCTAGCTCCAAGCCATCCGTTTTTTATCTATTTTTATCCCCACACTCTCACTCACCTTTGGAGCCCCTGGATGCTACTCCCTAACACCAGGGGCCTTTGTTCATGCTTTTTCTCTACCCAAAATTCTTGAAATGCTTTCTCTTAGAACCCAGCTTACCTGTCTTTCTCCTGTTCTGGTTTATTATCCATTCCTCAGGGCAATCTGCTCCAAGATCAGATCTCAGCTCTGCTATGGATACTCAAAGCAGCATGCATTTTTTTTTCCTTAGCCCAATTGCCTTTGTAATGTAAAGTGTGCTTTCTGTGTGATTTTGCATATGTATTTCCTTAAGTGACTTAAGACCGGGACTGCATAGCCTTGCCCCATACCCCATATTATGCATTAGTTGCCCAGCGTAGTGCATAGACTACACTAGAGACTTAACCAGTCTCCTGAATGACTAAAGCATTTGGGGAGAGAAAAATGTAACTCATGACTTGGCTATAAAAGCTGAGCTGCCATGTAAGCCAGCACACCGAAACATCAAGCTCCAATCCGCAAAGTCCGAACCGAGAAAGTCCATCGGAGCACCAGGCACTGGGCTCTCAGTGCACATTCTGTGCAGTTGTACAAACATGTCAGAGTTTAGTAAATCAAATTTGTTTTGCGTAAACAACTTCTGACCAAAATAATAACACAGCTTTAGAAAAAGACATTAGGCACCCACTTTGGAAGAGTTTGTATAACTTAACACACAAGAAAGCCTTTAGTGTAATTATATGCAGACATATACAAAGATCAATGCTATTTACTTGGGGCCACCCCCACCGTTAAGAAGAGGAAGAAGAAGAAGAAGAAGAAGAAGAAGAAGAAGAAGAAGAAGAAGAAGAAGAAGAAGAAGAAGAAGAAGAAGAAGAAGAAGAAGAAGAACCTGTATCCATGCTTCCCCTTGCTGCATTAATCCTAATTTAGAAAATCTCCCCTACCGATGCGGGCAGGAGGTCCCCACGGGGGCTCATCTTTTCCCCGTGTCAAAATTAGTCATTTAAATTAGAACCACGTTGGCTAGCCTGGGTGCAGCCAGTGTTGCAGCTCCATTCCAGGGAGCAGTTAAATGTAGCCACCTGAAGTTGATTAAAACCTCACCTGTCAAAGCCAGTATGCCCACATTTGAAAATCTTTAATGTAATTAAGAGAAGCACATTATGGGAGGTCAAGTGACTTTCCTTTTGAATTCCACTTCTAATCTGTCGTCAGATGGGTGGAAATTGCTGGCTGAGGGAATTAATGGAGGCTGCAGGAAGGAGTGCAGGCATGAGGGGGCAGAGAAGCTGGTGGCAGCAAAGTCACATGGGGGTCGTGTCTCCTTGCAGAGGTAAGGAGTCTGGGCGAGCCCTGGGCCTGGAGTGGAGGGTCTACGTGTCCCCACTGTTTGCACATCAGGGCCTGTAGGGTAAGGGCCTGAGGTAGCTGCACTGTTATCACCACGGAGATCTCTGGCCAGGACAGCCTGGCCAGGCAGAGTGGAGCCGGCGCCGGCCTTCATCACCCTTCACTCAGTACCGCCTGATTAACATCAGGGTTCAACTTGCCTCTTGCACTGATCCCCACAAACAGCCTGGGAAGGAAGGTAGGCACAAAGAGCCGCCCACTGTCCAGCCTCTGACCCCAGGCAGTTCCTCCTCAGGAAGCACTTCTCCCAGGTTGGCAGCCATCATCACCTTAGGGGTGGGGAAGACCCACAAGGCCTGGGTGTGACCCTTGATTTCCTTCTGGGCCCTCGGTTTCCTGGCCTGCTAAAGCCATCTCTCACTGTACTGGGTGTGGCCCGGCTCTAGAGATCCTGGTGTAATTTCAATGCCAGAGTGCTGCCTTTGGAGATTAAATTACTCAGGGCTTTGCTCTGTGCTCTAGCCTGAGGGTGTTAGGGTGCCGTTGACAAAAAGCAGAGCGTTTCTCCTCCGGGCTGCTGTCCCCCCACCCCACCCCACCCCTTTTCTTTTCGCTTTAAATTTGTGTACATTAGTGGAGGTATGTGTTTGAAAAAGGGTTACATCTGTCAGAATGTTGCCACTTAAGATTTGCCCCCTTCCTTGGAAACTGACGTGAGAATAAGCAACACATGACATTTTGGCCAGGCTCCCAAGCGAAGTTTCCAAACTGGCGGACTTAGGCCACTCCCCTCCGACTTCTTTCTACAAACTCAACCAGGGGCAGAAGGCATCAGGAGAGATGGGGCCGTGGTGGTTGTGGTGGTGGTGGTGGTGGTGGTGGTTGATAGCATTTGAATTTTCTAGTCAGCAGAGTCTCTGATGTTGTCTGGAAGTGTGAATGTTGCCACCGGTAGGCAGGATACACACAGTCTCTGGGACAGAGTGGACAGTCAAGTCAAGTTGAAATACACCTAGGCATCTTGGACTGTCGGAGACAATTGAGCACGTGCTTCAGAGGCTCTTTTCAGTTACTAGAATTGAGTGGCGGGGCTGGGGCGCGGTCGCACCATGAGTAAGCGGCTCTTAAAGGGCCTCTGGAAGCCTCTTCTGATTCTCTCTGCTTTAATGTTCTTGGGCTCGGAGACCTGCTAGTTCTTGTCTCTTATGAAAAAGAGAAACCAATGTTGGGATGGGAGACATGTTAAGGGGGAGCAAGTGGAAATTCAATCTGAAACTGCCTTAAAGTTAAGTGAGGAAATGTGCGGAGAGGCATAATGAGGAATCTTCCCTGTCGGCCATGCTGCTCTTCCTGGCCAATGAGAAGCCGCCTTCCCATCTCTCCCTGCTTCCTGCCTCCCTCCCAACGCCCTCCCCCCCAAAGAAAAAACAAAACAAAACAGAGCAGTGTTTCTGTACCGGGCTCCCTCATCTCCAGGTAAAGGACAGCACAAGGTGGTGACAGGGGAGCTGGCTACCCTCTCAGCTCCAGCTCCCCCGCCCCCACCCCACCACGCCCCTCCCTGCCCTGCTTCCTCAGCCACAAGTTCACAGGTAAACGTGAAGAGTTATTGCCAGCTTCTCTGTCGCAGAGAAAGCTGTCTGCTTGCCATGGTAACCTTTTCCCAGGTCTTGGGCTGCCAGGAGGAGGGGCAAAGTTCACAGAGCTCCTCATTGTGCCCTCCTTTTATCGTGCCCCCCCCCACCCCACCCCATCCCAAAGCCACAGAGGCTGGTTTACAGCAGTATTTAAAGCTAAGATGCCAAATGAAAAGTTCCTCTTTTAGGTTGGTGCTCACACAAAGCTGCTTTGTGGTTTTGCTCGGCCTGTCAGACTTGTCAGGCCTAGTAAGAAAAAGTATATTGTTTCCAGCACTTGGATTCCTTTCTCCCTGACATCTGCCACTCTGTAAAGATGATAAATTCCTGCCTCATTAGCCAAGGGTGTGGGATTACAGGCTGACAACACATTAATCACCAGCCTCGGTGGCAGGCTGACTAGCAATAGGCATTGTTAACAAAACTTTTCTAATATGTCACTCTTCTCTATGACAGCGTGTAATCAATCATTGTGATTGACGGCGCTGATAGATTACACTATTTATACTTTGTGTAATGAAAGATAGTGTTTCCACCTACTGTCATTTCTGGGCTAGTGGCGGAGGATCAGTGAATGGAAACAAACACAACAACAGGGCAAGCCCTCATCGCCCCCCAAAATATCCACAGAAATCCCCCACCTTCCCAAGCCTGGAGTCTCGTTCCTATTATGGAAATGAACAAGGCCTCAAGATAGGACCTTGGTGGTGATTGTGGGATAAGGTGGTATGGGATGGTGGCAGTGCCTGGAAGGGCACAGGCATTTTGGATGTTCAGGGAAAGCTGGTTGTAATGTGCAGAGTCCCAGGTTCTGTCAGGTCAAGTTGACACAGGTAGATTCCCGAGGCGGCTCTCTGTCGGCTTATGCATGTACCACTGAGCCCCGTGCTCCTCTTCTCCTGCCAGATGAGAGATGATTTAGATGTTGATAAAATATTTGTTCTCTCATGGCTCTGAGGGCAAATATTATCCTTGTTGCCCATAATTGTACAGCACTTCATAAGTCAACAGCACCCGGAGTGAGCGAAAAGCCAACAGTGGGCAGGTGGGGCGGGGCAGCTGCTGCTGCTACAGGCTTTGGCTGGGACCTGTTTCTCTAACCCTTTGAAGCCCAGTTATAAACGGGGGCAATGGGGATGGGGACAAACCAGCAATGCAATCTGCTGTCTTGTACCAGGTGTTTCTGGAATGTTCTCTCCAGCATTTTTATTTTGGTCTAAAACAAGTTTGTAAAGGATGCAGGCTATTTTTGACCCACTGGAAGCTCTTCTTTCAGCATAGTGGCAAGTGCGGGTGACGTGGGCTGCTGGCACCCTCTGAGAGGGGAGGGCTTTTGCTGCCAGGGAACCATTACTCAGCGGACTGTGCCACCCCCTCCCGTTTGAAGAAACCGTTGACAAATATTTTGCTTGACTTTCCTTTGCTGTTGCCCAAACACGGACATCCTTTTCCTTCTTTCTTTGAGGTGGTTCAAGAGATCGTCCAGGGTTCTGTTTGACTTCCCAGATCTGATGCTCCTCAAGCGTCCCATTTTATGGGAGGTTGAGCTTTGTGTCCCTGAATCATGGGACAGTTAGAAAGGGGCAAAGTAGAGAGAGAGAGTTATGTGTGTGGAGTCGGGTGTTTGTGATTTTGTGTGTGTGTGTGTGTGTGTGTGTGTGTAGAGCTGTGTGCAGTTGGTAGACATCAGACCCTTGCAGTCACCCTGACAGTTGGCAGAGCAGGAGGAACTTGAGACCTCCCCCTGGTGAAACTTTTAGAGGAGCCTGTGGTGGGAGGAGGGATGGGGAGCCAGTGAGACTAAACTTTAATCTCTCTGTGAAGTTTGAGTGAGCCTGGGATGATTAATGAGAGGGCAGGCCGCCTGATTAAGCCCTTCCGAGTCATGAGACATGATTAGTAGGTGACAGGGACGGTAACAGTATCCAGCCAAACCCTTGTTTCTTTCACGGCTCCGGCTGTTATATGATTAATGTCCCCAAGGGCTATCTTGAGGTCAGGCAGGGGAACCTGTCAGAACAGGTGGAAGTGACAAAATGGGCAGAAAGTCCTTAGGGGGGAGCGGGATGAGAGTGGAGGGGGCAGGGTAGCCAGATGGAGCCTGCGACCTTTCTGTGATCCTAGCAGGCACGGGAAGCATTGTGGGAATGGAAACAGGGAAGCGTCACAAAACTGCAGATGTTTCCAGGTCCTTGGTGCATCAAGGACTGCCAGTTTGGACTTGAGGAGGGTGCCTCCTGACACGTTAGACTTTGCACATGGTTTGCGTTTGGAGCAGGGCTGGGCTGGGACCACTCTGGGCCCTGCAGGATTAATGTAGGGCACCCACACCTGTGCCTGTGAGTGCTGGAGCAAGTGTCTCACCCAGGGGATTAAGGGCACATCAACCAGGCAGAGTTGATATTTCAATCCACTGCTCTCTGGGGCCAACACAGCTATACAATCTTGAATGTACTCCTTGAGAAAGGTGATAGGGAGCTGGAGAGGCTTCTTGGTGGTAAAATATTTGCCGAGCCTGCATGAGTTCAATCCTTAGCACCACAAAAATACAGAAATAAATCACTAGGAGAAGTAAAACAGGTTCTTTGGAAGGCTCTCTTGGCTTTACAGAATTACAAGCTTTTATATTTAGAACCAAAAATCTGGAAAGCTCACACTGTAGGTGAGGTGCTTAATACTCGGTGCCTGATGGGAAACTAGAACCACAGGCTTCCTGCTTCGACTAACCAGCACTACCTCCGTCTTTGCCTTGCTCTTTGATCTTTTGAGACAAGGTCACATTCTGTAGCCCAGGATGGCCTTGAATGTATGTCCCCTTGCCTGACCCTCCATGCTAAGACTGTGGGTCTTTGCCACCAGGCCAGACTATGACTTTGTTCTTCATTCTCCTTAGCAAAGTTCTTTTCCTTCCAGAAAGGACTTTTGCCTGTTTAGATTCCATTTGACGCCTCCATGAACTCCCTTGGGGAAGCAGTCTTCATCAATGCGATTAGATGGCAGTGACCTTGATTGACAGAGTGCAGGAGGGTAGCCATTTTGGCATCCAAGTGAAACAGATTGCATTCGGCTTCATCTGGCGGTGCTGGCTTTGTTCCTTCTAACTTTGATGCCCTGTGTGTACAGGAGTCTTATTGAGCAGCTGCCCTGGGGCTGTGATTGATCAAGTAGAGCTCTATCTTCAACTACTTCTAGGAAGCTGGTGCACGTCCGGACCATCTAACAGAGAATTCCTAATGTTCACATGGTTATAATACTAACTGGGTTAGAGCTTGAGCTGGGGAGGGGCCAGTCCCTTTCCTATATTTGTCCTCTGGGACAGAAGTTTAAAATTGGAAATCTATAGTATAGAGAGTCCCATTGCTGCTTAAATTTGCCCTTATGGATGATGGACATACTTCCCTGAACTCTAACTATGAACTTTATTTCAAAAGCACACTCATTATCGTGACTATAAAGAATGAAAGAGGAAGACGGAGACAAGAGACATTATCAGTGCTTGCTAATATTTCTGATTACCCAAGGTGGTGGACTGTTAGGATTTTTATGTCAGTTACTGAGTATTTCTTTTAATTAAACTTATTTATGTGTGTGAGTGTTTGGCCTGTGTGTGTGTCTATGTACCTCATGCACCTGGTGCCCTTGGAAGCCGGGAGGGCTTCAGTTCCCCGGTGAATGGCATTAACAGATCCCTCCGGACTGCCAATTGCTGCCAAAGATGAAGCCTAGGCTACTGAAAGGAGTGAACAGTGCTCCTACCCACTGTATCATGTCTCCAGCAGGTTTTTAGTTGTTCTTAAGTAGTTTTGCTTAGTGTGGCTAGAATCTTACAAGGGTCTGGCACAGGTGACAGTAGCGTATAAGGGATACTGAAAACTTCCCAGAGTGATTAGTGTCAACAGGCAATATTACAAACTAGGTGATTAATAAGGCAAAGTCCTCTGACAGTGGCTTTTCTCAGTTTGTACTACTACAGCCCAGGCTTTAAGGGTTCAATTATGAACATATTGGATAGTTCTCAGTTTTAAGAGTTCTGGTATTCGATTTTTGCTGTAGGTTGCATCATAAAATTATCCAACCTTCCTAGGCCAAGCAGAGGGTGACCCTGCTACCATAGACCCTGTAGGAAATGAAAACAAAAGAAACCTAAATGAAATTAAGTCTGTTCCACTATATGGGAGTTACCCAGGGCCAGAGTCTTCTGTGTACTGACAGAACAATTCCATGGAACCTTGGGAGAGGGACACAAAAGCGTGCTTCCTCTTGTTGTCATATGCAGGATGTCACTAGCAGGACTGTCATTGTGGGAGGTAGAGTGCTTATGTACTTCATAGTGTTGAATTAATTGGAGCCCTTGATGGTTAATATTGTCTACCTAGGCAAGCCTCCAGGTATATTTGCAAAGGATTGTCTAGATTAGGTGGTAAACTGAAGTGGGAAGATACACCATGGTGGGTGGCACCTTTCTGTGGACTGGGATCCACAGACTGAATAAAACAGAGAAAGTATATTGAGCAGTAGCATTCATTACTTTGTTTCCTACCTATGGATACAATGCAATGAATGTCTCAAGCTCCTTCCACTATGACATCCCCACCATGATAGCATGTATCCTTCAACTGTGAGCCAAAATGAATACTTACTTCCTCTGTTAAATTGCTTATTTGACCATAGTGATAGGAACTGTTATGTGGTGGCCTTGGTGAGCTATAAAGTCCCTGTGACTTTCTCTTGTGGCTATAGACATTAAGAAACTGAGATTTGACATTCCACACCGTATCAACCATCCCTCTTTTCCAAGCTATTGACTCCTTTCCTCTACATGGATAGTTCTGTTGCAGATGATTCTAGGTTGGGCAAAAACATGCTTGTGAAGATATCTCTGGATTTTGTTATTAACAACCCCAAAATGTATTTGGGGGTCTTTAGAAGCTGAGGCATTCTGCCAACCTTCTTTTAATACTTTTTGAGGAACAAGTAGAGTAAGGAGCACAGAACCAAACCTCACCTCTAGGGAATTCCAGGGAAGGCTGTGCCCATGGTATTCGCCACCAGATTCACAGAAAGATGTATGAGAAACGGCATCTTCTTCTGTTTGGATGTGGTTTGCCAATGTTCTACCTTGACAGGGATATGGGATAGATAGGATAAGGAGAGAATGGGAAAGTCATCTTAGAAGTGAAGAGAGCCTGTATTTAAAAAAGCAGAAAATACGAGCACTGTTCATCTGAGCTGACACACACACAAGACTTTGCCTCCTCTCATGCATGGAAACCGAAGACAAACCTTTAACAGGTGACATTTTTCTCACCTTGCAGGAGGTGACCGTTCCCTGGCCTCTTGCATGTGAACGACAAACCCTCTAATTTTCTTCAGATTGAAAAACATTGTATCTTTTCCATCCTGTTATTTTATATTTTTTGAGGCTCTCTGGAAATGGACTTGTTCTCTCTGTGTGGTTGTTTAAAGAAACCATTGCAGGGGGAAAAATCTATTCTGTATAAGTGCACATTCTTTTGTAAAGAGCAACGATTTTTTTTTTCTTTTCAGTTTGGAACTTGAGGCGACTGAAGGTCCCTGTGGCACCCTGGTTGCCCCATCCCTTTTTAGCATTTTTCAAAGGGCATAGGCCAATCTGCCCATAATGAGCTTGGAAAGTGAGGATGAAGTTCCTGATAATATGACACAAATTTCTTTACTTTTTGCTCCTTATTTCATCTTAATTAGTCCCTGTAGAAAGGATTGATTTTTGAGAGGCTTGTAGTGAACATCTGTTGGCATTCCTAGGGTCATTCTTAGCCTGTCCTGTGTTTGACATTTCTTGTAAAAGAGAAGGCATTTGTTCATATTGACATTAGCTGCCTCTGTATCTCTTGGTGGTACAGATGGTCTGTGAATAAAGACATCAAACTAATAGGCAAGATGACAAGCTTCAATAGCACTGGGGCTCCTGGCGCTTAAATGGCAGGGCAGCATAGATTGTTTCTCCTGCTGAGGCTGGGGTCTTTGGGTAGAAAGGAATATAGAGTAAGTTACAAATGAGAAAACATCCCCAAAAAGGTCCAGAAGTCCTCCTTGCAACTAAAATGGCCTTTATGTATTATTATTGTTAATATAATTATTGCTATTATTATTTATCAGTCCATCCAGTAGTCCAGGCTCCAAAGATAAGCAAAGTATTGGAAGGAAGGCAGAAACTGAATTTCGTACTTGTCCTGCACACTGCATTTCTCACCCTGCATGGCCCATGAGAACACCAGAAAGGAGCTATTGTTTTTGCTGATAACTGCTTTCAAGTGCAGAGGCTGTTCCTCTCCTCAATAGAAGTCTTTCTCCAGAAGGTCTACAGCTAGGTGGTGATTTGGAACCTTCTTCACTTCTGAGCTTCTGGGGGATCCCTCCTAAGGGCTCATCCCCATTTGTCATGATACTTGATCAAGGATTTGGCATATGTATATCAACCTCAATTTAAGTCTATTTCTATATTAATCATAGCTCACCCATTACTACAGGGGTATTGATTGTCTCTTTCCAGTGTGAACTGTCATATGTGACATATGTTGTTCAAGTATAAGGGGTTTGTTGCTGTTGTTATTTGATTTTGTTTTTGTTTTGTTTTACCATTTTGGGTATCAGATGGGTAAGAGCCTCCATTTATTCCCCCCTCCCCTTTCTTTGTCCCACATGCTGAAATCCTATTGTTTTCTACTCAGCATCATTACACAGCCCCTTTCTACTTGAATCACTTATAGTACAGCTCTTGTTGTCTCTCCTGGGCCATCTTCTTTGGCTCTGCTCACCAGTCTTTTACATGTGTGCACTAATGGTATGCCTGCATGGGGGGCTTCTTTTTTTTTTGCATGAATCATTTGAGGTAGCTTATAATAATACAAACTATAAAGCAACAACAAATAATGAGTCCTACCTCATAGGATGGGAAACATTGTAAAATAGGGATACCTTGGGAAATGATTTTCTGTGACAAAAAGACCAAAATAATGCATAATATCCTTCTTTGTCACTTGGAGTAGGCTGGTATTATCTTCTGGATGTACATACCAAGGGTTTGACTAGATATCAGTGCCCTTACATGAAGGGGTAAAGTCTAATAATGCAACTTATTAGGTTAATACAAGCACAACTGTTGGTTAGGCTTGCTTTATCACTCTTTGTCTTCAGTGTCAGGTTTTACAGTCTGTCTTCTAGTCTATGCTTCCTGTGTGGAATTTCCAATAGCCTGGTCAAGCAAACAGGACAGGGCTGTAGGAGACAGGCAAGAGGGGGAAATGCAGGGGAGACAGCCACAGGGTGGGGATGGCTCTGAACGGGAAGGACCAAGATGGAAAGAAGGGGACCTCCAACTAGCAGGTGCAGTTAAGGGAGAGTAGCTGCTTTAGTTAACAATGCAGTCTCGGGCTCATGTACTCATTCAGTATTTCTAGTCTACGTCTGTGGGTCAGGGATACCATTGTTAGACATTAAATTGGATACTTAATGAGGAGAGAAGGGTGGAATTACAAAACAGCTGTGGCCAGAAAAGAGTGTGTACACGATCTCCTGGTATCTCTTTGTTGCAGGCCAAGTGGAGACCCTACCCTGCTTTGGCTTCTCTATTAGAACTATGTTCTGGTTGCATGTTGCAACTTTCCCAATTCCTGTGTGACTGACTCACCATGAAATAACAGGAGACTTCTCTCTCTAGTTCATTCTCCTATGCCAGATTCCCCTTTTCTTCTTAGTCTTTGTGAGAAGTCATCATTCTCTACCCACCACGCCTGCCTCCCTGGCTGGTAGTTAGGTTATTCAAAGACGATGGCTACATCTCTATTGTGATTGTGTTCAGCACCTCTTGCTTTGGGGTCGCTTTGGGCTTTTTTTTTTTTTTTTTTTTTTTTAATGCTGGGAATCCAATATCCGTGTGAATGCATGTCTTTTTAGTTATTTTAGAAGCTTCTCAATTGGAACAGTTCCTCTTTTCCTCTTTTCACAATTCCATTAAGATTCTGAGGACTTTGAGTACCTTCAGGAATATTTCCAGAGACCCAGTGTGTACCCGGTACCACCCCCAGCCATGGTCATACATCTGTGAGGAGAGGCTGAATCTATTTACAAGGCACTTACCTTCTGGGATATGGGGGATATGAGAAACATCTTAGAACGAGATCAATGAATGGGTGCTAAGGGGAGTACAGTCTAGGATGTAGAAAGCCATGATATTTCATGCATGGGAATAGAAGTGGTCTTTATGAGAAAGTCACTTCTGGATCCCAAGAAATAGGATGCTAAATAATTTGAGTAGGGACACTTCCAGGCAAATGCACCTCTTCTAGGCTCTGGTGTCAGCAAGTGAGCCAGGAAAGAGCATCTGAAGAGCCCAGGGATACCTTCTCACCATATTCATCTGAATCAGAGGTTACAGCAGGCTACTGGGTGCCAACAGTCTCTTCCAACCATCAGCCGCTCCGTGTGCCTTCTTCTTCCTGTCTGCCTGTGTGGTCACTTCATGTCCTGCAACCAGGCAGCCTGAGTTCAAATCTCATCATTGCTTCTTGACACTCGCACAGCACCAAGCAAGTTCCTTAACCTCTGGGTTTGTCTGTATATCAGTAAAACAGGCAATACTTGTCCCTAGCTCTGAGATCAAATGAGTTATACCTGGAAAGGCTTGGCCAACACGTGCACAAAGTATGAGCCACACATGAACACGCCCCTGGACTGTTGCCAATTCTATCAGCTTGTTTGAACAGCTGAGTTTTTCCTGTATTGTAAGTCCAGCTTTCTCTAGGTATCTGCTCATCCTTTGCAAGACAAGGGGTGGGACCAAATTTGAATATGAGTACTAAGATTTCATTGGGCTTGCCTTTGTCCATTCTGTACTGAGGCAAATTAAACGTACCTTAGCCCCAAGGTTGCCATTCGGGGCATGTTTCTCCTCATGGTTCAGAGAAGGAAGTCATTTTTTCAATGCAAAGCTCCTTCAGGGAAGGGGCACAAAAGCCACTTTTTCCTCCCTCCTGAATCATGTAAAAGAATCCAAAGGATCCCCAAGTTTGGATGTGTTTGGGATTAAATTGGAGTTTCAAGAAAATTTGAATCTATTCATATCATGTGAATCTATTAACATCCTGCTTCAGTTTTTGTTTAGCCCTTCCTGGTGCAGTCCCGCACTCTCCATGCTGTTGTCTGTAAAATGACGAAAGACCCCACAGATGACATTATTGGCTTAAATTGGGTCTGCCTCAAGACCTTGGGGATAGTACTGATCCCTTTCTGAGATGGTTTAGTGAGTCCATGCTTATAAAGCACTTAGAAAGGAGACTGTTGTTTAGTGGGCTTGCACTTCATACTGTTATGGTTGATAGTGTTTCTGACTACTATTCTATACCTAGGAAACTTTCAAAGTCAGACAGACAGTAGACCCTGAAGGGCACCCTTTCCATGAGAAGGAAAATGTGCTACAGCTCTCTGGAGCGCCCTGGCTGCTGCCTATTATGGTGTAGAATCTTGGCTCAGGCAGTGGCAGTGCCCTGAGTTTTCATGTTCCAATTAATTGTTCAGACTTTCCATCTCCTGCAGGGATTGTAAATTTCCTGATAGCATGCCATCTTCTTATACAGCTCACACTTGGTGTGGTAGTAGATGCCATCCTGTAGATAGTCACAGAACTCATTGCTAACTGGTTGGCCCAACGACTAGAGAAGATTTTTATTAAAACTCTTAAAGAGATGAGTTGTCTTTTCCCTTCCCTATTCCTCCCTTCCCTTTCCTTCCCTTCCCTGCCCTGCCCTGCTTTGCCCTTCTCTTCCCTTCCCTTCCCTTTCCCCCTTCCCTCCCTTCTCTTCTCTTCCTCTTCCCTTTCTTCCCCTCCCTTTCCCTTCACCCTCTCTTCCTTGACTCTTCTCTCTTCCTTTCTTCTCCCTGTCCCCAACCCCTTGTCCTTCAGTGGTGATCGCACCTAGAGCTTCATGCACACTAGGCAGGGGCTCTGCCATTGAACTTTATCCCCATCCCTTATCGTTTACACCTTCCCATAATTCTTGCTTTCCTCTGTCTTGCCTGCTGTTTCCACTCTTTGCCTCCTCCTCTTCCCGTGCTACCTCTCCCTTCCAGTCTGGATTCAGTCGTACCCTATCACAGCTACCGCTGTCTCTCTTGATTTGATGTCAAGTTCTAAGTGCCCATGAATTTCCCATAAGGACTTGCATTGAGAACATCGATAGTGCAGCGGCCTAGGTTAAAGGGGTCGGAAACTGGTCTCTTCCTTGGTATCCATTCCTCAGGGTGATGGAGAAGCATGTGTGGGACTGTGAGATAATGAGGCATCCCTTCCTTGCCTCGGCATCCTCACAGCAGTGTTTTCAAACCATTTTGCCAAATGTAGCATGGCTGAAGCAGGTGCTCCCAGGATACATGAAACCCACACCCCCCCTCATCTGCCTCTCTGTGCTCTGTACTTGCTGCCATTTAAATGCCATTGCTATTCAACAAACAGTGGGGTAATGTGACAGGGAGACAGACAGCTAATGCTATTATTTTGGTGAATTCTTATATATAAAAGAAATGCCTCTAGCAAGCTAGTTTCTTGCAATGAGAATACTCCCTCTTGGGCTTGTTGGTAAAACCCAGTAATTGTAGCAGGACAAATCCTGGGGACTTAGGCCCTTATGGGAGGCCTGCACCCAACTTTAGCTCAGAGTGAAGGTTGGGCTAATATCTTCAGCAATGTTGAAGTACTTTTGAGGTATTTTTTTTAGAAGGTATCTTTGAAATCAGTGACTTTAGGCAACAAACCCAAAAGGAATTAAGAATCCGGACACTTTCTAGTTTATGCTTCTTTGTTTTTCTTGGCTTTGAAGAGGCAAAGAATGATGTTTATCCCACTTCTTGCTCCCTCTGTCTGCAAATAATTAATTGATTTTATTCATCTCAGTTATCTGCAACAGAAATAGCAGCAGTATTTTGGTGTGTTAACAATTCTTTTTTTTCTAAAGTGTAGGGCTACAGGGAAGCCTAGAAAGGTACAAGTCTTCCTGTGTTTGACTGGGCTGAGCTTGAAAATGAGAGAATTTTCTGCATTTTTTTTCTGGTCTCCAGAAGCTCCTTTTTGTCTTCTCGGGGCAGGCTGTCATGAGGTGACTGCCCATTTGGTTAAATGCTGATAGCATGGAGGGCTAAAAAGTATATGTGGGTTAGATGTATCAATTAGATTCTTGAGTATATTCTTTCTCATTTGTGTCACTATTGACATGACGAAAGATTCCTTATCTAAAAGTATGATACAATTGATTAAATGGGAGGCAGGAGTAAAATTACTAACACCTCTCAAGGCAAAATCAAAGCAAAGTCAAGTTTAGGGGTGGGGCACCAACACCTATGTGTCTTTTACCTGGGTACAAGGGGTGGCCAAAGGTGTGTCATTGTGTACTCACAATGTGAGTACTGTGTACTTGCAGACAGCGAGCTAGAGACTCAAGAAAGCCAGCCCAAGATGGAGCAGACTCAAAAACCATGACAACTCTCCAATTTCCATGAAAGTGTTCATTTGTGTGCCAGCATGAATTAAGGCTGGAATGGTCTGTTTGGTCCACCACAAGGGGTTGTTTCTTCCCTTGACATTGTTGAATCAGCCAACACAAAACCATGACTAGATGTTCTAGGTCGTTCCTGGAGGACTTAAGGAAGGAGCAAATAAGGCTCTTCTAAAAGAACCCACGTCTCTTCCTTTCTTGTGTGTTCTCAGAGCTGTGGAGTTTGAGCTCATGTAACAAAGAACTATGCAACTTGTCACAAAAGTTGACAGAGAGAAGACATATCCATATGTATAGATAGCTGTTAGCTAAAGAGGCATGAGAGAAACCAGCCCTGTGATTTGTCTCCAGGACCACTGAGGATATTTATGATAAAGCTGGATTTCCCAGGGTTTGTAAACCAATGGGATCCCCTCCCCCTTTCTCTCTTCTTAGATGGAAGACCATTCTCATGTAACAGTTGTGGATTTCCCCTCACAATTATAGATAACCCACAGACATTCTGAGAGCAACAATGCCAATGTGAGGGGGTGTGATGTATTGGGGTAAGAGCAGGGTGTTGCATATGTATGTGTACACTTGTAGAAACTAGAAATCCACCTTGAGTGAACTCCCCCCTGGTGGTAGTAGTGTTATTGTTATTGTTGTTGTTATTGTTTGAGACAGCGTCTCTCCCTGGCCTAAGGTTCCCAATTTTTGGAATAGGCAGGCTGGCCAGCAAACCCCAGGGACCTCCCTCCCTCCCTCTCCCCTCCTCTCTGACTACCTTTTGCACATGACTCCTGATGATTGAAGTAAGATCCTGTAAGACACCCCTGCTTTTGTGGAAAGAACTTTTACCTCCTGAGCCATTTCCTTGGTCCAAGTTTGGTTTTCCATGGAAATATTTCTTTCCTCAGTGCTATGACCCATGACTACTAGAACTGTAGACATACTGGCAGGATCCTGTGCGCCATTGCTGGGAAATATGGAGAAGCAAAGAGTATACTTGTAATGTGAATCCTTTATCCTTCCCTCAACCTGCTAGCCTTGTCACCTCTGCCCATTACCTTCACTCTATCCTAGACATCCTATCTTCTGTGGCTCTCCATTTGTGACCTGTACAATACTCTTTTCATCTTGTCATAGATTTTGTTCTTTTCTGTTGGCCCCATTCAGGCGAGCCCTTTATACTTCTGCCATCCTACTGAAAGGATTGCTTACCTGAGAGTTTCTTCTAGGCCATTTAGCAGTGCACAGGGTGAGGGAGTTGTATGTTACAAGCCACCAGAGAGCTGTAGTGCAGACAGCTTCTCTCCAGTACAATTTCTAAGCAAAATAAGCACCCTCAGCAGATTATGCTAGAAGATAAATCCTCCATAGACCAGATACCTGATGAAGATGCCCATGAAATCAAGTGTATGGTCAGGCTCCAGCTTTTCAGGAAAATGCAGAGTAGAGGCTTATCACCCAAGTGCCATGAGCACGAATGTTTGCTGACAAGGACCTCAAAACATTATACTCTTGCCCAAAACCTGTTCATTGTACGCAGAGCAACAAGGTATTTCTGCATATTGATGCTGTCAGATAATATGAAAAAAATATTACCTCACTATGTAAAATTCAATACCATCTTGAAAAATATGTGTGGAGGTTGCTGATCCTTTGTCCAGTGTGCTTTGACCCATGAGTGTTGCATATTTGGGAACACCTACATATCCATAATAAGATATATTGGGGATAAGACCAAGACCTACATCCAAGTTCATTCAGGTTTATATACAGCATATACATATACACCAAGGAGAGGTTTGTACAAGATTTTCCCTCTTTTTCGGAGACGAGGTCCTATGTATCTTAGACTGGTCCTGAACTTAATAATCTTGTATACCTGATCCTTCCTCCTCTGCCTTCCCAAGTTTCTGGGGTTGCACACATGTACCAACATTTCTGGTTTATATGGTGGTTCTAGGGCTTGAACTTGTACCTTAAGGCATGCTAGGCAGGCAGTCTAACAAATGAATGACCCCTCCCCCAGCTATAATCTTGCATACTTCTAAAAATTTTGTGCAGAAAAAAATTTCATGATACAGTTTTCCAAGTGCGTGTCATATAGCCACATAAAGTGCTTTGGAATTTGGAGCATTTCAGATTTTGAGCTTTGGAGACAAGTGATGCTCAGCCAGCAATGTGTGTGAATCCACAGGGACATGTGTGAATGAACAGTATCGTTCCACATTGAGGTGGTCACCCACAGTGTCCTTCTTCTGTGAAACATGCAGCCTGATGCCATCCCTGTGCATGTATATCATGGTTCTTATAGGTGAACTCTTTGGGTCACAAGAGCTAAATTTGCTCCTAACCCTGGTTGCCTTGGTTATGTTTCTATTGTAATAATGCAGTTTAATTTGATGTTATAAAACCAATGAAAATGTGATGCTACAGTGATCACCCATCCACACAAACACTGGGTGTTTTGAGACAACACATTGAAGTTTAGTTAAAAAAAAAAATAAAACAGCAGTTCTACAGTGGACAACTGTAGAAGCTTAGAAAACATATTGAAATTCTAGGAGCCTGTACCCAGAATGCCTTGCAAGGGATTTTCAGTTTTTTCTTCTTTAGAGAGAACAAAACATGACATTATAGAAGCTGTGTGATGTGGGTGCTTTGTAGGACACAGTCTATACCGAGGTCTGAGTGTAAATGGGGCCAAGGCTCCAGAAGGACATGAGCAGATCCATTTGTTTGTCATGATTTAAGTGAAGTGTTGAGGGAGAGCGGGGCATTTTGACTAACTGCAAGCAGACACACAAACACAGGAGCTGGGGAGATAGCTCTGCAGGCAAAGTGCTCCCCGTGAAAATACAGGTCCTGAGTCTGGATCCCCAGGACCCATACAAAATGCTGAGTACAGTGGTTCTCTCCTAGGCTTCCAAAATTAGGGAGACAGAGAGAGACAAAGAATCCTTGGAGCTTGCTGGCCATCCCAGCTAGCTGAGTCCCTGAGAACCAGGCCCAGGGAGAATTTCTGTCTCATGAATAAATAAATAGATAAATAGATAGATGGAAAATAATAGAGGAAGATAGTTCACATGACATTGACCTGTGGCTTTTATGAGTACATACAGCCTACACTCTCTTACACCCACAGGCACATACATACACATATGTCATCTGCATATAGCTTTTCTGTATTTGCTCATAATATCCAAGTTTGGTATTTATATTGGGGGGAAAAGAATTGGCTAAGAAATAAATTAAATCTCCAGCCACTTGTCAGTATTTCTTCCTTCTTTCGCCTCAAAATTATCATTATGGAATGTAACAGGTCAAGCAGACATTTGCCCAGAGGGGTCTGAGGAGGAGAATGGTCCTGCCCCCCCCCCCACAAAGGGTCTCTGGGTCAGCTAGTTCTGGGGTCTCTGTGTGTGTCTATTGCCTTGTGTTTGGCTGGCCTCTGGGCAGCACGGATGGGAAACATTACATGGCTGGTGTGGATGGAGACAATCAGAAGGAGGAGGAAGAAGTAGAGGAGGAAGAGATGGAGGAGGAAAAGGAGGAGAAGGGGGAGGAGGGGTGGGGTGGGGTAAAGTTACATAAACACCAGAAAGTTGAAGGTGGCTGAGAATCCGCTAGAGAACCTGGTCTCCGACACCAGTCCATGTAGCTCTTTTGTCAGCAAAGAGCCTGCTTGCTGCAGAAATCTAAAGAGAGTGGTTACTCTATGAGAGAGGCCATGTATGACTTGGCCTCACAGTAAAACAGTTGGCTCTTCTTTAATGGTGAAGATAACTGAAGATGGCCTCACCAGAACAGAAGAAAATGTACAGTGATAGCTACCCTTCAAATGTGTGTTAATGTCCAAAAACTAGAGATGGCCCTGGAGACTGTTCCAAGGACCAAGGTTTTTGTACAAGGTTTTTGTTGTTGGTGTGACCCATCCTTTGTCTCATGCCAAGGCCACCAGAAAGGTACTTGCTAACAGCTTGTAGGCAATGAGGAGGAAATGGTCCACACAGTGAAAAATCTTTTGTGATAGAATCTCTTGCCTGGGTTCCCAGAAACATGTGTTATATTCTGATATCTACAGAATCAGTAGGGTCTGGTAGGATATTAAATCACTGGAAATAAGCAAACCCTCTGTTGCATACATGAAACTAATCAATCATTCAAACAGTATACTTCTCTTCATTTAATTTCTCCAGTTTTCATACCTTAGGAATCAGGTGGCATGCTTTCACGAGAATTTTCAGATGTTTTTCTAGATCTATGGAAAATATCATTGGAATTTTGATGGCCTTTGCATTAAATATATAGACTGCTTTTGGCAACATATGGGCTTCACCTCTTAAAAGTGCTACCATATGACTGCCATTGCATTGGAGGTCAAGCTCCTAACACATAAGCCTTTGGAAACAAGCCAGATCTAACCCCTTTATACCAACCAGCATCAATGGACCAGTGCTACCCAGATCACAGCGGAGCCTTGGGATGGGGTGGAATGCTCTCTGCTGTCACTCATCTCTGGGCTGACCTACTTCCATCCTCCATACCATTGAAACTCTTAGCTTTGCAAGTTTTGTTCTTTGAAGGTCCTCCCTTTAGGATACTAGGACAGCTGTCTTAGAAATCTGATCACCAGAATTTAGTCTTCCCTTGCCACACAGGCTCCAGCTTCATCAAGTAGATCCCATCTGTATCTTCCATTGCAAACGAGTCCCAAAAAGATGGTCTCCTAATACAGACTCCAGGTTAAAGGGATCTCACAGCATGGCTGATGGGGCATGTGTTCCTTAGCTCTGCCCTTCTGTTCCTAGATAGAGGGAATTGTCACAGCCCAGGAGGTTTGTGTGTGAAAGAACTGCACATCTGCCCTGTCACATCTACCACATTTCTCACTCTATAGACATTGCCTCATCACAGACTCTCTGAATGCACAATGGCAACAGATTAATTCGAAATCAAATGTGTAACAAATCCAATGTGAATCCAATGTGTTTCTGGCAGTGTTTGCTTTTCTGTGTTGCACTGAGAAACTTCACTGCAGGCTGGATTCTGAGCCAGTGCTCATTTTACGCTGTGCATGCTACCTTACTGTGTAAACCAACATATGCTGTTAGAAATAACTTTAGAGTCAAGAATGCTACACATGGTTTCCTCTGCATACCAAGTGTTTTGCTTCCATAGAACCATATAAATTGCTTCTAAAATATCTTAATATTTTCTTACAGTTATTCCTCATCATATGAATATCAGGCAAGTCTATTTTGGGGTTGATTTTAATTAGAACCCTTGATTTTAAAAAATGTGGTTTAAGCTCTCACCTGAATTTCCACAAAAATAGTTAAATGAATTTTGGTCTGTGAATTTCTGAATGGTCCCTAAACGTGTTTCCATTTTGTTTTATATATGTACATGAATCAGCATGTTTTTTAGCATTTGCAGTGATAAAATCTGAACATAGATCAGCTCTGAAAAATGTTGTACATCATGCAGAATATACATCAAATGTTCAACCAATATCTCTTCTTCATGTAAAAATAAACCATACCAATCTCATTGGTATGCAGATTTCCTTTAGTCTTTAACAAATGAAAATTTATCTATACTTCAAACAATCAATTTTAAATGAATTTAATTTAAATTCATTTGAAATTTATTTAAAATATTTTTATGTTTTGTTATCAGCAAATATTTGATTTATATGCCTATTTTTTATAACTATATATTGCGCACCACAAAAAAATTTCTTGGAGTTCCCAGTATTAAAAAAAAAAATATGCCTTGGTCTGAAGTAGCAGTTACTACTAATATCTCTTCAGTTAGATAATATGGATTTGTTTCTTTGCCCTTCCACATTACCCATTCTGAGTTAAGTTTTTATCTGTAAAATGGGCTCATAAAAGTACAGGCTTCATCAGTTTATAAATTAATTCATATCCTTACTTTACGGCAAGTAGGATGCATTTGGTAAGTGTTTGCTACTAATATCATTATCATCCTCCTGTTCATTATCATCTCTGAACATTACTCACCAAGGCGATTTTATAAGTTTCTTTAAGACTAGTCTTAGAACAACTCTAAATCAATAAGTGGAGGATTAACTGGGTTTGAGAGAGTTAATAGCATCGCATGTCTCTGCTGACATCTGTCCTTTCATCTTTTCATAGAAATGATCTTTACATAGAAATATGCCTTTATTCATGAATATTCATGAGCTACTGAATACTTCCTGTCCATCAGGTTATTAGGAACCCCATTTTGGTTGGCTGCTAGTAGAGCATCCCCATTATTCTCTTCACTCTGTGCTTTCTCAGAGACCCTTGTACCTTGAAAATTTAATTAGCAATTGATAGCAGGTTCTGATAACTTGTAAACGGAAACTGATCATTTATTAGCCCATGTTTTGACAAGCAGCCTCTTACAAAAACAATCCTCAGGTCAGAAGCTGCTGTTGTGTGAAGCAGAACACGCCTTGGTTTTCTCTCATGAGGAGCAGAATGTTTCTTGGTGGACAGCCCATAAACTGTTGTCATGATCCACCCAGTTTCCCTGCTTCCTGGCTCCACTCAGCCTACTACTGGATCTTATACAATTTAGATAATGGAATCTTCTAAAGTCACGGTTGTGCTTATGTGTGCGTTATGCAGAGGAGCAGCCTGGATTACTCCCTTGTTCACAAAATAGGCCTTCCCATAGTCCAGCCCAGTCAAGCTGCATCGTGACTCAGGGAGCTGCACTTTGCATGGCCTGGTCATGACTGTGGGGCTTCCATCACTTTAGACACCCCTGTTTGTCCCAAATGCTTGCGCAAGTGCTAGTCCATGTGCCCTTTGTATTCCTGGTCACCTGCTCTCCCAGTATATTCCCCAATGGCACGCTGAGACCCTGCTCATTTTCCACTGCTCTAAACAGATCAGTATGTCCCTGGAATCTTCACTATGTCCCTCTCAGCCACCTGAGTCCCCTTGAGATGTCCCTACTCCAAGTCTTCCAAGCACATGGTATATACTGCAGTGCTAGGCATGGAGATATTTCAATCGACTGTTCTGTTTAATCTCATACCTCTGACTAATGAGCACTTTATGTATGAGTTTTAGAAATAGTTAAGGTCTTTGATGTGTATTGCCAGATCAGACTTTAGGCACTCTTCATCCATCCACTCTCTGGTCTTTGTGTCAGGGCCCAGTGCCCCATGCTCCCTATAATCCTGCATATTATTTTTCTCCCACTGTGGCTACTTTGACAGGCTTTTAAAAACAGAAAGGACTCTTTCATCTTAATTCTGTTGTATTGCTCTAATTTGTAGCCAGGCTGACCATCTTACAGCTGTGTTTATTAGTCCCTCACATTCTCTCTGAATAGTCTGTTGACAGGGTACTTGACATTCAATAGCACAGCGTACCTGCAAACTGGCCAGCTACCCGGCATTGGATGATAGATAGCTGAATTTCCCTTCCAGCACTTGAAAGGAGCACACTAAACATTTTTTGTGAAGATTGCATGAACGACTGTTTGTGGCTGGTGGTAGTTAATGTTCCTTAAACATTTAATAGTGTCTAAGGCTGAGACTGTGTTTTACTGGCTCAGAAGTTAGCCAGCACATACAAGGACCTAGTTTTAATCCTTATCACTGAAGTAAATAATAAATAAATATCAAGATTCTAATACATTTCCTATCTAGGTCAATGAATTGTGTGCATGTGCATGCATATGTGTGTGTGTGTGTGTGTGTATGCACACAACACACATGGATGTGCTTGTATGTGGTGTATGTATGTGTGTCTACAGTTGTCTGCAGAGATATGAGCCAGAGGTTGAGGGTGGGTGTCCTATCAGTTTCTGTCTTATTCCCTTGAGAGAGTGAAACCTGAATTTGCCATTTTTTTCCAGCTAGGCTGGCAGCTAGCAAGGCCCAGGGATCTGCATGTACAGGGCCACACCCTACTTTTCCAATAGGACTTCTAGGAATTGAACTTAAGTCCTAATACCTGCACAGCAAGTGCTCTGACTGAACTATTTTTTCAGCCCCAAGACACAAATCATGTCCAGCCTTCCCTCCACAGTGTCTCTCCATTTGTAGGTCCCTGACTTGTGAAGGCGTTTGGGAGAGTTCTAGGTTAGATCCCAAGCTGCAGAGGAATAGAAGAAAGATCCTGTGAGGACAGGTGTGTTGAATGCCCCACACTGTTGCTTACATTGCTAGATTCACACAAGCACATACTGTGGCTTTGGAGCCCAGGCAGCAGGAAGGCAGAGCAGCCTCTGCTCTGAGAGATGTCTGCTTTTCAGCTGAGATGGCATCTTGACAACCTCGGGGACTGATGCCTGACTATTAGGATTGTGTCTTCTTGGATGTCAGCTCATTTCCTTGTAGAAAATGAAATCCGATAAAAGCTGGTTTATCTGGCCTTCTATCAAGTGGAACATTTTGTATTATATCATATCCCTACGAATGACCCCAAGGCACAGCAAGATGGTGTTCAGGGTCACTTTGGAGTTAAGGGTCTTCTGAATTACATTATCATTCTTTTGAAAGTTAGTGGTTGTGGCAGATGTGGGCATTTTCTATTTGCTACAGTACCCGAGTCACACCACCAAAGCAAAGATTTCTTCAGTCTTAGAAAAGAGTGTGTGTGTGTGTGTGTGTGTGTGTGCACATGCACATGTTCAAATACCTGACTATAAGAATTCAGGGCCAGCATATAACAGTATGTCAGAGTCAACTTGAAGAGTGACACTTCCCATTTATCTTACCTGTTCTGAGAGAGATCTGGGGAGAGAGCTGAGGCAGTAAAATGTATGTGCTGCAAACATGAGGCCCTGAGCTCAGCTCCCAAGCACCCACATAAAAGCTAAACACAGCTCCATGCACTGGATCCCAGTGCTGAGGAGGGAGTGGAGGAAAACAGGAAGACACCTAGAGCTGAGACACCTTAACCAGTTACTAAATTCCAGCATCAGCTCAAGACCCTGTCGCAAAAACTAAGGGGGTAAGCAATCAATGAGAACACTCCACACTGTGCATACATGTACACGCATGCCATCTCTATGAACATGTAGGTAAATCTCTCTCTCTCTCTCTCTCTCTCTGTTTCTCTCTCTCTCTCTCTCTCTCTCTCTCTCTCTCTCTCTCTCACACACACACACACACACTATCCTAGTTCACTAGTACCTTGGAAGGTTGGCTTTTCTGTGGAGTTGTTTGGTGGAGGCCCAGAAATCAAGGGAACCCAAAGCTCTTAGACCCCACAATTAAAGGGGTTACTCAGTCTCATTTCATTAAGGAATGTGTGGTTAGATTGTTTGCATTGCACACGTGGGCTCTTCTCCGAGGAATGCGGTAAGTGGCTTCTTCCTTGTGTGCAGGTAGCATCTGCCAACCTAACCTGTTGATGGATAATTGTCTGACAGCCGAGCCTTTGATGCTAGGCTTCTCTTAGGTAAAAGGAAAGTTTCCTGTACCTCCTCAGCAGTCCTGGGTGGTCCTGTCTGCTTTCCATCCCCACCCCAGTGAGCCAACCCATGAGTGGGGCTGCAGATAAGGGCAGTAAACCCCAGGACACTCTTTCCCCAATGTGGAGTGTGTGGTGGAACCCACCAGCAAACTCTGCTGAAAACAAACAAGTGCTAAATTAAAAAGAATGTTAACTACAGATCAGCTGCCTTGGCTCCTGACAGCAGATTTAATTCTTCCCTCCTCTCACCTGATGGAGCTTCGCCCGCAGGGTTTGCATCAATTATCTGTCGACATGTGGAAAATGATTGATGAGCTGCCTGCGGCGCTGGAGTACACTTTGTCAACCACTCATCATTTATACATCTTATCTCTGCCAGAACAAAAGATAGGACAGCCCCACACTGATGATGGGATGGAAGGCGGGTGTGTGGGGGAACGGGCGTGAAGGCAGAACTGTTGGGGGCCCACGGAGACCAGCTTGGGTAAGGAGGCGCAAAGCTGTTGACTCCAAGTTCTCCGGTTAGCCAGCTCTGCCCTTGCCACCAGCCATGATTTTTGTAAAAGCTATTTGGCTATCCACTTCCAGAAGGACTGGAGATGCAGGCAACTGCAAGCAATTTTAATTACAGCACCACCGAGGATGAGGTTTGGAAACATGGCAAGCCCTTTCCACAGGTGGCCTTGTGCTAGAAGGCTGAGAGGGACCAATCGGCCTGTTGGATCTGACTTCTGAGGTGTGTGTGTGTTATGTATGTGTGCATGTGTGCACAAGCAAGTGTGTGCATGGTGTGTGTGTGAGAGAGAGAGAGAGAGAGAGAGAGAGAGAGAGAGAGAGAGAGAGAGAAAGAGAGAGAAGAGGTGTCTATGTAAGCTTTGGAGAAACTGGTCCTATTCTATTCCATAATGGCAGGCTGATCAGTAAAAATTATGACGATTTCTTTTTCCTTAGAGCTGAAGTGAAGCCTGAAGGTTTTCTCTCAGAATGGAAATAAAGAATGGTGGCAATGCAGGCTTCTTGTTCATTCCCTACCTGCATGGAAACTTATTCTTAGTTCTAACACCCATGCCAAGAGGCAAACAGAAAATACTGGAACTCATAGATCTTTGGGCCATGCCAGTCTTCTCTGACATGTTTACAAACCAAAATGGTGGTCATTTATTTCCAGTAACACCTACAGACAAGAAATTCCATCATAGATCTATCTCTGTGATTTTTACTCTCTTAAAGGCATCTCACACATTGGTTTTTCTTGCTTTGAAAGAGAAGGTACTAACAAATATAAAGAGATAAGTGACTTAGTTAGATACTTTGAAAAGTAGGTCAAACAGATTTCTTGGTAATTTTGGGGGAGGGATTAAGGAAGGGCACCATCGGTTTTGTAATATAATAGGAAGTCACTTCCATTACAATTTGATATGCTACTTAAAATTATTAAATAATAATAATGAATTGTGAGCATAATTATTAAGTTAATTTTAAAAAGAGAGATGATATGGCCATGAGGTAACATCATGGTACAAAGAAGCGAGTGCTCATGAAAGCATTACGAACTGCAAAAATTCCAGCATCACTAAAAGGTCCAGCACCTTCAGGATAAGAACTCACTGGCCATTAAGAGTCTTAAAGTAGAATCTTGAACTTGGTGATAGACTTTGTTGCTATGACTACATGAAACTTTAGTTGTACTCAAGTGTTAGATGAAAAGACAGGTGACTAGTCATCATGACATCAAGTGTTATCATTTCATGGAGCCTGCTTCAGCATGTAGCTGGGCCCTTTGCAACCCGTGGACAAAGGTGGCCATGGAGAGGCCACAAGTTCCACATGGTTTGGTGTTGGTAGACATCCCCCAGATGTTTGGTTGAAATAAGCCTCTAGCTGAGATAAAGGCCACATAGGTTCTCCTAACCCAAGAATTATTAACTGAAGGGTAGTTATCATTAAATCTTAGAGTTGAACATAGATGATTTCCATATGACATGGACAGAGGGGCTATAAAGTGGCATTACCAAATTGGGGACATGTGATTGTTCTGAGATGAGTTATATTCTAGATCACTTGTAAGTCAAGACCCCATGGGGGATTGAATGACCCTTTCACAGGGGCCACCTAAGGCCATTGGGAAACAGATGTTTACATTATGATTCATAACAGTAGCACCATGAGAGTTTTGAAGTACAACAAATATAATTTTATGGTTGGGGGGCCTGAGGAGCTATAGTAAAAGGCCTTAGCATTAGGAAGGTTGAGGACCACTGCTCTAGACTGAGGTAGTGGCCTCATGTACCTCTGTGGCTAGGACTAGGACTATGATTTTCTTGTTGTTGTTGTTTTGGTAACACTCAAACCTTCCATCTGGTAGACAGTCACTTATTTGACATTTCTCTTGAAAGCTCTGGAAAGCATTGATGCTATTTCATAGGTTACTATCCCCACAGTCTCACTAACCAGATGGCTTAAACAACACAAATGTGATGTCTCAGAAAACTGAAATGAAGGTGCCTTCCTGGTTGGCTTTTTCTGCAGGCTGTGAGTAGCATTTATCACCTCCCTCCTCTTCCTCTCTTTCCTTCATCTCCTCCTTTTCCCCCTTCTCCTCCAATGCCCTACACATAGCACATTGCATTGCTCAGTTTGCAGGTAGGATTTCCTTTGTATCCTCATGCTATCTTTCTGCTCTGTGTATCTGCGTCTCTGAACAAGGACCCCTTGGCATTTGAACCCTTCAAGACTCTATTGAGCTTCATCATTTGTGATGACTTTATTTCCAAGTAAGATCACATTCAAAGGACATATCTTTTAAGGAGGACACAGTTCAACCTGAGTTAGCTCTTCAGGAGTCCTCTTTGGTTACAGTTTTTGAGGTAAGACTTCTATACACCCCTTGCCAGTCTGGGACTTGGGATTTTCCTTCCTCAACCTCCTCAGTGCTAGGATTACAGGTATGTATTACCACCACATTCAGCATCTGGAGACGTTCATGCAAGAGATTTTCCTCTTAGTTGCTTCTTATAATTTACAGCTGGGTTGGTCTTGGAGAGAAAACCATATTGGAGACATATGATAGCTACTTGTGAACATTTGTTAAATTAAGAAACAAAAGAGACTTAAAGTTCTGTTTTCTTAAGAGGAACTAAAAAGGCTTGGTTTTGTTTTTCTTTCCACTGCTGGGGTATTGCACTGAACCCAAAGTCCAGTTCTGGCTTGCTTCAAATAGGCTCTTGTTATGTACTTTAAACTGGCTTCAGACACGATTCTCTTGTGTCTGTGTCCCAAGTGCCAGGCTTAAAGGGATGTGCCACAGTAACTGGCCAACGAGCACTTTTAAAATGCAGTTTACATTTGTACTGGGCTCATGCATATACAAATCATGAAATCCATGAATTAATGCCTCGGGCTAAGAAATTTAGAAAAGGGTTTCCTGTAAAATATGGCATGGTAAAAGAAACCCATACTAGTTTTGTTTAGACAGAAGTCAGTGCTTTGGTCTGGATATTCATTTTCTTGAGAAAACATTGTCACTTAAGGTAGAAAATGTCCTCAGAAACCTTTTATTGAAAAATTGTTAAGACAAAACAAACCAAAACAACCAGCAACAAACTCAATATCATTTGAACTCTGGTAGTGAAAAGCTGTCTACTATGACTCTTGAGTTGACAAGAAGTGGGCATCTGCCTTTTATCTTCCAAAACCATATTTATCTATGAACACATATGTTTTAATAGGAAAATAAGAAATAAGTGACTATATTTGATTTTTAAAAAATATGTCCAAAAATAGAAATTAGGCACAAAAATTTAGAGATTAAAAAATATATTTGTATCAGGCCTGGTGATGCACACCTTTAAATCCAGCATTCAGGAGGGAGAAGCAGAAGCAAGTGGAGCTCTATGAGATCAAGGCCAGCCTGATCGATATAGTGAGTTCTGGATAAACCAGGGCTACATAGCGAGGCCTCATCTTTGAAAACTATTTGTGTAAAATAGACACAAATAGATGTATGCTCAACATCCTTGTACTTAAGGGTTTTTTTGTTTTGTTTTGTTTTGTTGTTGTTGTTGTTGTTGTTGCAAACCATGTAGAGAGCAAATGTGAACTTTGACTTGGGGCAAGGATGCATTCGGATTCAGCCAGAGGGGTGTGTTGGGGGATCAGTCCCTTTAAGAAATTTGTTTAGAAAAGAAGGCTGGGAGACAACTTATTTTGCAAAGTATTTGCCAGGCAAGCACCTGTGTTGCATCCTAGAATCTTGAGAGAAGAGCGGAGAAAAAAGAAAGCTGGGTATGATAGCTTGTGCTGTCCTTATAACCCCAGCACTGGAGAGCCATGGGAAGGCAGATATTTAGAGCTCCCTAGCCAGTAAGGCTCGTGTGCTTGGTGACAGTGAGAGACCCTGTCTCAAATAACAAAGAAAGCCAAGTGGATGATGCTGATGCGTAGGAAGCAACTAGTCAAGACTGTCCCTTCCCCACCTCCAGTGTGATACTTGGGGTAAAGAACTGTCCACCTTTCCTGGGATTGTGGTTCTAAAGCCAGGAACAAGAGGGTGGCTTAGAGAATGGTAAGAACCAGGACAATGCTTGGAAAAGACATCATTTCAAGAAGAATAGCTTGTAGCAGGTATATATTACCCTCTTCCAACTACAGACATTTTTCACTGTATAATTCCCCATTTAAACCTATACAAGTTCAATTTGGGATTTAGGAATGATGGCTGAAACACAGAGGCATGTTGTCATGATGAAAGGCTACGATTTAGAGACCAATTAGAATGGGATTTGTTTTCATTTTGCAGTTAACACCCCCCCCCCCACACACACACACACATTCCGCCAGTATGCCCTCACTACTAAGAAAAGAAGTTTTCCCCATTTAAGGCTGATTTCCCAGAGCTGGCAGCTGCTGTACACCAAGGGCTGGGAGGTGTGGCCCAGAGTCCTCGGTCAGCCACTTCTTGGACTGAGCCTCTTCTCTAGAGCCGCTCTCCTTGCAAAACAATACCATTTAACTTCAAGCTCTGACATCTTTCCCATTTCTATTTCACATAAATAAGCAGATACCCCCTTCACTCTCCTCCCCCAGGTCAGGCATTTCTCAATTATAGTCTTAAACCTGACCAAGTGAGAACAAATTGTGACCTTAAGTTATATCCCACAGTCCTACCTCATGTTGGGGCTCAGAGAGGTTTTGTGGTATTCCTGTTGACAGGCTGCTTGTAGATAGAACAGTTTTCCATAAGGAATTGAAATCATACATCAAATGCATTGTTTTATATGTAAGCCACCAGAGACCAATGAGAACAGTTGGTAGGGCCCAAATACCATTACAAACAGATTTATTGTAGTGTGTTTTCTCCCACCTTTTTCTAGAAGTTATTACTTTAATCTTAAGAATTTATGTAAGTGTGCCTGTGGCTTTTATATGGTTTAGGCATTCACTTTGAGACTTTTAGCTATTTAGTGGTGGGGTGTTTAAAACAAGTGTTATCAGGGAAATAATTTTGCCTTTACATCATCTTTTTTTATATTTGCCTCTGAATGCTACATATAGAATAGTCAGTTGGTGATATAAAAGAGTTATTGCCAATGCCATGGAAACTTATCTTTCTAGTGTCCTTTACTTTGGTGTATTCATCCACACTTCTAAAACACCAGCAGAGATAAACACACAGTGCTCCTGTTTGCTGCCAAATCAGAAAAAAATAATAATAAAAAAATAAAAATAAAAATAACCTCTGTGCCTGCCTTCCTGGATCATTTCAAAGACAGAGAGCATTAGGCTTCAAAGCAATTAAACTCACTCTGGTGTGCATTTGCTAAAAGAGCTGGAAAACATTTTTTTTCCTTTGCCCAGCCCCAGAGTAACAAAGCTGTTTGAATCTTCAAACAGAAAGACCCTGAATGATGCCTCAGAAGATGACTCAGATGACCTTGCCAGACCCAGCTCTCTTACCACATCAATCTTTCAACTAAGTCATATATCATAAACATTTTTGCAAACTGTTCTTTAGCCTTTTGGGTGCACAATTGTCTTCTGAGCGTGCCAACTTCACGCACATATTTGCTTGCACATTGTTCATACCCATTCTGCATACACAGGCACTTAAATGTATTGATAGAAACTAACCCATCACTCCCAATACAGTGTGTTCCAGGAGTTGATATGTGTAAAACCGTAGTTTATTTCAATGTTAGAAAGAATTTTATGGGCTGAGGATGGCTCAGTGGTTATTGTGCAAGCATGAGGATCTGAGTTCAATTCCAGCTGCCAGGAAGAGAAAGCCAGATGTGATGGCTCACACTTGTAATGCCAGTGCTGGGGGCATGGAAATAGGTATATTCCTAGAGCTTACTGGCTAGCAGTTTAGCCTAACAGATGAATTCCTGCCAGAAAGGCATACTATCTATATAAAAAAAAGTGGAAGGATCCTAGAGAATGATATTCAGGGTTGTCTTCTAGTCTCCATGTTCATGCCTTCATTTCTACCTACACATGACACAAAGAACTTAATGTCCCCTTTGGCCTTTCCTATCTGAATTTAAACAAGTGAACACTGACACATGGCTACATTTGTACAGTCACACTTCCAACATTGGACGGTCTTGTTTGCTTCTTTTAGAGTTCTGACAGAAGTAGATACACACCTGGGACCTGGCAAGACCCAACTATTACATCACACCATGAGGCCAAGTGTCAGCCTTTTCATAATTATTGAGATGGAAAACAGGCTCATGGTTTTCTTAGCTTACTTTGGGTCATGGAGAAAGAAGGTGAATCCTTCAATCCTGTTCCCATGGAATGTTGAAAAGGGACCTCTCTGGGGATGGAAGTAGGGCCTAGTTTCAATAATATTTGGAAAGAGGGGTGGATTCTATTTGTCTCATCCTTCCAGAATACAAAAGATACTTCTCATTGGTTGGGGGTTTGTTATTAAGATCTGTCCCTTTCGAAGGGGCACAGGTTATGCTAACCCTACACATTCCTGTTTAGCTTAAAGATTATTTTGAGTTGACTGCTTCCCTCTCCCCTCTCCCTCTCCCTCTTCCTCTCCCTCTCCCTCTCCCTCTCCCTCTCCCTCTCCCTCTCCCTCTCCCTCTCCCTCTCCCTCTCCCTCTCCCTCTCCCTCTCTCCCTCTCCCTCTCTCCCTCTCCCTCTCCCTCTCCCTCTCCCTCTCTCCCTCTCCCTCTCCCTCTCTCCCTCTCTATCTCCCTCTTTTCTACTTTTTTTCCAAGACAGTTTCTCTGTGTTTCCCTGGCTGTCCTGAAAGTCTCTTTGTAGACCAGGCTGGCCTAAAATTTATCTACCTCTGCCTCCCAAGTGCTAGAATTAAAGGTGTGAGCACCACCACAGCCTGGCTACTGGTCACTTTTCTAAGACTGGAGGCACAGGAAAAGTTTTGAATAGATCATACATCTGTGAAAAAAAAAAAAAACCTCTACTCACAAGGTAGCCTCTTCTCTACATAAGAGAAATGTAACTGGAGACTATTAGCAATGAAAAGATGCTAAGCAAGTCTTCAGGACAGGCTTTCCTCCCTGTCTCCACATTCCACCGAAATCGCTCCCCAGTCTTGTCCCCTATTGAGAAGACCTTTCTGTGTTTCTTTCAAACTTTTCATTTAATCCTGAGCTCCTTCTCTCAGGTTGACTCATTCTCCCTATGCTAGACTCAGATACACATGAGGCAGTTATCATCCAATGCTTGTTGGTTTCTGTGTTTTATTGTGCACATATGCATTCATGGGTGTGTGGATGGGTGCCTTTATGCATGGGTACATGCATGCATGCATGCTTAAATGCATGTATGAATTTGAGTGTGTGTGTGTGTGTGTGTGTGTGTGTGTAGAAGCCAGATGTCAATGTTGGGTGTCTTTCCTAATTGCTCCACTTTGTTGTTTTAGAGACAGGATCTCTCATTAATCTAGGCATTCACTGATTCTGCTAAACTGAGTAACCACAGAGACCCAGGGATACTCCTGTCTCCAGCTCTAGTATTATTGATGTATGCCTCTATGCCTGGTTCTTTACATGGGTTTTAAGGGATCAAACTCAGTTTCTCAGGCTCATTCAGGAAGCATTTTATGGGCTGAACCATCTTCCTAGTCCTGTGTTGTTAATTTTTGTTTCAAAGACCCATCCCAGTCAAGGGTTGAGGATGATGTAGGCAAAATAGTACTTTCTTCCTTGTCACGCTTTAAGCAACAATGGATTTCAAAATGGACATGGTTTGTTGTCATTGTTGTTATTTTTTAATTTACAACACAGTTTTACTACATTGACCTAGCCTGGCGGTATATACTGCCTAATATACTGGCTCCGGATTGCTGAGCTTTTGTAATGACTAAAGATCATCTGTAATTAGCATGCAGATTGTTATAGAGTAAATGAATGCAGATATGCATGCCATGTTCTTGCTCCTAAATAGGTTAAGTATTCCCCACCTGATGTGTCTCCTGCCATTAATTTGCTGAGTAAACACTCTTTTTATAGTTGAAAGATCAGTTTCATTTCAGCCTGATTATTCCAGCCATTCCAAATTAGGTTTGTTCAAATTAATGAGACTTTATTAAATTAGAAAGGTGACCTGGATTGGAGATTATAGTCTTGTCACAAATCTCTCTGACACTGGACCTGTATCTGGCTTGTGAGCCCCTTTACTGCTCAGTCCCAGTGCATAATTCACTGTGCAAACCAGAGTCCTACACACCCCTTTAGCTTTGGCCGTTCACCATGGATACAAAGCATCTGCCATCAAAGCCCTTTTTGTCTCTGGTGTCTTCATCCTTACTTCCACTGACTTGCCTGTGTGAGAACAGAGTACACCTGCACATTGTCTGCAATGGGTGTACCCCCTTGCCCAGATTCTCCTCTTGATTGACAGCACTTCCCAAGGTGGGCAAATTTCGGGGGGGAAACTCTTCACGACTCTTGCCCCTCTCTCCATTCATGGCTTCTCCTGGGCTTGCAAGTATTTCTCACTGGGGACAGTTCCTTTGCTTTTAATAGATTCAGAACACATGCAATTGAAGAAATCTTAGTTCTTGGTGAGTGTAACATAGCCATCATTGGGTCTGCATGCACTATTCCATTCTTTATTCCATCTAGCCACACATTTCTAATAGTATAGTCATAAATGAACCAACCTAAGAACTAGAGTATAGACGTCATTGTTTCTTGTATCTAGGCTTGGTTGGTATTGAATTGTGTGTTTAATATGCTATTCCAGCTAGGTATGATATGGTTCATACCTGTAATCCCAGCACTAAAGAGGAAGGGACAGGAGGGTGACAGCAAGGTCAAAGTCAATTTGTTCTACATAGTGAATTCCTTGGGCCACTGTTCTATAAAACATCCTGTCTAAAAAATAAAAATAAAAAATAAGCAGACAAAAGCCAACATTAATAATAGCTATATACGATTCAAATATTAAAAACTATTTTAAACATAGTTGTGTAACTGCATAATATGTTGCTTGGTTTTTAAATTATTATAAAAATATACAGGGGTAGGGGTTGGATCTCAAGGCTTTGCATATGCAAACCAGGTACCATACCTCTGAGCTACATCTGTATGTAGTCCCAGGGTTCTCTTTTAGCGATGAAGTAGATATAAAGAGGTGTCCTATGGTTTCTAATTATGTGGGTGGCATTTCCAAAATCCAAATTGCAGATTCCCTTTGCAAGAATAAAGTAATAACTCATAGACAAGCTGTAAAAACAAACAAAAACAAACACCCCACAAGTTAAGAAATAGGACCTTAGATGGAGCTAGAGAACATCATACTAAGTGAGGTAACCCAGACTCAAAAGGTGAATCATGGTATGCACTCACTAATAAGTGGATATTAACCTAGAAATCTGGAATACCCAAAACATAATCCACGCATCAAATGAGATACAAGAAGAAAGGAGGAGTGGCCCCTGGTTCTGGAAAGACTCAGTGAAGCAGTATTCGGCAAAACCAGAACGGGGAAGTGTGAAGGGGTGGGTGGGAGGACAGGGGGAGAGAAGGGGGCTTATGGGACTTTCGGGGAGTGGGGGGCTAGAAAAGGGGAAATCATTTGAAATGTAAATAAAAAATATATCGAATTAAAAAAAAAGAGAAAAAAATGTTAAGTACAAAAAAAAAAAAAAAGAAAGAAAGAAATAGGACCTTAGCAGCCCAGATATTGTTAGGCTATGCTCCCAGGGCAGAAAGGAAGACCCTGCTTCTCTGCAAAGAGGAGAAGCAGGAGAAGCAGGGGAAACAGACGAAGATATCAGTGCCTGGCCCTGGTTCTATCTGAGAGTCCTTCTATAACTCCCATGCAGGCATCCTTTTGCAGCACATCTGCTGCCTCCAGTGTTAACTGAGGATGGTGGTCTTCATGAAAAAGTCCCAGTCTATGTTTACACCATTTGTTGGGTTGGACTACCTCTCCTACTCGTCCAGGTGTTCCTGTTCAAAGCACTGGGTGCCCACTTCTTCATCTCCAAGTCCTCAGTCACACAGGTGGTAGGAGGATGACTTCCTGGCCTATAGATTCCCACAGAAGTCTGTGCGATACAACCCTGGGAACATCTTGCTGGTAAATACCTCTCTGCTGGCCTGCCTGAGCCCTTACAACTACATAGTCCTTGCATTGCTGGTTCTTGGAGGCCTCCAGGCTGTTAGAGGCCTCCATTAAAATGCAAATGTCCCTTTCAGCTCATTATCACCTAAATCTTCCATGGGGATTAATTTATCAGATCCTTTCCCATCAGACACCTGGCTGGAAACAGAGCCTGTGGGAATGGGCACCTGGTTGACAGGGAAAGCTCTGGGAGGGGGAGGGAGGTTACAAAGAGGAGGTGAAGAAAACCAACCCAGCCTCCCTAGTGTTTGGCCAGTCGCCAGTCCTCAACAGCTCATCCCTACACAGACCATTAAAATCTAACTTGGCCAAAGAGATGAAGGCCATGGCCATATCCTCAGGGTGGGGGTGGGGAGATGGGGGAAGGAGAGGAGAATGTGAACAAAGGTCTCCAATCAGCCATGGATCCTCCTGAGCCTGCACATTGCTGCAGAGATCCCTTCAGCTCTTGTCACTTAATGACAGAGGCCTTAGAACTGAGTTCTTTATTAGCTAGCCCTGAGGCCCAGCCTGCTATATAAGGCAGCCATTTTGAGGCCCGGACAGGTCCTGTCAGACAGCTTCAGCTTGGATGTTTGTGTGGTGCCTCATCTGCTTTTGTTTGACATCCAAACAACTCTTTGAAAATGTCTGCTCAGGCCTTGCCTCACAAAGGGGTCTCAAGAGTGTTGTGTGAGGCATTTGGGCCGCCTTTGTCACTCACTCACACACACACACAAAATGTGACCCTCCCTACCCCTGCAGGACAACTCCTCCAACAACCTGTGCTTTTTCCTCAGCTGACCCTGGCCCTTTAGCATGTCAGAATGTACTAAAAACACTTTGGCTGTCATAACAAGGCGAAATGAAGTCTTCACAACCTGTCCGTTAAACAGAGCTTTTGGGGTATTGCTTTCTGTCACCTCCCTGGATAGCGCTTGTCTGGGTTTGTGGGCAACAAACCCATGGGCCTTTGTTTTCGCTCACTGTTGTGTGGAATTCCCCCCTCATTCATTAATCATCCCTTTGCCTATTTATTCGGGTGGCAAGTATAGCGAACGCACTTAGCGTGTGCTTTTGTTTGGGTGGCACCCTTTGTGAGGACCAAGGCAGAGCTAATTATTAACTGCAAAAGGAAGGCAAAACTCTCAGCAAAGAGCCAAATGCTGCACACACCAAGACATTGTGTGTGTGTGTGTGTGTGTGTGTGTGTGTTTCAAATTTTCAGCCAAGCAACTGGGGTAGCTTTATTTAGCTTGGGGTTGGGGCGGAGCCATTGCTGGCAGTCTTGTAATTAATAGAGGCAGTCTATTAAAACCCAACTGAGCAGATAGTTCAGGGACTCTCTCTATACCCCTGGACAGCCCAGCTGGGGCCTCAAGACCTTAATAGGCACAAATAGGGCTCCAGCTTCAGAGATAAGGTCTAAGTGGGCTTCTCCAGTCTCTGAGTTTTTATTCCTATGTTAAAAAAATTCCTATTGTCAGATTTTGATGTCTTTCTTCCCTTGCATTGGACTCTGATTAACTTTTGAGTTCTAGCTCCTTGTCTTGTTTTGACTGTCACCTTCTGGGAGAGGTCTTTTTCTCACCATGAATGCTAAAGTCATTGCTGAAGGTCACAACCACCCCTAGTCACTTTGGTTGGACTACCCAGTTTTAGTTGTTCTATGAAATCTTCCACCATTAGAATTAGGCTTTGTTTATGAATTTTCTGGCTGTTGGGCTACTAAAATGTAAATCTTTAGGCCATGAACACTTAAACATCGCCTCGCAGAAACTAGAAGCCCAATATATTTCTTATATAACTGAAGAGGGGAAAGTTCTATCATCTACTTGTGAACTGGAGCAATGCATGCTGGAAAAAGAAATAAATCCAGAAGTTTATTAATATGTGAATGGAACATGGAGTATGGCAAAGTAAACGGGCTTCAAGTTTCTAGGACAACGATTAGGAAGCTAAAGATGTAGTAGAGGGACTGGGTTAGGGCTTTGGAGCACTTTGGGTTCTTGGGGCCATCTACTGGCGCAGGGTTTAGAGTTATCACCTATGATTAATCTTCTGTTCTCCCTGGTACGCAGAAGAAAGAGATTCCTTTAAAAATTTATGTCTTGCTTTTAGGCAAATTGGACAGGAGTTGAGATCTTATATCTACTTTTGCTCAAAGGTCTTTAGGTCAAAATAATCAGTCTGTTAAAGTGGCATGTTGGGGAGCTCACATTCTGATGTTCTATGTCTGAATTGCTGGATGAATGAGAGAGAAGGAGTGTAAGGATTTTTTTTCCCATTTGGGCAATGCTGTAGCTTTTTCTAATTATACATTCTCAACTCCAGGATCTGCATTCTACATAAATGCATTGCGGGAGCATCTTCTCCCATCTTGTCCCATCCTCTGCCATTGTTCTACAGGATCCATCAATCTTTGTTTGACTTTTATATAAGACTTAGAAGCCTGTGGCTCCATTTCTGCTATGTCTACCCCAACCTTAGATTTTCCCTTACCTACGCATCATTTTTTTTTCTCTAATGGACAATTACATGCTCCTGTGCCTTATATTAGATGGTTCTTAACTTCATCACAGAGTCTGGTTACTTTAGTATTAAATATGTGGGTTCCATTCCTAAATGAGTCCATTTCTCAATTTTTTTTAAACTATTAGTGTGTGTGTGTGTGTGTGTGTGTGTGTGTGTGTGTGTGCCTTAAATGTATGCATGTGTAGCACAATGGTGCAGTACCATGAGGCCAGAAGAGGGCATTAAATACCTTGGAACTGTTAAAGGTGGCTACCATCACTTGATGAACTGGGAATTGAACTCACATCAAGATCCTCTGCAAGAACAGTAAATGCAAACTGCTGAGCAATCTCTGTAGCCCAACTCCATTCAGAATCCTTTATTATTCTTTACTAGTCTATTTTCTATTGATGAACCTAAGCCATCCACTCTAATATAAAATGCTAATAATGTATAATAAGTTTAATTATGTATAATTAATACATGTATATAAGAACAAATTCTTCCCCTCCTTTATAGAGTGAATTTGACCCTCCACTCTTTGTGTAAAGTTTGGAATCTACTTGTAAGTCACTACAAGTCCAAGTAAAGTTTTCATTTAACTATAGAAAACATATACATCAGACTGGGGAGATGGAGTCTTACCATCCATACATATGGTCTTTATCATTTTCTCATCTTTTTTAAGTATAATTTTTGATGACCTCAGTATATTTATAACATTTTAAAAGCATTGCCATTGTTGGATTTTAGATCATTTTTGTCACCCCATAAAGGAACCCTGATGCATTAGTGCCCCTGCTGCATTTCTATCTCCTGTGGGTAGTAGACAACCACAAAATTGCTTTCTCTTTGTATGGACTTACCTATTATAGATATTTCATACAAACGGGATATACAGCATATGGTATTTTGCGATGGCTTCTTTTACTTATACTATTCCATGGTTTATCATGTTGTATCTACACAAGAACCTGGAACCAGCCCTTAAACCTATAGGCTTTAAGGGACATTCCAGATTCAAACCTTAACAGAGAACATATGTTCTTTGAGTTGCCTTTCTTGTTCCCTGCTGAACAATGCAAAAGCAATTGGCTATATATGTATATCACCCCAATTTTATCTACATTCACTCAACAATATGGGTTTCTTGAATTGGCAACCAAATCAGCTACATACTAGAAGTTTGTTTCTTCCTTCCAAGGTTCTGCAGTTTTAATTTCTTTTTCTTGTTTTCTTACTATAGTGCAGAGAATCCTCCAGAATAATAAAGAAGGGAGATGGAGAGATCTGATATTCTTTTTTTGGAACATTTTGAGATCTAGAACACACACAGTAAATTCATCATCTTACTTAGGGTGTCCATTTGTTTGGAACTTAATATATTCACAAGACCACGCAACTGTCACTATCCACTTCCAGAATCTTTCCTTCATTCCAACAGAAATTATGCAGCTATACACAACCACTCTGACTCCCCGTCTTTCTTCAGACCCTAAAAAACTATAATTGACCTTCTGTTTCTGTGATTTTGTCTGTTTTGGTCATTTCATATGATTAAATCAGATAATACTTGTCTGGCTTTCTTACTTAGCAAACATTCTCAGGGTTGACTTTTGGTTCATGTAAAAGAATTTCATTTTTATGGCTAAGTCAAGTTTCATTGGGTTATTCATATTTTGTTTATCTGCTCAGTTGTTAGAGATTTTTGCTTTTTTCTGCGTTCTGCTTATTTTGAGGGATGTGCCTATAGAGACTTTCTTGTGTGTGAATGCGCCTTCAGTTCTCTTGTGTAGATAATTAAGAGTGGGACTTGGGGTCACATGCAAACCCTTAACATTCTGAGGAATTATAGAGGTAGCAGTTGTCAAATGGAATTACCATCAAGTTCTTGATTTTACAAAAGGAATGTATGGTATTAGCTTTTTTTTATTTGAATCTGTTAGATCAGATAAATTACTTCCTATATAACTATGTTAGTATTAAGAGTTTAACTCATACAGTAGTCTCTTTATTGGAGTGCAAGGACATACAGCATTATCTTCATGCAGAATTGGTCCAGGAATGCAATCCTAACAATAGAGATTTAGTACTGATTGTACCTAGTTCAGCTCAGAAACTAGAGGAAGGAAATGGTTCCCTTCAGCACTCTTGTTCCCTAGAGTCATTTTTCCCAAAGCCTGGAGTAACCCGTGTATCTAATGATATCCATCAGGTTCCAGTGTTGGCTCTATGAACTATTATGTCTGGAAGTTGTCAGAAGTTTCAGTTGTCTCTGATGTCACTGTGATTGATCATGATACTTTACACCTGTCTGAAAGGGGAGTTGTGACTTACTCTCTGCTCTTGTCAGCTGGTGATATCATACCTGCTCCTTTTTGCGTTAAATCACCGCCTGGATGTGACTCCTTGTCTTGCTCAGTCCTTGGATTTGGCCATTTTTACATTTGCAAGTGTGTTAGCCATTTTTCTTGTTGCCACAACAAAACACTTGGCAAAGCAACTTAGTAAAGGAAAAGCCGTGTTGGCTGACAGTTGAGGGTGCACTCTGTCATGGTGGAGAAGTGGTAGCAGCTGGTTATGAGACATCTGCGACCAGGAAGCTCAGATGAGTGCTGGCGCTCAGCTTGCTTTCCCCCTTTTATTCACACTGGGATTTTGGCTCAGGGAAGCCAACCACATTCAGGGTGAGTTATCCTTTCTCAAGCAAGCCTTTCCAGAAGCATCCTCACAGACACAAACACAGGGCTATGCTTATGGTGACTCTAAAACCAGCCAGAATAATAAGATTAACCTTACATTAAGGTCTTTGTGGTCTCAGTCCCACAGAGTCTGTTCTGTTTTCATACTACCTGTCAGACTACATGTCATAGGATCATGCCTCAACTAAAATTAGAAAATGTGGGTGTGGGTGCACATGTGTGCACATGTGTAAGTATGTGCACACACGCACACTTATTATTCATCAAAGACTTTTAGTTGTACCCCAATATTTGTTCCTTTGTTCTTTGTTAATAAAAGAAGTGTTCAGCCTTCTTTTAGACCATGCAGAAGTGTGGGACCCTCTTGCATTGCTGATGGGGAATCAGAATGGAAAAGAGTTTTGGAAGCTAGCCTTACAGGGACTAGGAAAGCTAAAGACTTTTGTGTGATCATTTTTGTTGTTGTTCTCCTGAACAAACTGAAGGGTTTTTTTCTGCCAGTACAGAAACATGTGTGATGATCTTTATAACAACTTTATTCTTATTAATTCTTTGGGCTATCCATAGAAATTATTTTGATCTTTATCACCCACGCCTACCCTAACTTCTCTAAGATACCCTCTACTTCATGTCCCCATTTAAAAAAAATAGCCCATTGAGTCCAGTTTGTTTTGCCTATATACTCCTGAGTGTAGGGCCCTCAACCACAGTGTATTTGCCCTACCAGGGGACACACTTTTAAAGAAAACTCTCTCTGAAGCAAATAACTGTTCATAAATTATCATTTGGGGAGATGCCCAGGAACCCTGTCTACCTCCAAGCTGCAAGGTTGACTGGCTTGATCTTGTGCAGGTCTTATGCAGATAACCACAGCTACTATGATGCATGGGTGTGGTGGCTCTTTCCTGTCCACAAAATACTGCCTCAATCTGGTCCTCCCTGATCTCTGGCTCCTACAATTTTTCAGTTCCCTCCTCTTTGCTGGTTTCTGAGCCCTGGGAGTGATTGTGTTACAGATGCCCCATTTCGAGATAAAGTTGTGGTTTAGATATGCTTGGCCCAGGGAATTATGCTATTAGGAGGTGTGGGTTATTTTAGAGTAGATGGGGCCTTGTTGGAGGAAGTGTATCACTGTGGAGGCAGGGATTTGAGGTAATATATATGCTTAAGCTTTATCCAGTATGAGACACAGTAGTTTCCTCCTGGCTGCCTTCAGGTCAAGATGTAGAACTCTCAGCTCTTTCTCATAGTATCATGTCCTCTGCATGCTGCCATGCTTCACACCATGATGATAGTGAAATGAACCTCTGAAACTGTAAGCCAGACCCAATTAAATGTTGTCCTTTATATTAGTTGTCTTGATCATGGTATCTCCTCACAGCAATGAGACTCTAAGACAAGAGCCTATAGACTTCCTCTCACTCTCTGCATGGTGATCAAAGCAACTCTGATTTTAATTGCCTATACCATGGTGCCTTTCAGTAGGTGACTGGAAATTTATTGAGAGTATTATTTGGCACTATAACAAAAGAAGCTGTTAAACCATGATCAGATATGAAAGAGTTACAAGCATATTGATAAGTAACAGAAGCTAATCTGAAGAGAGGACATACAGTTTCAACTCTATGCCATTCTAGAACAGATAGAACCATATAGTTATAAAATATCAGTGTCTGTCAAGGGTCCAGAGAAAATACTACAGAGATATAACAGAAAGGACGAGAGTATCATGGGCAATCTTCTCAGGATTGATACCCAGCACATGTATCCACAGTCACTGCACACACAGTGTCAAAGGTTCACCCTAATATAAAGAACTCAGCTGACAGTAAAGTATCAGAAGAGGTTTATTAACTGCTAGATATGTTAAATCACTGGGAAGATTATGCATGTGTAGGAATCAGGCATATTTGGGAAAGCTCTGGTCTATTTGATTTTGCTTTGAGAATACAATTATTTTTAGGAAAAAAATATTGTACCAAACAAGTATCTTTGGCAAATATTAAATAAATAGATGGTGGGTACATGCATACTGCTTAATTTTGAATACTTTATGGACTTTAAGTATTTCATAACTGAAGATGCAATTTGAAGCAAAGTTTTTGAATAGGCATTGTGAGATAATTAGGAAAACTTGAACATTCAGTGATTATTTGATAACAGGAATTTTAAATGTTTCTTAGGCATGACAATAGTAGTGCTATTATATTTTAAATGCAGAATTTATTATCTCTTAGAAATACCTAGGTATATGCATGGCTGAAACGGTATGATGTTTGTGACAGGTTACCAAAATTTCTCCATGGGAGAACAGTCAAGTGGATTAGTGTGGATAGAGCAGAAACACATTAGCAGTGTGTTGATTCACAGATTCATAAAGAGCTTCTACATTATAGTCTGTGATTATGAGTATTAATTCTTTGGAAATTCTTCCCTCAAATACTTTTTGAATAGTAGCCTTTTTAAAAAGGTGAAAATTGGGGCTGGGACAATGGCTCACTTGGTAAAGTATCTGCTGAACAAGCAAAGAGACCTAGGTTTGAATCCCCATTGTACATAGAAAAGCTGAATATTGCAACATTCCTCTGTCATATTAGTGCTGGGTTTGCAGAAGATGGGTAAGATCCCAAGAGTTCACTGGTCAACTATTCCAGCCTCCTAAACTGGCTGAAGGGATGAACTCAAGGTTTAATGATGAATCTTTTCTCAAAAAGGAAATAGAAAGGTGACAGGAAGACAACAGCTATTGATATCTGGCTTCCACATACATCTACATCTATGTGCACATGTGCCCAGGCACAACCATATGAACCAATACATACAACACACACACACACACACAAGAACAGTAGAATCAATGTTCCTTGTCCAGAGCCCTATTTCAAGTATCACACCAAGACTGTAATTAGCAATATTCTCTCCATTCTTCGAATTAAGCTGGAGTTCTAGAGAAAGTATTACATGGAGTCCTTTTTATGTATAACAAGTAATCTTCAGTAGGGTCATGAGCCCCAGTGGGGGTGTGTCTAGGATTTCTTCTCTCCACCCCTACCACATGCCAGAAATCTAGGGCCATGTGATTGAAAGTGTGAGGCCCAAAACATCCAATAAACATCCCTGGAAGGTGAGAGGCAACTCATTCCAACTTTGTGATGTCCCCAGAAACTGTGCTGATAAGAGAAAAACACTAAAGAATAAATGAGAGATCAGGGAGATAATGGGGAAAGCAGAGGAGGGCAAGACAGTGCTTTCAACTCTCGGGCTTGAGAAATGCATCATGCCAAGGAAGATAAATTGGAGAAACATGAGAAGGGAAAGAGATCTTGTCTCTGACTTGTGTATTTCTCTTTAAGCGAATGAGCAATAACAGAGAAATAAGAGAGTGTAAAATGGAGCTGAGGGCTGAGCCAACATCACACTTCCTAATACTCTCCAGCTTCGGCAGAATGCTAGCGCGTTGGAACCATTGGAGCCATTTTCTGGATTTTGAATTATGCATGTAATTCACCTTGAGCAGAGTGTGGTTGGGGAGCCAAGAGCCATTTGCTAGTCAGAAAGGACACTGCCCGTCCTGTGCTGATGCCAGATTTCATCCTCCACATTGGGGAGGCTCTCCTGTAGCTTTGGATGGAACTCAGAAGCAAACAAAACTTGTGAACTCTATTGTTTGAGGCCATCCTGACACATAACTTCCCATTGGAGTATTTTTCCTTTCCATTAGGTCACTAGTTCTGCTAAGGGTCTGACAGTGGACATCTGGCCTACCCACTGTGTCCTTTAATAAGATACAGGAGGAGAAAGGGAGAAAAGAGAGTACCAGAAATGAAAATTAAGCAAATAAATAAGAACAAGAAAAGACCACAATAGGTAGAAAATCAGGTCAATGCATGCTCTGGTTTAATAGTGGTTGAGTTTTGGCTTCGGGTTCAGAGAGTCACCTTCTTCCCAAGCAGAACTGTATTCTGCAGCTCACAGTCCCCATCTTTGTTCTCTCTTGCTTTCTCTTGTGAACTGACTAACCCTCCAGCTTGCAGGCCATTCTGCCAGTTACAAGTGGCTTTCCTTGAGGTCAAGGTAAAAATCCCCAACATGAGCCACAGTTCACACCCAGTTCCCACATCTCCAGGATCCGCTAAACTGCTGGATGCTGTGGTGTTTGCCTTGAGACAGAATTAGTCATGATAGGAAACTGCTAGAAGACAGCGGTGTCTAGAGTTTTATGTTTTTAGAAGGCAGGTTGTAGATGGAGACAGAGGGAAGAGGCAAGATCAGGAGAGAATCAGAAACAAGCAAAACAACAAGATAGAGAGAAAAATCTTCTATTTCCAGTTCCGAGTCTCCCATTTATGAGTCCTGTGAACTTGGGTAATTATAAAAAATAACTTTTCTTTGACTTTCAGGGTTGTTTTTTATATAGAAATTTTTTATATAGAAAATTTCTATTTCTATAGAAATTGGAGCTAATAATGCCTGACTTTTTTCAATGGTGAGACTAATAGTTGATGACACGCAACTTTAAAAATAAGCAGGATAGGCACACGGATCTTTCACTTGTTTGGTTAGAGTCACCCCAAGTTACTTTATACTGTTTGTGGCTATTGTGAAGGGGGTCATTTCCCTAATTTCTTTCTCAGCCTGCTTATCCTTTGAATATAGGAAGGCTACTGATTTTCTTGAGTTGATTTTATAACCTGCCACTTTGCTGAAGTTGTTTATCAGTTGTAGGAGTCTTCTAGTGAAGTTTTTTGGGTCACTTAGGTAGACTATCATATCATCTTCAAATAGTGATAGTTTGACTTCTTCCTTTCCAATTTGTATCCCTTTGACCTCCTTATATTGTCGAATTGCCTGAGCTAGTACCTCAAGTACAATATTGAAAAGATAAGGAGAGAGGGGCAGCCTTGTCTAGTGCCTGATTTTAGTGGGATTGCTTCAAGTTTCTCTCCATTTAGTTTGATGTTGGCTACCGGTTTCCTGTATATTGTTTTTACTATGTTTAGGTATGGACCTTAAATTCCTGTTCTTTCCAAGACTTTAAGCATGAAAGGATGCTGAATTTTGTCAAATGCTTTTTCAGCATCCAATGGAATGACCATGTGGTTTTTTTTTTCTTTGAGTTTGTTTATGTAGTGGATTTCAGTATATTGAACCATCCCTGCATCCATGGGATAAAGCCTACTTGATCGTGGTGTTTTTATGCGTTCTTGGATTCGGTTACCAAGAATTTTATTGAGTATTTTTGCATCGATGTTTATAAGGGAAATTAGTCTGAAGTTCTCTTTCTTTGTTGGATCTTTGTGTGGTTTTGCTATCAGCGTAATTGTGGCTTCATAGAAGGAGTTGGGTAGTGTTCCTTCTGTTTCTATTTTGTGGAATAGTTTGAAGAGTATTGGTGTCAGGTCTTCTTTGAAGATCTGATAGAATTCTACACAGAGTCAAGACTCTGAAGAAGGAAATGGAAGAAGACCTCAGAAAATGGAAAAATCTTCCATGCTCATGGATTGGAAGGATTAATATAGTTAAAATGGCCATTTTGCCAAAAGCAATATACAGATTCAACACAATACCCATCAAAATCCCAATTCAGTTCTTCATAGAGTTAGAAAGAGCAATTCTCAAATACATCTGGAATAACAAAAAACCCAGAATAGCTAAAACTATTCTTAACAACAATAGAAATTCTGGGGGAATCAGTATCCCTGACTTCAAGCAATACTACAGAGGAATAGTGTTAAAAACTGCATGGTATTGGTACAGTGACAGGCAGGCAAATCAATGGAATAGGATTGAAGATCCAGAAATGAACCCACACACCTATGGCCACTTGATCCTTGACAAAGGAGCTGAAAACATCCAGTGGAAAAAAGATAGCCTTTTCAACAAATGGTGCTGGTTCAACTGGAGGTCAGCATGCAGAAGAATGTGAATTGATCCATCCTTATCTCCTTGTACTAAGCTCAACTCCAAATGGATCAAGGACCTCCACATAAAGCCAGACACTCTGAAGCTAATAGAAAAGAAACTGGGGAAGATCCTTGAGGACATCGGTACAGGGGGAAAGTTCCTGAACAGAACACCAATAGCTTATGCTCTAAGATCAAGAATTACAAAGTTTCTGTAAGGCAAAGGACACCATCAAAAGGACAAATCGGCAACCAACAAATTGGGAAAAGATCTTCACCAACCCTATATCAGATAGAGGGCTAATATCCAATATATACAAAGAACTCAAGAAGTTAGACTCCAGAAAGCCAAATAACCCTATTAAAAAATGGGGTACAGAGCTAAACAAAGAATTTTCACCCGAAGAACTCCGGATGGCTGAGAAGCATCTTAAAAAATGCTCAACTTCGTTAGTCATTAGAGAAATACAAATCAAAACAACCTGAGATTTCACCTTACACCAGTCAAGGCTAAGATTAAAAATTCTGGAGACCACAGGTGTTGGTGGAGAAAGAGGAATGCTCCTCCATTGCTGGTGGGGTTGCAAATTGGTACAACCACTCTGGAAATCAGTCTGGCGGTTCCTCAGAAAACTGGGCACCTCACTTCCAGAAGATCCTGTTATACTACTCCTGGGCATATACCCAGAGGATTCCCCAGCATGTAATAAGGATACGTGCTCCACTATGTTCATAGCAGCCCTATTTATAATAGCCAGAAGCTGGAAAGAACCCAGGTATTCCTCAACGGAAGAATTAATGCAAAAAATGTGGTATATATACACAATGGAGTACTATTTAGCCATTAGAAACAATGAATTAATGAAATTCTTAGACAAATGGATGGAGCTGGAGAACACCATACTAAGTGAGTTAACCCAGTCTTAAAAGATCAGTCATGGTATGCACTCACTAATAAGTGGCTATTAGCCTAGAAAATTGGAATACCCAAAACATAATCCACACATCAAATGAGGTACAAGAAGAACGGAGGAGTGGCCCCTGGTTCTGGAAAGACTCAGTGTAGCAGTATTCGGCAAAACCAGAACAGGGAAGTAGGAAGGGGTGGATGGGAGAAAAGGGGGGAGGGAAGAGGACTTATGGGACTTTCAGGGAGGGGGGGCGGAAAATGGGCAATCATTTGAAAGGTAAATAAAAAAATATATTGAATAAAAAAATAAGCAGGATAAAAGAGGGAGAGGAGAGACAGACAGACAAATAGACAGACAGTCCTCCCCAGAAAAGTGAATCATGTTCCTGGTTCTGTTTCTATATTAGAAATTCCAGTTTCTAATCTTGTGAGAGTCCTGAAAAAAGAAAAAGAATAAAAGAAAAATAAGTAAAAGTACAAATGGGTCGTCTGAAACAAACATGTATTTCCACGCATGTCGTTAAAGTGAGCATTCCTTGTGGCAGTTGTGGTGTTCTTGGAACCTAATGACAGCTCAGTAAGCATGTCCTTGTACCCACATCAAAGACAGACAGCAGCAGCTTTGTTGTCAGTGTGACCCTCTTAAGGCTGGGCTCATTGTTGATGGATATTATCATTTTTAATATCAGTAAATAATGTGTTGTCAGATAAATGACCTGCTTCCCTTCTGCTGTGAAAAAGCTTGCTCACCTAGACGGAGCTTGAGTAGTAGGGAACTCTCAGGTGGACGAAGTGTTTCTGACTGTGTGGGATGGAAGATGCTTTATTCATCCCACTTTCCCAAGCAGTTGGCTTGAATTCTAACTGTAGTTCTGGTGACAGTATATGTCATCACCCTTGATCATGTTCTGCTGAGTGGAGAGAAAGGAAATTTTTTTTCTAAAAACTTGAAAACTATGCTAGTACTTACAAAGCATTTCTGGGAAAGTAAAATGGGGAAGAGCTCCCTGTACATAATTTAAATTTGTATTAGACAAATGCTCTCGTTTTAAATAGATTTACTTATTTTTCTGTTCATTGGTGTTCTGCCTGTGTATCAGTGCAAGGGTGCCAGATCCTCTGGAACTAGAGTTACAGCAGTTGTGAGCTGACGGGTGCATGCTGGGAACTGAACTCTGGTCCTCTAGAAGAACAGTCAGTGGCTCTTAACTGCTGAACCATCTTTCCAGCCCATATATATATATATATGTGTGTGTGTGTGTGTGTGTGTGTGTGTGTGTGTATGTGTGTAGTTTGCATGTATGGCTTCATGACAGGAGAGGGAATCAGATTCCATTACAGATTATTATGAGTTACCATATGGTTGCTGGGAACTGAAACCAGGTCTTCTGCCATCTTTTTATCAATGCAAGTGAATATATCTGAGTATGTGTCCTTAAACACATAGCTGGAGTTTCCTATGCCCATTCATGGACTCTTAAACTTTCATTAGAATCTTCTCAAGCAATCATTTAATGCAAATATCCAACTTATTCTTTGGATAAGCAGTTATGTCAATGAGAGCTCAATATAGGAGAATGAGCTGTAGGTCATGGAAGGAGCTAGTAGCTAAAACGCAAAGCATAAATAATGTGTTCTACTACAAAACATTTACTTTGCCAAATGTACAAATAACCAATGAAATTAATGAACTCTGAAAGTTGTGTCAGTAGGTCTTTCTCAGTCCCATCCAAACATAGCTCCATCAGGCAGACTAGAGTAAATGTGGGTGTTATGCCAGTGAGCTGTATCCAGAAAGGTGTTCCTTTTTTTCTGGGGTAAAATTTGATGAACAACAGCCTGTCCAATGGGTCAGCTGTGACTTGTTCCCAGTTTTTATATGCCTAAGTCAGAAATGGCTTTTACACTTTTACAACGCACACACCCACACCCACACAAACACCAATGTCTATTGTACAATATTCAGAATAAAACAATCTTTGACTTTTTGTGTAGATCACTTAGTATCTTTTTGTTTCATGTGTTAAAATATTTTATGCATATGAGTGTTTTGCTTGAATCTATGTGTGTGCAGCATGTGTACAAGTGGTGTTAGAGTTACAGGATCAGAGTTACAGATAACTATGAGTCACCAGGTGGATGCTGGGAATCAAAACTGGATTCCCTGGAAGAGAATTCTATACCCTTAACCAGCAAGCCATCTCTCCTATCAGCTCCTTGTATTAAGTTGTTAGAATGAGCATCTTAGTTTGTAGGAAGAAAAACATAGGGAAGTCATTTTGAAAAGACACCTATTTATGGATAACTTGGGGAATAGTTTTGTTTGTAGGAGGGACCCACTCACTTTTGAATTATCCAGGGTACTCTGAGATAACTGAACATTTGCTGACTTCTTAGCCACAGCATGTTTAAATTATATAATTTGTCACCAAAACTATGTCCCTTTCCAGAGTTACTCCAAAATCCCCCTGAGCTCCAGAAAATCCTGGCTAAGGAGTTGTTGCACCACATTACTGAGCTAGTCTAGGTTCCCATGTTATTCGGGAAGCCATGTGCAGTGGTGACACAGAAAACCTGCCTGTGGCTGGACAAGTGTGCTCCAGTCCCCATGGCTTCAATGCTCAGAGTTAAACGACAGTATTCCATTTCACTGCTGCTACTGTTTGGAACAACTACTCAAATGTTAGCGTTATCCTGGAGCTTCGGGGACATAGAGGAAGTATTTGACAGTTAGAATTTGGTACTGAGTATAAGTATCAGGCAGTTTGAGGATAAAGATGGCAAGGAAAGGGAAAGCTCATAGATTGACAGACTATACTGTTTCTACCCACATTTCTCAGTGAGAACACTGGTGTATTTTTACTAAGAAAATTTCATCACCTTTAATTGGTTGGAAAATTTAAATACAATAGAAGTTTTCTTAAGAAACTGTAACAAATAGTTGTTATGGAACAGGGAATTAGGAGCTAACATATATATCTTACAGAATCATATCTTACAGCATGAAATGATCCAGTTTTCTTTTCCTCTTTCACACTTTTGTTTCACATTTTGAAATTTAAGTCTTACTTTATCATCGGCTTGGGCAATTCTGAAATATGCAAGAAACTTGTAACTTAGACTCAATAACTATGACAGAAGAGAAGCAAACTCTAGTTTAAAAGGCATCCAGATTATTTTATTAGTTTTGTATAACAAGGAAAGGAGGAAAGAAAGAAATCCAGTGGGCATGGCAGGGAGCAGCAGGGATGGGAGTGGAACCTGATTTATGGGAACTTTATTATAGGGAGATAGGAGCTATTGCAAAGCAGTCTTATTTCCGTGGGTTGCCCCCTCCGGCTGCCCATAGTCTCTCTAACATCATTGGGTACATCAGATCAGCTGCACTGATCTGACTATACTAAAGTCTTGTTACAATTAGCCATTCCCGACTATGTTCAGTTCCTAAAATAATTAATCAGTAAAAAAAAAAAAAAATGGTATATCTGCCTGGATCCTCCGTTCTGTTTGCTATTCTCTGAGGGCAACTTCAAAAAGAGCTCCTTTAGCCATGGACCTCTCTGCATCCCAAGGTAGAGTTGATGGCTGTGCCTTCTTTTGTGCCTTCTTGTCTCTATCCACTGCTTGGAACAACCCTTCTGTTAAAGCAAATAGAAATGGATATCAGCCTTCTTGAGGATCAAGGACATGAGGCTGTTCCCTTAAGGGTGTACTTTAGTGGTCTTCTGAGAAGAAACAGAAGAAAGACTGGGTTAATCTCTGTGGCAGGATCTAGATGGAGTGTTACTCATAACCAGAAGCTTCTCTTGAGTCATAGTTGTCCAAAGAAAGCAAGTTCCTGGTTCAGTTGAGTTCAAGGTTCTCTATGATTACAAGTTTCATATCAAGCAATATTGCATCTTAGTTTACTGAGTGGAACTGGTGGGCTCTAACAAACGGTGTGTAATAGGAGAAAGATTCTATATTGCTGTTTGGGAGTAGGTCTGGTCTTCTAATAGGAAGCCAGCGCATGTATTCTAAAAGGTTTTGGCTTGCTTTCTTAACCACTGAGTATACAAGGAGTATCCCATAGTCCATGGTCAGACACACCAAAGTGTTCTCAGATTTCCAGTCCCTTTGTAGTGAAAAGCCCTAAACAAAATAACACTTCTCCTTGAAAGCCCCTGCACAGCCTTTGCTCTGGATGTCAGCCATTTTGCAGGGAAGCTTCTGCAACCTGTTCCTGAGAATATTCAGAGGAGAATCTGAAAGTTAAAACAGCAAGCTGGTTTTATAAACTGAACGGTTCATTTCAAAGACTCTTAGTTCCTATGTAAATTACAGATCATTATCTTACTGTCTAGAGATCAGTAGTATTGGAGATACTTGTATAAAAATACTATTCTTACCAAAGAGTCCAAGAGAGTATGGGTTAGCTTAATCAATGTGTCTAAGGCTCAGAACAGGAAAAATCAAACCAAAACCAAACCAAAACAACAACAACAACAACAACAACAACAACAAAACCCAGTAGCTAATTTACCTAATTTTCTATGCAGTCAAAGGATACCTTTGGCAAGCATATGTGCCTGAGTGGAAGAAGTTGCTTAGCTCTCCTGCCTTGCTTTACCCCTAGGTGATGCTGTCTTTGGGGCTTTCATGAAGTAAAAGGGGCCTCCATTTTCCTGCTTCCTGAATGCTATGGGCAGCCCCTCTGCCACCCTTTGTTCTTGTTTCCATTGTTTGCATACATGTCAGCAAGGGAGAAGAGAGAGCAGGAAGAATTCTAATTGTTATTGCAGGCAAGGTTCAGAATCCAGGTGCTGATCTTTCTCGAAGTCTTCTCTGATCCCCAGGGCATGGAACAGAATCTCTCCAAGAAGAAGGTCCTGAGGTGGGACCTTACCCATTTCAGTTGCAAATCATGACATACTAGCATGGACTCAATTAATACTCCTGCTGTACACAGTTTAGAAACAAGACAGTATGAAAGAGTAGTTACCAAATACAGGACAAGAAACAAGACAGGTCCCAGAGAGAACAAACAGAGTGAGTCCCACAGCTGTCAGGAAAGTCTGTCTGGGCTGAAGTATGGGAGAACCTAACCAAAGAGAGTGGCCAGTTTTCTGAGTTGAAAAGTTGGAGTTGTAAACTGAGGGAGTTTTTAGGATTCTTGGAATGAGGGAAAGCTTAATGGAATGGGGCAGCTGCATCAGCATAAATATCCAAGACCTTCATAAAGGGTTCTCTGTGTTCCTCAGCAGGGAACTTAATGACAGAGCATGCAGTAAGACGTTTCTGGAAGCTGGGGAACATGCAACACTGGAGCAAGCCTGGGAGCTGCGCTATTCTCAGCAGCTAGAGTGGAGAAAGCAGGGTGCATGGCGTATGTTGGGGAGTAGTCAGAGGAAGAGTGCCTCAGTAGGGGGCAAAGTCAAGACCTCTCTGTTCCTGTCTAATAAAATTGAAGACAAGCATTCAGAGGATCATACTGTCTCTTAAGTTTCCCTGTTATCAGAAAAAAAATCTTCAAAAACATTGAAATGAAATTTTAAAACATAAATACAATCCATGGTGCTAACAAAAACTGATCAGTATAACCAGTCACAGATGAGAAAGAACAATTGGGAATGTTAGATAGGAGTGTTGTGGTTACAACTGTTTACTAGAAAGTCAAAATAAACCAGGGAGAGATTGAGATGGTATAAAGAGGACTTGTAGAATCAGACCCAAGGCAGACTCTAGAGAGGAGAACTGTAGTATCCAGATGTGGGAGTTTTCCAAGTAAATACTAGCAGAAAAGGAGATTGGCAAAGCCAAAGGTTATTGGCAAACCCAACCGTCCAAAGGATTGGGGTACACAAAATGAATCAGATGAGGGGAAAGTCCTGTAGAAAACAAACAGAGACTAAGCAATGTGACACTTCAAGTAAATTAATATGTTTGCAGTAGGAACTCCAGGAGGGGACAAATAATAGAAATACTGTCATGAATGGGTGGGAATGAAGGGAAACAAGCAAGAAATATCAATGGAAGCAGAACCTTGTCCTATGAAAAAGATTAATGGAATCAATAGGCTCCTCTCAGACTAATGAGGGAAGTAAGAAAGGAGGCACAGATTGCTGGTATCGGGAAGGAAGGAGGATGTGTCCCTGATGGTGAAATCATGGCGCAGAACGTGTCAAACAACTAATGCCAAGGATAATATGGACATTCAAAAGACATAAGCTGTCCTGTGAAAAGGAACCAGGCCATATTCTCCAATATTTCTCCACATTTCTCCAATGGAATTTAAAGTTTAGAATCTTTCCACAAAGACAAATCCTGACCTATGATGGTTTTGCCAATGAACACTACCAAATCTTTACAGAGCAGACACTGTACTATGGGTCACCTTTGAGGTAGTAAATGTGTTTGGTGTCAAAATTCTGAAGTTATCAGAAAATCACAAACCTGCAAGCAGATGCCAGTGAAATAGAAAGAAAAGAAAGGAATCCCAAAAACCCAATAGAAGTAAAAAAAGAGCTGACTCCATTGCCTTATACGCTTTTCTACAAAACTGAAATGAATACTCACCCCTAGTCAGGTCATCTGCACTGTGAAGCAGTGACTCTTGGGGACAAAGATGCCACAGTTCCTTAAAGAAGTTTTGTTGTGAACCAAATCCAGAACATGTAGAACTGAAAAAGTACCATGACCACATGGAGTGTCTCTAGGGATGCAAAATTATTTGAAGAGTGGTCAGGGACTCTTCAGCAGAAAGAAGACATTTCTTTCCAGCTTATGCTGATTCTTATAGAAATCTAGCCTGACTTCTGATAGATAAGAAATGGCTCAGGTTCTGGGTAATCTGCAAATAACCTAAAGGAGCCACCTGTTCTTTTGGCTTCCCACTTGTCACAATCAGTTTTGGGACAAATGGGAAGAACATGGGTTTTAGAGCCACAGAGACCTTGCATTAAATATAGATTTCATTATTTAGTAGGCAAATTATGTAGTGCCTCTAGGCCTTAAAGCTCTGCTGGGAATACAGATTCCTCTGAGCCTTAATAGTGAAATAGGTAAAGAAAGAGGCAGGTAGCCAGCACACGGTGTGTTGGAGATGGGTTGTCACTTTCCTTGTGACTTAAAATCATGGTAATCATGGTAATCATGGTAGGTGGGTAATCAGGAGTGGGAGCTCCTGAGCTGGTGAGGTGGCTCAGTCAGAAAAAGAGGTTTGCTGCAAAATCATGAGGACTTGGGTTCAGAGTTCCAGCACCCACATAAAAAGCCAAGTGCAGGAAGATGGAGGACTGAGAATCCCTGGGACTCCTGAGGCAGGCCACTGACTGATTGACTGACCCAAGTAAGCAAGCTCTGGGCTCAATGAGAGACTGTGTCTCAAAAAATAACAATTGAAGACATACAATATAAACTATTTTGTCTTTCTGGGTACACACACACACACACACACACACACACAAAACAGGGGGGAATGGATTGTGGCCCTCACTACCAGTTCCATCCCATTTTGACATGTGACACACCTTGTCTAGTTTCCCTGTCTCTGAAATAAGATTACCCATACTACCTGTCCCCATAGAGTTCACACAAGGTCTCTTTGAATTAAACTTGCGTTGCTGTTGAAGCAGGCTTGGCACACTGCCAAGTAAGTGCTCCACATTCATTGACTGCTCCGATTAAAGCTACTGCTGTTACCTCAGCCACTAGTGTTGCCTTAGTTGTTGACAGGCCAGCTAAGGCTCTGATATCCTAGCAAGAAAGAGTCACAAACCCAGGGAGGATACTGACTAACAGAGTCACTGAGCACATAAGTTTATTCAGCCTCCGGGTTTTGTTTTGGGTCTTTGAACATAGGCCTGACAGGTTCTGATTGAGGAGGGAACTGTGACTAGCCACACCTGGGGGTGAAGGTGGGGGTGGTAAAGCCTTGGGGGTAAGTGAGACAGGAACAGGCAGGCCCTGACAATAATCTCTGTCAAAGACAGGAATATTATGTAGAGACATGTCTGATGTAGGATCTTCCTGGATGGTAATGTGATGAGGTGTGAATGGAGACCTGGGTTATAATTGAGGACCGTGTGGCCCTGTCAGCAGGTGATGGCCGCTGAATGGCACTGTGACAAGGAACAGAAACAGAACCACAGAGATGGGTGGTGTGCAGATTCCTACCTAGCTGGGCCTGAGATGGGCCCCAGGGAGGCCTGCCAGACAGTGGGCTGTGTGCTACCGATTTCTTTCAGCACAGCCTATTTTGCCTCTTGCTATTAAACAGACCAAAGAGCTCATATCCTGTGGACAGATGATAGATATGTCAGATCTCTGAAAAATTGTTTGTCTTGCACAGGTGTACAGGCCTCCTTCTGAAGCAGACAGGTCACGTGATACTTTTCAACACTCTCTTCTGTCCCAGCTTGGCATCCAGTGTCTATCAAAAGGGAAATCTTTCACATGCAATTATGGCAGAAATAAAGGTGATGAAGTGTTGTGTACGAAGGAGAGAGGAGATCAGAGGGCGGTGATGAAAAGTGATTGTGCTGGAAGGGTGGCTTTAACTCTATGAGTTGTGGGGGGGACTGTGTGATGCCCATGCTGCTTGGAGGCAGACTCATAGGCACACCACCTACTCAGAGAAGGGATGTCTGCAGCTGTCATAGGCATGACCATCATAAAATTATCAGTTGCTGGAACTCTCTGTAGCCTAAGAGGGGTTTAAGTAGCACACAGGTATAGAGAGCTAAATGATGCTAAGGCTTCTTTCTTCCCATGCATTTCACAAAATGGATAGTTTCATCCACCATCATCAGGATAGTGAAACTGATTTGGTCTTCTCAGAGTCTAATTTTCAGCAGAAGGCTTAAACAGCCCAAGACTTGGCTTTCTTTTTTCTTTCATTCTTTCTTTTCTCTTTTCCTCTTTGTTTTTCTTTAGGAGCTCTTTGAAGTTAAGGGAAAAAAATCAGAGCTTATTCAGATTTATGAATGAGACTACTTGTCATACAAACCTTCACAGTAATATAAATGTCTTGGAGACTTACCCAAAGAGGATATGTGTGTGTGTGTGTGTGTGTGTGTGTGTGTGTGTATACATGCGGGTGTGCACACACAGGCTCCTGCATGTACACACTCGCATTATATGTTCAGGCAAATGTTTCTGGCTTCCATGTGAATTTTTGAAAAGTGTGAATGGTTCAAACCAAACGGAGTCCTAGGTTGCTGAACTATTCCCTATGCTTGCCTGCCTAATGCCCATCTTCATGTCACTCTTTCTGTTTAGAAGAGGATTTCTCTCCCTGCTAACTACATTTGATAGCAATTGCTATAGTCTTGACAGTATACATCACACTGTAACATTTCCAATCCCAGAAAATATGTTATTTAGGTCAGTTAAGCAGGAATTTGAGAATTTGTTTTTCCAACCCATTGCTTTGAAATATCCAAGGAAAAGCCAGCAATTTTCAATTGCTTTCAGGCAAATCTATTTAAATTTGTCAAAAATAAAAACAAAACCAGAAGAAGGTCTTAATTATAGATTACTGGAAACTAAATCTGAATATTTGTACTTATTTCAGTAATGTTTAATTATGGTAATCCAAAGGAAGCTGAATTTTGCCAGATGCATTCCTAGGTTCTTGATTTAATGGACAATTAAGTATAGTTTATCAAGTATTATAAATAGTGCCTTGGTTATTTGAAAATGGCTGTGTTTCTAAGTTGGTTTGAAATTTTTCCTATTTTTTCAGTCTCAAAGCTGAGTAGATTTGTTACTCTGTTGGCTTTTGTGTTACTCTGATCAAACACGTGAAACAAGCCACTTAACGGAAGAAATATTTCACTGTTCTGGTTCAAGGTTTCAGAGTTATCAATCTTTTGCAATAGGGAAGTTATGGCAGAGAATACATTTCAAATCATGATTGCCAAGAAACTGAGTGGGATACAAGAAGAAACCAGAGCAAGATCCAGCCCCTCAGGTGCACCCCAATGTTGTACTTACTCTACCTGGCCACACTTCTGGCCTTTCAGCACCAATAGTCTCATCAGGTTGTGAACTTATTATTGGATTGGTCCATTCTTTAGGCCAGAGCCTTCATGATCTTGACTTCTGTGGGAGCAGGCACAGCTTTGCATTCCTCCTAGGTCTTTGTCAATCCAATCTCAAGATGACAATTTAATTTAACCAATATAGGAGTGAGGAGCTAGAGAGGTTACTCAGCAGTCACCCTTGTACCAAGTAAGAATACTTATTACTCTTGAAGAGGACCCAGGTTCAAGTCCCAACATCAACATGGTGGAACTCCATGGATCCAGGGGAATCCAAAGTTCTCCTCTGGTTTCTGAAGGTACTAGGCATGCATGTGGTGAACATATATACACACAGGCAAAATACTCATCCCAACAGAAGAAATGATCTAAACATAAATTGACTAATGTGGTAACTTATCTGTGCATTGGCCCAGTTTTACATTGTAGACAATGAGCAGATGGGAAAAGAGAACCACCATTTGTTGACTGCCTGCTATATTTCATGGTCTCATCTTCACAGGCCACATTGTTGATATAACCTTTTCCAGAAGTAATTAACTGTAGTGAAGCCAAATGGTTGGAGCTTGTCTGCAGGGGTGGAGCTACTGTTGAGCCCTTCATTTTTCTAGTCCCAAAGCTGTATTCTGTAGTCTTTGCTATAATACTGTGCACTACAAGTTGTCCCACACTACAGCTTCTGTGTGTGTGTGTGTGTGTGTGTGTGTGTTAGTCTGACAGTAGCCTTCCTGTCTCTACTGACAGAAACCACTGGTCTTATGAACATGTCTCCTTCTAGCAAGAGTAACAGACAGGGAAAAAGGAGGGGATTCTATTTAATCCCAGAGAAATGGGATCACAAAGCAAGTGCATCTTGCACACCTACCTCTCCAAAGCTTTCATGAATCATGTTAGAAATTGAAGTAGATGTTCACTAAACAGCACTCAGAGAGCCTGGCAATCCATGTACCTTAGAAACAACTTTATGGTGGGCCAGAGAGACCCACCAGATGAGTACTGCCCAAACAGCAACTTGAGTGGACTGGGTTGTGAAAGGAATCACAAAGTCCTTAAGGTACAGGTTGCTAATTTCATTGGTTGCTGTAGACCTTTCCAGTTCCTATCAATATTTTTACTGAGTCTGAGAAAGTATTGACTATAATGCAATCAATGATCTCTGGGACAATTTTACTTGGTGGCCCTTAGACAAGAAATAGGTCCCTTAGAGTGGAACAGTATTTTGGGTGAAAACAGTCCTAGAGAAGACAAGATACCATAGTAAGAAGAAATAGAGCTATTGGAAACCAAGGACCATTCTAGAAGGTGCCTGATAGTATAGGGAAAAGAAGTTCTCCTAACTCCTGTGTGCTGCAGTGTTAGGCATAGTAGAGAAATGTCCCCCCTTTGGCCTCTCTGCTCAAGACCAAGTCTAGTTAGTAAATATCATGGGCTCAGCTTGTGCTCTTCAAAGGGTCAGGTCTACCTGAATAAGAAAATAATCTCTTCTTGTGTGGCAACTTGGCCTTGGAGCTCTGAGCACAATTCTACCCAGAAAAGCAGCTTATGCAAGAGGGGGCATGTTCCTTGTCTCTCCCCTTTGAGAAATACCCAGTGACACTTGTTGAGGAAATCATTATCCCAGCTCTCTGTGCTCTTTCCTGCAGGTGGGGAACACTTTAGGAACATCATTTGTGGGCAAAATGAGCCCCTGAGTGGTGCTCACCAGCTCTGTTCATGGGAGAGACCAGCTAGGTTGCCAAGCACAATGACTAGCAGCGTGGAGGATTTTCTGGTTGTGGCTTTAGACTTTTAAGAGCTGTTGATTGAAGACTTCATTGAAACCAGCCTGGGTGAACCCACCCTCCCCGTTTCCTTTTCTATTTAATCCAAAGACTGCTGTTCACTGCTTGAGAATGGAGTCGATGACTGATTGAAAACAATGTTTCTGCAACTTGGGCTGCTCAAAGAGAGTCTAGGAGGAGGGGGTCCTGTACAGGAGGAGAAAATGTATGAAAATAAGGAACATGTCTCTTCTGTGCTCTAAAACTGAAAGTAAGCTTCTGGCCCAATTTTGAGAATATGAGCCAACTGAGTCACATGCTAAAGGCATTTGCCTGTGGTCCATACCTGACCAATGAGCGATATCAGTCATCGGGAACACTTTTTGTCTGTAAAGGAGAGTTTCCAATGTAGAGCCACATGGGGAACATGGTGGCTGGGAGACTAGGCATCTCGTGTAGATGCTTTGCAAGAGTCTAGGGCTATTTTGTCAACAAGAAAGAAACTGCCATCAGAGCTCATGGTCATGAGCCCTAAATACCTGAAAGGCTACTCTGAAGTATTTGAATATCTATTCTTTGTGATTTCAGACAGTACATTAAGGCTCTACAGGTATAGTTGTATGGAGACTGAAGTTGTTTGGTGTTAGGAAGATAGTGACCTTTCTTTGTTAGGGCCTGGAATACCTGATAGCTAGCTAAGCCTACTGCACAGAGGAAGGCACTATTCATGAGTACTATGTTCAGTGGGCTTTCTGCAGGAACAATGCCCTTTACAAAGTTAGGTGAACATGAAGTGCAACATCAGAATCTGCCCATGGGCCCATCTAGCAGAGAATGAGCAGAACTCACATGTACCCATAAGATACCCAAGTTTCAGGAAGCACAAGTATCCTCAGAGCTGTATTGTAGCCTTGAAACCCTTAACCTGAATCCTTTCAGAGACCAGATAGGAGGGAGCTTTGAAGGGAGTAACTGTGCTCCCTAAATACATTTCAGGTTGAAAGTGGATGTCTGTTGGTTTTGGTCCAGAGTAAACGTGGTAACAGGAAACATTAAAATCCCATCCATGGCTGAGAGTCCAACTATTCTCCTAAAAGCAAGAACCCAGTACTCAGAAGAAGCTTAGTGGGGACTAGGTCTGAGAGGAGGGCAGAGCTGAAGTTTTGGTGGAAAGCTTTAAATAGTTCTCCTCAGGCACCTTTGGATATAGGGACCACTTTAAAGAGGATTCAGAGCACCAGAAAGCCTATCCCCAGACTGGGCTGATACTATGGAGTCCCTTCTCATGTCTCCCGCATCCCCTGTTTCCCTATGGTGCTATGCTCCTCCCAGTCCCCAGCCTCACTGACATGGCTGTACGTTAAGAAGCACATTCTTGACTCTGCCTTGTTCTATCTGTTAAACTGTATCTTATTTGGAGTCTCTGATGGAATCAACTTCCAGAAAACTCTGCCTAGCCTTAACATCTCACCACGGTGGCTCTTTCCTCTACATTCAGGAGTAGAAGACAGAAGATGACAGCATAGCAGGCTATTTGTTTTCCTCTTTCATTGCCCTAAAAATGTTACTATAAGTCCTCAGGAAACATATTCTCCTTTGACCTCTACTGGTTGAAATCATAATCCCTCCTAGATGGAACTGAGTCCTCATGATATGGGAGGGAGAAGCTCATCCTGCAGCAAAAACAGCTCCCAGGCCCTCTTCTCCTTTTTTGTAGTATTCTTAGCACATATTTCTCAAGGACCTAGTGACCTCTCCCAGGCTGGTAAAGCCTGTGCTCATCTTTGCTGAGTCATTCAGACCATGTTCCCAGGGCACTGGCTTTGTTGATAGCTTTGCTTGTGTTCTGTACCAGGATCTCATTTGACTTGGAGGTGTCTGACTCATCCTCCATACATCCAAGTTATCCCCTGAAAGGATCAACCATGTTTGCTAACTCAGCTACCAAACATCCCATCTGAGTTGCTCACAACAGTGAGAGAACTTGACATATCTTCCCCCTTAGGTATCATTGTGGTCTTATAAATCTGAGTGGGGAAACCAACTTTATATGATGACACTATTGAATGTCCCTTTTATATTGGGCAAGAGCAGACTATCTCTGCCTTTTCTACTAGGATCCAGGACATGATATCAAGCCATTGGCCAGAGGTATAGACTCCTTCTTAATCTTTGCTACAAATGGAAATAGTAAATTAAGTTAGAAACATTTGTTCAATTCCTGCCCCATTCAAGAAACAGAGTCAAGAGTCATAGGAACAAACAAACCATCTTTACTAAAGACTTGACCTCACAGCTTCTCTCCTAGGTTGTGTCCTTGGTAAAGGACATGGTAACACTAGGTATCTAGAAATTAAGAATAGGTAATAGTTCTCCTACTTGGGGGTGGGAAGTCCTTTGTTGAACTTGGTAGAAATGTTTCTTTGGATAGTAGATCTGATATCTTAACCTTTTATATGGAAACTTGCATGCCATTTACTAACTATGGGGAACAGGAATCTCTAAACTTATTTTGCGAAATATAAAGGAGATATGCTGGTCCCTATCTCAAACTACTGTTTTTGAGAACTACAGAAAACACTATAAAAGGGCTTCATATTGGTTCTTGGTGCTTGGTGCTTAGTGCTTGCTCGGTGCTTGGTGCTTGGTGCTTGGTAGACAGCAGTGAATAGCAGCTGACACTACAGTGGGATCAGTATCCCTGGGTTATTCCATGAAGCCGAAGAAACACATATTGTTCATATTATGCTCTGTCTTGTCCCATGGTAAATTTTGATCCCCAGATCTCTTTACTATATCAAATTTTGTATATTAAAGCCTGCACACTGTAGATGGGGTCCTTGGGAAAATGTTTGATATTTCAGGGGAAGGAAGAAAATATTTCTGTTAGAGAACATAGTGGGTTCTTTATTGACTAGAACAATCAAGAAGTCTGAAGAAAGAAAGAAAGAGAGAAAGAAAGAAAGAAAGAGAAAGAAAGAAAGGAAGGAAGGACAGACAGGAAGGAGAGAAAGAGAAAGAAGAGAAGAGAACAGTAGAGAACAAAAGAGAACAGAAGAGAGAAGATAGAAAGAAAGATTGCAAACCCTAACATCTGACCTGAAGCTTGTCAATAACAGAGTCTGGGTAGGAGAATTGGCGAAAGGGGAAGGGTGGGTGTAGTCATCCCTGAAAACTGAAATGCAGGACATCAAGTGTGCTGACAACCAAATTTGAAAAGTTCAATCAATCTAGAGCTAAGTTGGCGGGAGTCACAAGGCTCCCCCTTTCTCTGGTCACACAGCAGAACTTGATTAGATTTTGTTTAGTGTTCAAGGCACCGAATGACAACTTGAACCACAAAGAAGAAAACCTGGACACATCAAGGCAGGACTTCCATTTCGCTTTTCATGTAGACTCTTTTCATGGAAATAGAAATAGCTCTCAGCTTTCTTCATAAAGCAAACTTGCAGTTACCTCAGTTGTATGTCTCACACTCAATATCCACTTAAATGGCATGAATTCTTTCAAAATACAGAAATTGTTATTGTTGCAGCAATTTGTTGCCAGGGAACAAAGGCCACAGCAGGCTGGTATTATCTTATTTTCCCCCCTATGGCCCTTTCATAAAAATAAAAAAAAAATAAAAAAACAATGATAATATTTCCAATGGATTGCAGAGTGATTAATGAGACATTTGCAATGCAGATTATGAGGAATGGAAAGGCACAGACATTTTAGCCTGTTGACTGGCAAGATTAACTTGATGTACTTTGACCTACCTTTTGAGAGGAAAAAACTCATTCTAAATTTCAAGGGGAAAGGCATCGTTTATTTACATCCAGATGGTATTTCATCTTAGCCACAGTAAGCCATAAGCAAAGGAAGGGTCTAAGGGAAAAGGGTGAGACTGAGCAGATTTAAAAAGCCCAGGTGGGAGCCAAGGAATTAAGGTGCATATGGGTGCAGGAAAAGATCCAAGTGTTTGCTTGTAAGAGTGGTCAACTTACATCTTTCTAATGTTCTGCCAATGATCTTAAGAACACAGGCACTAAGTTCTGTTCTTTGTACATCAAATAGATGTTGCAGTGTGCTCATTTAATATAAAGAAGAGAGCAAATGTATCCAACAGGGCAGCTATTCCATTGAAACAAAGCTCCATTTCATGCTTTGACGTCTAGTTTTCATGAGAGTACACTATTTTGAAAATCCAGGAAAGTGAGAAAGAAATATAGGAAGATCTTGGGGGAAAGCCACAGAAGATGGGTAAAAATATATTGGAATTTTGGACCTGGGTATAAAGCTGTACCTGGGTCGTGTGATAGTTAATCTTGGTTGTCAATTTGGCACACCTGGGAAGTAAAGCTTCAACTGAAGAATTACTTCTATCATATTTTCCTGTGGGCATATCTGTGGGCCATTTTCTTGTTTGTTGATATAGTAGGGCCCAGCCTCCTAGGTATCCTAGGAAGGTACCATCATTGGCAGGTGGGCCTGGGCTGTGTTAAAAAGAAAAGAAAGAAAAAGAAAAAGAAAAAGGCAGCTGAATGTGAGCCCTGGAGCAAGCTAGTAAGCAGCATTATTCCATGGTCTCTGCTTCAGTTCCTGCCCTGCTGGAATTCTGCTCTGACTTCTTTCAATGATAGATGGACAGCAACATGGAAGCTGAAATTAATCCTTTCTTCCCTAGGTTGCTTTTGATCATGGTATTTATCACAGCAACGGAATACCAACTAGTACAGGTAGAGTGGAGTTCTCTACACTCAGCAATTTCTCCTAATGATTAGTCTTCAAGTATGGGCTGGGTATCAGGATGAATTCATTTCCTTAACCCTGTTAGTATTTCTGCTTGGTATCTTTTTTGCATCCCTTCTGAATGTATACTAATAACCCAAATGAGAAGGGCTTAATGATAGATGATATTCATTTAATTGGCTGAAATTGAATGATACGCAGTTTCTGAATCCTGTTAATTCTTGAGGTTAATCTACATATTGGCAAGTTGTCATAAGAGATGGCTTGCAAACGCTGAATTGGAACTGTTCAGGCTTGCCAGCAGCACTATACAGCATGGAAATGCTCTCAAGAGTCTGAAGAAGCACCTTTTTGGTAGCATAATGCAGTCATTGTGAGGTAAGAGATTGGCTAGCTTTTCTCAGGATATCAGCCTCTGTACCCTTTAAATTAAAAATTGGCTTTCCCTTGATTTTTGGTATAACTTTTGAAGCCCAAAGCATGTGGAAAGTGGCCTGTGATGTATTGGTCTGGTAGAATAAATTACAATTTATTCTACACTCCAAGGTCCACTTTGGAGTTCAGATGAATTCATGGCTAAGTTTTCTAGGGAGATTAGTTAGCCCTGAAGTTTTTGCCATGAAATTAATTGGGACCAGAGGAGCCAGGGTTCCTATGTGATCTTACCCATTTACCAGCTTTGGGGTATTGGGTGAGCTGCTTCACCCTTTCTCTGAATATGTGTACCATAATCCTTTGTATGCCTCTTGAAGAGGCTCTAAAGAGCAGTCAAATGGCTGTCTGAAAACATTGCATAGAACACAAGGCTGTGGACAAATGTTAGAAATAAAACTGGTCTCCATGAGCTCTAAGAAAAACATGTTCCCGAGTCTTCTCTCAGCTGTCAATCTTGAGCATATTATGCCAGGGAGATGGCAACCTCCCTGTGTCTTCTTTCGCTGTTAACAATGTTGGGCACATTTTTTACCCAGGCATCCCTCAGATCTTCTGAAACAGATCTGGGAAGAATGTATGCTATGTTTCCAATTAATTTCCTAAGTACACCCTTGCTCAAAACACATGTTTTAAAAATAAAGAGTCCAACAATAAAGGCTGCTGTTCAACTGCCAGAAGTATGGAGTCTCTTTGTGTTGAGCTAATATCAAAGGCTTCTGTTCAATATGCCCTTGTGTTAAAGTGTTCTTCACCATCAACCTTCCAGAGCCTCCTGTTTAATCACAACTTTTACGTAGTTTTTATTAATCCAATGTTCATCTGTTAAAAATAACCCTCAACAATGAAGCATTTGATGAAATGGAACTTCTTACCAAGGCCACTTGCTAGTGGGAGATAACTTTTTTCAACTTTGTAAATTGCAAGCTGAGTCTGATCAGATGGCATTGACATTGAGCCTGAGGTGTGGAATGTTAATAGAGACATTTTGGACAGTTTATTTTATTTTTTCAATGTGCCAAGCATAGCCATCTACAAGATGAAGTTCCTGGAAGACATGGGTTTTCTGTTTAGCTGGGAGCCTCCGAGAAACTGGCAGATTAACCACACCACAGGGCCAGTGCCAGCTTGATAGGAAACAGGCAGCTGGGTTACATGTAGCTGGATCAACAGTGCATTTCCATCCTTTTGTCAAAGGTGTGTGCATATAGCATGCAAGCAATATACAGGGTAAGCTTCCTCAACTTCCTCCATTGCTAACTCCACTGTGGGGACATGTGGGTAGGAAGGTGCTCATCCTCCTGGGTGCCAAGAAGCCAGGGTCTCCTCTCTACCTAGAGGTCCTGGAGCTCTGCAGTTTAGAACCACAGGTACAGGATCCAATGCTGGACAGCAACCAGAAGACACCAAGGCCCTGTGTCACCTCTCTGAACATGTTTTGCTCCCTTACTCTGTTCTCAGTGGGATGCTAAGCCCTGAGGGTAAGAAAAAGGACTTTCACTCTAGCCAGGATCTAGGGGTGAGTTAAAGATGCTGTGTGCCTTTTGGTTTGTGGGATTCTGTATGTACTCTTCATTGAGTCTCAGTCCACTGAATGGGATTTATGTTCTATTGACCTTGTCTCTACAGTCATATATATGTTATGTTGAGTTTAAAACCATACTATGTAATGATTTAAATTCCTTAAAGATACAGATTATGGTTAACTTGGATTTAATATTTACTGAAAAATCGGATGCTCTGTTTGTTGGTCCCTACTTGCTTCAGTAAGTGTTCCCTGCTTTCTTGCTTGTTCCATACAGGAAAGTGACTAGAAAGAGGTAGAAGTAATTATACACTGTGTGATGATTCCACAGTTGGGAGGATAGCATCAATCCATTTTGTACTTCTATGACAAAATACTAGAGGTTACAGAATTTTACTCAAAGGTTAGTTTACATCAGTTCCAGGGGATCAAGGAAGTGGTTAGAGAGAAAGACTTGTTATGGCAGAGTACCTAGGTATCACTGGACATTATAATAAGAGAGAGAGAAAAAGTGAACATGTATGTGCACATGCGTATGCATACATGTATGCACATGTGTTCTGGTGTCTCTCTTTTAAAGCCACCAATATTCCATCCTGGGGACTCCATGATGACTTAGTATAACCCTAACCTCTTTCCAAAGGCTCTCCTCTGAACACTATAATCAGATTGTTTCTATATTCTTGATCCTTCATAATGGGGATTAAATTTCAAGCTGTAGGAGACAGACTCAAGCCATATCCAAGTCTTAACACACTGCCTGCATGACAGACCATAGATTCTGTGTTTATAATGATGCCTTTTCTAGCATATAACTGTTAGTTTTAGCAGAACTATTGCCTCTTAAATACAGAAGACAATTTTCCCATGAGCTTAGTGACTCTTGAATCAGAAACTTCTTCTTGCCAGTTAAAGTGGTTCATTCCTGTAATCCCTACAATAAGGAGGCCAAGCAAGAAGATCTCTTGCTTTCCTCCTGGCCTTCCTGGTTTAAGGAGTGAGTTCTAGGCCAGCCATGGATACACTGAGAAATGCTTTTTAAATAAAAATGTTGTTTTGGTTTGGTTTGGTTCTTTTCTACTTGTATTGTGCTACCTTGATCTCACAACCTTATACATGCTAAACAAGCATTTTTTTCATCTGTCTCTTCTTTTTAAAATTCTCATGGAGACAGAGACATAAGACATGAGTGGGCCTGTTACCTACTTTGTCAAATCAGGGTCCAAGACAGGTTCCCCTATATACTATGGAAACAGAAGAGAAAGGCTGGAGTCCTTTGGATTCCCATCCTGACCCCCATGTCAACCAGCTGTGCAGCTTCCCACACTTCCCAGGCATTTTGAGCTTCAATTTCCTCGTCAGTAAAATAGGGATTATCCCCACACCTCGACAAGCTGTTAAGAAGATCAAATGAAGCAGTTCTGGGAACACCATCCCTTGTTCTGTGGCCTTGGCTCACTAAATGTTATTTCAGTCTAGTAAAGGGACAGAAGTATGACCTGCCAAGAGGTCAGATGGGAGGCAGATCCTCTGTGACCTCTGAGTGACTATGGGTGAGGTCAGGGAATCATTTTGTCCTGGGAAGGCTCTCATCACCGGAAAACTTGAAAGCCGCCTTCATTTTTAGCAGTCCGGAGAAAGGCATTCAATTTTTCTTATTTCCATCCTGGGAATCACAATCTACATTTGCAAGAAAATGAGGGTGTCATTTTCCTACTTCCCAGGCACCTGGGCTGATTCATTGCAGCATTAGGAGTGGTTAATGGCAACCGAAGTAGCAGCAGGTTTTGGCGGCAAGCAGGACCCCACCAGGGACCCAGGGTAACTCCCAGGTGTTATTGCAACCCGTCTGGCTTGCTATGAGCTCACTGGTTTTTCCATCCAGTTATCTGCCAGTCTCTGCCTTCATTTCCTGGGCAGAAAGTCAGAGGTCACTGGAAACATGGAAACATTGCCTGTAGAGGGACTGAGGCATCCACTGATTCTCATGTTTGGTTCTGATCACAGGTTGAAATGAGAATGCTTCCTCTCTTGGCTTGGGCTGTGATCGCACTCTGAAGTTTCAGAAAATTTATTTGCTGTTCATATTGTTTCTTGAAAAGCCTGGCAATTTGTTTCTGTCCTCTGCTCAAAGAGACTTAGTTCAGGACTGGCTGGAGTCCAGGAGTAATGAGGTGTTGGGGAGAAAAACACCACCCAAAGAAATGGATCTTTATTAGCCCCTTCCTGTAGTGGTGATGGCAATATTGCAGCCCACGAGGTGATGGGTCTTGATTTCCTTTTGGCTTGACTGAGGTTGGCCTGGGGTTGGCCTGTTCCCTGACATGGGGCCTCTGCATCCCAGATGGGGGAATGTGTCTGACTTTGGCAGCCCATGTGTGCCTGATGGAATAACACTTCCCAAGCATGCATACAACTGAGAAGATGGGGGACATTTAGCACATAGTTTTGGACCTTATATACGTTTGTGTTTTTATTTTAGGTTGCCTTCCAGCTTGCTTCTCTAGGGAAGATGAGTGTCTGGAAATGAATGGTTCATCTGTAATTATAGGGAGCTTCTATGGGCTCTCAAGACCAGAATCCTGCAACTGAAATCTATTATATAGAAGAAATAAACACAGGGAGGGTTCAAACCCAAGAGGAGATGATGGTACTCCAACTTTCTCCTACATTTCTCCTATCCCATAATTCTCCATTGTGTCTCTGTAATATTTTTACTTTGCACATCACCTACAATGCTATTTATTAAATCCTTAGATCCAAATATATTGTCATCCTAACAAGTTTGTAGCCACTTGAGGGAAAAAAAAGGATTAAGTTGAATGAAAGAGTGATTTTTATTTATTCTTAACCACAATGGCAGGCATATACCTATTAGGCACTGTATAACTTCTAAAACCTTGGAGTCAAGTTGGAAATGTCTGGCTTCATTTCCTATTCATGGTGGTCATCACAAAGATGTTGTTCTACTTTAAATCCCCAAATTTCAAAAGAGTAATTCAGTCACAAGGAACACAATGTTATCTAATGTTCAGATAGGGCCATTGAAAGGTAGATCTTGAAGTTTATTTCAATTTCAATGTCTCAGCCTTGCTTCTGTAAATGTCCGTTCTTGATCCAAGGTACTCTGGTACATAGTTAGAAAACCTTCTAGGTTTGAGATGCTCTCAGATGTCTACAGGTCGGAAGGGAGGGGTAAAACCTGTATCACCCACTTTCCTCCTGCTTCTCTCACCTCTGCTTTGATCCACAACCAAGGAGTCTAAGTGCTGTAGCCTTCTGCTTTGCACAGCACTGGGGTGTCAGGACCTCTGAGGGTGCTTATCCCTGCTTCCAGCCCTCATCTGAGTTCTCTATGGGCAGCCACATCAAACAGCCTAACCCTCATGGAGAATGCTGTGGTGTTGAGACTCTTGCATTCTCAAGGCAGATGAGGGATTTAGGTCCAAACCCAATTCAGGTTTGGCATTTTGCTTAAGAGTGTTTCTTGTTGCTTGGCACAAATGATAGGAATTAAGGAAGGGTGAATTAAATAATTACATTTTGATTTTAATTTAACTAGATAACTGGACTCCCCCTCCCTCCTCCAACCTCCTTGTGGATTTGCTCTCTAAAGAGCAAGCATTTTAAATCTGAGCAAGAAGGCATAGCAGAGAAGGCCTGCACAAATGAACAACAAAAATCCCCAGTTCAGAGGCTCAATGGGAATAATTTAAGTGGGAAAAGGCCTCTTTGCATGTGGGGGGTGGGAGAGGTTGGGGGAGGCGAACTATTCTTTCAAGATTTCCATTTCCGGCAATGTCGGTCGGTCAACATCCATGTTTCTATTCAGCTGCCTGTGACTGGACACCTCATGTAGGCCTAAGGCCTGAGCCCATTCTGTCAAATTTAAAGGAGGAGATGTTTTCAGCCCCCCTGATGAGGGTGGGTGGTAGCAGGTGGGAATTGCCATTGAAGAGTTGGGGGGGGGGCCCTAAACCTCCCTTTCATCCAAGCTGAATGTTGGTGGCAATATAGAAGCTCATTGAAGCGACTCTAACAAAGCTGCCCTCCCTGCCTGGCATTCAGAAGGGGGAAAAAGGGTATTTTGCACCATGACAACAGGTGACCTCTATTTGGAATTGTCAACAAACATTAATAGACCTTCCAAAACACATAGGCTGTGATGTGGGGGGATCCGCAGCCGCCTGAAGGGAGAGCTGGGCTTTCAGTAGGAGCTGCTCTAGGAGGATGTCAGCTGACGTGGTTAATTGGGAATGATTAGGGCTGTCTGCAAGCTGATTCCCTGAGTTTGGTGCGCACATAATTGTTGCATGTAACCCGGAGCGGCTCTGCTCTTTCATCTCTATGAAGAGATCAGAAAAGAAGAGATTTACGGCTTAGGTTGCCCCAAGCCACACATAGCAGGCTTAATTTTCCTTTCCTAGGGAATCTGCGGACTGCTGTTGTGACTAGTTCTCTTTGGCTTAGATGGTATGTTGAGGTCACCTGTGGGGTTTTTGTTGTTGTTGTTGTTGAATTTTTTTGTTGTTGTTGTTACATGATTGATTGAGTGAGATTAATTATTCTGTCAGAGCCGTAATAGAGGCAAGATAGAGGGTAGTGATACGTGCAGAAGCTCAAGCAATTCTTCCGAATGCACTTATGTCTCTTTCTATTTAAATAAATCAAACAACACATATATTCTGGATGGTGTTGTCTTTTCCCTCTCCCATGTTCCATAGCCTGGAGCTGTTTTCTCTGGAAGTCTGAAGCTCTGAAATGAGTGGCTATTTATTTAATACCTACTGCAGGATATTTTGAATCCTTCCTTTCTTCATTCCTTCTAACGTTTTCCCCCTGAATCCTTCAGCCCAAGGTAAGCAGCAGGTTCCGGGTACATTGTAGATCAAACCCATTGTGCTCAGAGGGCCTGTGTCTGAGCTAACGGCTGGGCAGCTTGGAGAATCTGAGGTAGAGAGAGAAGAGTAGCAGCTGTAAGCATCCTACCATCAGATTTCTGCGCTGTGGAAGTTGCCCTAGAAGGCCTTTCTAGGAGGGTAGAGAAAGTCATTGTTAGCAGCAGACTAAAATTCAACCTCTTAAGTCTCCTGAAGCAAGCCGGTGGTCATTGATGGAAAGATCATGGTAAGTCTTGATGACCCATCAAAAGATGGTTTGTAAGTAAGTAACCTACTTTCAAAGTACTGACAATGAAGGCCCCTAGAACAGTCCCAGGCCCCAAGCATAACAGCAGTAACAAGGCTTCCTAAAGTGATACTGCAAAATTTAAGAACACATAGGAAGGAATAAAGAATACAAATGGGCAAACTGTCCATGATGGCTATGCTCCCAAAGTGCATCACTCAGGTTGAATGCTTTTGGGGGTGATAGTGTGCATATGAATTAGTGGTGGCTAGTCCTCTGAATTAATGACAAAACTCTATAGGGTTGGGGTAGGTGGGTGAGCAACTCAAATCCATTGACCACACCCACGCTGTCAGAGCAATCACATATCTCTCATATCCTCCTGTACATTTGCAGAAAAATCTAAGGCCAAAGGGGCTAGGAGCCCATTGAGGAGGATCTGCAAATATTCCACACAACTTGGGAGTCATCATTTCCTTTTACTAAGGAGCAGATAAAAAGCTGTGGCAGCCTATGCCTACTGTCTTGTTCTCTTATGTAACCAACACTCAAACTAAGAGCTAAGAGAAGAAACTTCAATGACCCATTTGACAAAATAACCCTCTGGAAGGCCTGCCTCCCACCACTCTCCCTCAGGAATGAGGTAGAAGAATGGTACTCATCATAAATCAAGCCCTGCTGCGTCAATACCTCATCTTGAACTATTTCAGCTAACTGAAAGCATCTCTTCGAATGTCTTAGAGACATTCAAATATTTCAAATGAAATATTTGAAGTAGTTAGAGGTTTTGAAAAATTCTTTCTTGGCTGGACATTCAACCATCAGCACAACCATAAGTCATGTTACCTCAGGGTGTGCTACTCCCTAGAGGGACATTTTCAAGGTTTTCTTCCTAGTTATTTCTAAGAAAAGTAGGTCTAATATAGATTATTTTGTGTTTTCATCCATGCTAAGAACTTGTGACGGCCCTCTAGTATATGAATCTATGATAATAAGCTTGAACTTGCACTCTTCAAATACCAATTTTGTGGATCAAACGTGAGGCTTTGTAAAAGTTTATATCAATCTCACCCCTTTGCGCCCACTTTGAATAAGAATTGATGGCTTCTACATATGCCCTATGAAATGATTTTAGAGCATGCTCCTCATCACACTCCCAGCTAAAGTTAGGCTGCATAAATATTTAGTTAGTGATAAGCATGGTGTTTCTTGAAGTTGGACATATGTCAGCATTTTCTTAGTAGCTGCTGCTGCAAATGCAAGCATGTGGTAGAAGATAAGGAGAAGAAGAAGCAGAGGAAGAAAGGAGTGTAACCATGTAGGGCAGAACCCTGTGCTAAGGCACCAATGAGTAACAAGTCAGTGATCAGTGATTATCAAGGGAGAGCTGCTATCATAAATTTAGTTTTTATTTTTAAAAAGATTGTTTGTTCCTTTCCAGGTAGTTTCTTCTATCAGTGGTTGGAAGGATGCTGTATTTAAAGGATGTTGTATTTCAAGCCTAAGAACAGAATTGTTTCATGTCGTCCAGAAGAATTGTCCCTGGATCTCAGTGGGGATCCTTTGGCTGTTTAAGAATACTGAATTCTGTTGTTGCCTCAGCTCCCAGTACAACATGTCTCTATAATCGCCTGTTAACTCTGAGATGTAGGACCACCATAGTGACAGTCAGTGTCCTTGTATTTTGAACATACTTGAATGGCAGTGCATAAACTTTGACATGGAACCCACATAGAAAAGGGTGGAAATAATAAATCATGGAAACAAAGATTATGGAAGTCCACTATATGTCAGTACCATGGTAGGCACAGCTTCAAAAATGTATTAGGCATAGCTAGCTCTGAGCCATTGTCGTGGTTCTGAAGAGATAGTCCCAGTGAAATAGCACATTGTATGTATAGAAAAGTTCTGAGTTCTAAATGGGGCACTTAGGAGGCACATTGACTTCAGTGAGGACCAAGAACCTCTTTATCCAGTCTTAACCAGAGACCTGTAATCCATACATGATATTTGAGTGGTAGACAAATAGGGACCTTTATCCAGACAAAGGCTAAAGCTTTTTAAGGGCACAGAGGCCTAAAGTTGTGGACAAGAATATAAGAGGTAGGAATAAGGAATGTGGGATTACCACTGGGTAGAAGACCAGGAACTTGAATTTTATATGTAGGGATAGACATATTGTCATCCTTTGTCTAAATTGGGAGTCCTGTGATACTCATGGCTCTAGAAAGTTCTAAAGTCTCAAGGTGATTCACTTAGATGTGACTTTGTAGCTTATAAGGCAGTGGGAAAGCATGAAGCTTTTGCTTTTGACAAAGTTTAAGTTATTCACTGGAGATGAGATTGCTTGCCTGTTAATCTACCTGCAGATCAGTAGTAAGGCAAAACCTTGGAGGAAATGTCTCACACATGCTCCATGATCAGAAATTGTGACTCTATGTTGCTAGTGGGTGCTTCCATGACAAAGGAGCTCACTTGCCAAAGAGCATGGGATGCCCCAAGGAAACCAAACCATGAATCCTTACTTTGGATTTTCCTGAGGCTTTCATGGACCAAAGTTTATCAAGGTAATACAGTGTGATGATGTTGGTGCTGTTCCTTCCTAAACATATTAGTTTGTGAGACTGGTAATCCCTAGATTGTTTTTGGACAGAGCTTCTGTGTGTGTGTGTGTGTGTGTGTGTGTGTGTGTGTGTGGTGTGTAAAAGAGAGAGAGAGAGAGAGAGAGAGAGAGAGAGAGAGAGAGAGAGAGAGAGAGAGATCAGAGGTATATATGTGTAGATGCAGCAGCCAATGTCTAGTGTCTTTCCCACTTTCCAGCATATATTTTGAGACATCATCTCTCATGGAATCTAAACAACTCAGCATTCTATCTAGACTGGCCAGACATTGAGCTCCAGGAATCCTGCTCTCTACACCTACCCAACTCAAGGATTAGGCCAGTGCTGCTATGCCAGAATTATTCCTGAGATCTGGGTTCAAACTCAGGTCTTCATTAATGCTTGTTAAGCACACAGACCAAGCCATCTCCTCAGCCCTTAGCTACTCTTAAATGTTTTCTTTTTGTTTATTTGTATGCTGAATAGAATTTCCTTCAAAAATTGTATCCACCTAGTCCCTAAGCTACCAGTGAAGAGGCCCAGAAAAATGGTCTAGTCAGCATCCCCACTAGCAATTCAACATCATGATAGTGAAGCCTGGAATGTCTGTCAGTGGTCAGGATAGTACAAGCATAGTTATCTGTTTACTTGGCAATATGCTGGCAGCTGAGAAGATTCCAGCACAATGCAACTCTTCTTGACCTTTGTAAAGTCACAGCTCTATTAAAGTGTCGACCAGGGCATTTGGAAGAGCTGTGACTGGGCATAATGTGCCTGTCGAGGGTGACCATTCATTTGTCCATCTAATTAGCACTCAGCACCATTGATTGTCCCATATATTCTTAAAAAAAAAATAGCTCAGAGCCTGTTGGATTTCGGTACTTGGATCACCAGGGCTCAGATGGAAATGGAGGCCTGTCCTTGTATTTACGGGGGCTTCTTCTTCCCAATACATCACACCTATTTCCTCAGCCCTGTTCTCAGTAATGCCTGCCACAAAGAACCCCATAAATCCAGCATTTGTGGCTGTAAGTTTGTCATTCTTTTCCTGAAATAAGATCAGGGCGCTATTATAAAACAGCGGCAAGCTGCCTGTGAGAGCAACCAACATCCCATTGACTGATTCATGGGGGGCATTTAGTTCTTCAGCATGGAAAAACAAAAAATAAGCTCCAAAAAGCAAACACAGTAAATTAAAGAAATGTTATTCTGTGCATAGAACAGCTGTTCGAGTGCTCTCTTAGTAGGGTCATATGACTGACCCACTTCTTTGTGGGAGCAAATATGTCTTTCTTTAAGGTTATTGAAGACACACGGTGTCATTTATTCTGGCCTCCTTGTCAGCATTGGACTACATTTAGAAAACCAAACTACCAGCCAAAAGAAAAAGCTGCCATTTGCATTTGCTTAAGCAGACATGTGACTTATGTAGCTTGATGAGTAGTGGTGTCTCTGGTTGATAACCAAAGTTTACCTGGAGTCTTTGCCACTGTTGACTTAAGGTCAGGCACAGACTTTGAAAAAAAAAGAGTTGTAGTGCTGACAGCTGTTTTATTTCTAAGCAGTTGGGTGGCTTCTCTTCCTTTTTTTACTAAGTAGAGAACAGAATTAACAAAGTAAAAGAGTCAGGGTCTCCATGAGCAAGGACTCAGTCATTCATGGGAGGGAGGGTTCTCTACACTGACCTTTTTGTGTGCTGGATACTTGTTTGTGCTTTTCTTTGGTCAGTAAAAGTTGAGCGACTTGTACACAGAAGGACCTGGGATGGATGTGACAGAGTTTGAAGCTCTCAGACAACAAGGATTCCCCAGGATCTTTATTGCCATCACTTTGGTCTAGCTTTAACTTTTAACTGGGAATGGTCATTAAAGGTGTGCTGTGGTTCCAGAGTAGTAGGGCAGAGTCCAACTCTGCTTCTCCCACATTGCCCTCTCTCTTAATTCATGTTCTTTTCATCAGGGTTCACAGAGATTGTTTAAACAGGGAGACACTCTTGCCAGAGGCCTCTCCTATAGATCCCCAATCTACCCTTCTCCAAGAGCATTCTGGAAACCAAGACCAATTCTGTTTCCCTTTACAACATACAGTTTGGTGTTTTATGTACATGTGATTCCATCATATTAAAGTCTGCTGAATGTATGCGTGCATGATAGCATGTATGTATGCAGGATAGAATACATGTGGGTGACTTTCTGTCTCCCTTGGGGTAGTAGGTGATATCTGGAAACCATCATCTTGTAAATTAAAGCTGCGGTGGTATTAAATAGTCAACAGTGCTCAGGAGTCAGAGTCATCTCTCATCTAAGAATTACCCAGCTGAAAAATGCCACAAGTACTAGTTGAATAACTAGTATTAAACTACCCGGCACTCCTCCTTGATGCCCATGAAGAGGACCTTCATCTTCTGATACATCTGGTTTTGAAAAATTTTGCAAGAGGTTAGTAGAACCAATTTTCTCCTGGTGAAGTTTTCCAGACCCTCTAGTTAGTCATATTATTTTTAATGACTTACAGTTTATTGTCTTTAAAAACTGTTTTTATTATTGTGTGTATGAGTGTGTGGTGTTGGGGGGGGGAGGTAGTTAGGTAAGTAGGTAAAAGGGCAATGTGGCACATGAAGATGACTGCATTTATCAGGGTTCCAGGGAACTTGGTTGCTAGGCTTACATAGAAAGCGTATTTGTCCACTGAGCCATCTAACCAGCCAAGACATCCAGCTTCTTGCTCTCCTGATTACCTATCACCTGACAGTTCCATTGCTTCTAGAACTGAACATATTTGAAACCAAAGGTAATGCTTCTCAGAGTTCATTACTCACAAAATCACCTTGCTGTGTTGTTAAAACCAGATAGCTCAGCAGTTCTGGCGTGTGGGGCTCAGCCTCTCCATTTCTAATAAATTCCTAGGAGGTGCGAATAGAGAAGACCAGTGGACCACACTTTGAGGAAGAAAGACTAGAGTCTCTTTGGTGTATATCCACCATTGGCATGTTTTAAACAAGGATTGCTTCTGTACACACATGTCAGATGTTAAAAGTCATTGGTTGTCACACACACAGCCCTGGTCCCGTGGCAGGAAAGAGACAGTTGAGCACACAATGCCATGAAGCAGAAACCCAATAGTTGGCTTAGTGACTTAGCTGGGCTTCTAATGCAAAGGCCTGAGATACACCTGTTCCAGGTTGAGGGAAAAAAACAAATAGCATCCTTCCTTCCCCCAGTTGAAGCCTGGAGTCTGTAGTGAGGTGAGGAGCCCTCTCTGATCATAGACTTGCAGGAATGAAACACCAGTGCGAGAGTGATTTTCCAGATTATGCATATGTTTATAAATTACCCTAGGTGTTCCTTCTCCTCATTCCCTTTATTGTGGAGTGTATTTCTTTGAAGTGACATCTTTAATTTTTTCCCCCACTCTGTGCAGATTTCATGGATGATGTAGCTTAATAAATCAAGGCCATTTCCACCATTGTATCAAGACTCTTTAATCAGTTCTTTGAATTAATGCAATCAAACGGTTGAATTCTTACATTCGTCTCTGTATTTACGGCTCTGTTGTGCTTTTTTATTGAATTGGAAGAGGAATATCTTCATTTGCAGCCAAAATAAAATAAATCTAGGTAGGTTATCTAGTAAACTGACTGGGGCACAGGGTATGTGTTGTTTATGTATGCATGCACATGTAAGCTACAAATGCAATAGCTATTTCTCATATGAAATTTTGCATTAAGACTTCATATTCAAGAAACTAGCATTCTACCATATTCTATGATAGTAGACCTATTTTTACTAAGTCATTAACCCTTGGGGTCTCAAGGATGCCCCCAAAACATTCAGAAGTCAGAATCCTTTTGAAGTAAGATAACTGGATTTTTTATTTCTCAGAATTAGAACACGGACTCTGAAGTCATGTTGCCCAGAGAACATTCTAGGGCTTCCTAAACTGATAACAAGTGTACACCTAATGGAGGCTAGTATAAATATTAATTCATGTAAGCTACACTGTGCCTTAATCCATACTTTTGGTTTGTCAGAAACACTAGACAGATAGGTACTTCTAAGTGACATGTACATAACAGACCTAGTATTGAATGATGGCTTACTTAGTAGCTTGATACAGTGCTTGTTTTGCAAGGATGGCAACCTGAATTTGATACCCAGCATCTTCATAAAAGCTGGGCATGATGGCATATGCCTGTAAGTCCATTGATGGGGGAGAATAAACAGGAAGATCATTTGGACTCACTGGTGAGCTAGCCTAGATTAATTGGAGAGTTTCAAACAATGAAAGACCATCCCAAAGGAGATAGACAGCATTCCTAGGCATGGCACCCATGGTTGTCCTCTGGCCTCCATCCTCCGAGTACATGCACATACATGAACATAGATGCAAGGGCACTCACACACTCACTTGTGTGCTTTTTAAAGAACATATTTATTTGGCTCACAGTACTGGAAGCCGAGAAGTCTAAGAGAATAGCACCAATATAGATATTGTTAAGCACATGACCTTTGTTGATAAGAAACCCATGTCTGCAGTATCCAACCAACTCCAGTGTTAACAGCATTAATATTCTCTGATTACCTCTTTAAGGCTCCAGTTTTGATACTAGGCCAGTGCTGATTATACTTTCAGCATGAGTTTTTAAGAGACAGTCATACCAGAACAGTTCTTTGTTTTGTTTTGTTTTCCAAATCAGAAATGTTAACCTACCTATGATGCATTCTTTGGGAGGCAGCAGCTACAGCCACTACAGACAGCAGAAGTTTTAACTCTGAAAGAATGTCGCCTTTCAGTGTGTGAGAACATGTCTCCATTGATGAATTTTATTTCTCAGGATGCAGAGATTCTGTTGAGACTCTTACTTTTTTTTTATGTATTTTTAAAAGTCTTTAGTATTCATGTCACTCAATGGGAAACTGGGTGTTACCAGGTCAGTGTGGCACAGTTGCCAGGAAAATACCTGGTAAAGCTATGCTCTGCAAAACCACCATCTTTATTTGTTTTCTATTTTGGGACTGAATCTCATTATATAGCCTAGGATAGCCTCAAACTTCTCATCCTCCTAGTTTGGTCTCCTGAGTTCAGTGATCACTGGCGTATGTCACTAAGTCTGACTGAGAACTAATGATAGTGCCATTAGGAAGTGGTTATTATAATTACTAAATAATTGACAGTAGAATTTCTTAAACTAGGGCATGACTTCTCTTTTTTCTCTTCCCTTGCTTTGGAATATGGTTTATAAACATCAAAGCTCTATCAGCCTTCTTGGGTACACTTCAGTAATCTTAGAACTTGGGAGGAAGAGTCCGGATGATCTAGAGTTAGAGGTCATTTTCCATATTCTAGCAAATTTCAGGCTAGCTTGAGCTATGTGAGTCTCTTGACTCAAAACAATAGAATCAATACACAAAGCCCATAAAATCTCTATACTTTTGAATGTTGGTGGCATCCATTGCTCTAGTAGGCTGATATTTTATAACTTGTCCAGGAGAGGACTGGGATAGGATATCATACAGGTACAGATAATATATGGGAACAGCAATGTGTCTAGTCTTATTTCCTAAACCTGTTACCTGTAGCAACAGTCTTTTATCCTATTTATTTATTTACTTTATATTCTGAGTGTAGCCCCCACTCCCTCCTGTCCTTTCATTCTCACCCTCAGACCTCCTCCCCCATTCTTCCCTCCCTTTCTCCTCTGAGAAGAGAAAGCCCTCTATGAGTACCAGACCACCCTGACACATCAAGCAGCAGCTGGAATCAACACATCCTCTCCCACTGATGCCAGATAAGAGCCCAGCTAGGGGAAGAGGATCCAAAGCTGTAGAGTCAGAGTCAGCCCCCCTCAAATGGTTATGGGACCCACATGGAGATCGTGCTGCACATCTGAGTAGCAGCAGTCTTGTTCCAAACCAACTTTGTCATAAAAATAACACTTGATATGCCATAGCTACTTTTGATAGGCCACTTTGACAGATAGGATTTTGTGGGTGTGTTTATATCTCAAAAGACCTAAGTGTTAAGAAGGCTTAGGTGCCTGAATTACAGTTAGAGATGCAGTGGCAGAGGCAAAAGTGACTTGTAAGGTCCCAGAATTCACACATCCCAGACCTAGCTTGACATCATATTCTACTTCCTCTCTAAATCCATTGGCCAATTGTTAGGCTGTCTCTAGCTATGCTGGCCTCTGTGGCTACAACTATCCTGTACATTCTTGAGGTCAGTCAAAGCACCTAATGTATGGGTTCCTTAGCTGATCCTCCTCCTACTTAATATGTTGAGGATATTGCGGTCTTAGTGGCAAAGACCTTTTGTCTAAAACTTAAGTCCAAGCCTTTAGAATGAGCTGATGAGTTACATAAAGAGGACGAATTTATACTGGATAGTAGACTAACCAGCATTGGATTGAACTTAGTTCTTCAGTTCTTTGGATTCATAGCAGCCTCCAATCTCCTTGGTGGTTCTACCTCTGGGGCCCCTGGAATGGGACGGGGAAAAGCAGCGTGCTTGCTCTCCACTCTCACCTTCTAACAGGTTGGCCTTGATCTAGTTCATATGGCGACTGCAGAGTTCAAGAGCAGCGGAGAGCAGGCCCGGGTGGAAACTCTTCAGTTCTCAACTGGAGACTTTCTGCTATTGTCATGGTAGCCCAGAAAAATGCCAAGCACAAGCAAAAAGTCAGTCTGAGAAAGGACAGTGGAGGAACCCAGATACAGGGGAGGTCTGAGCAGGGTGGGGGCTGTGACCACAGCAGCTTACCCCCACTTCCAGGCCAAATAGCCTTCTCCTTTCAAACTTTTCAATGACATTCTTATTCCACCATGACCCAGGAAGCACTTCTTAGGAGTACTTTCTTTTTGTGAGTCCCTCTGAATGAACTCTTACCTCCTGAAACTTTGCACTTGACAAAGCCTTGACTTTCTTCAGTGTTGCTACCCAGTAGACCTCCCACGGGGGCAGAGGAGGACTGCTTAGCATTAATGAGTTGAAAGATTATCCTTAGTCAGGGCTTTTTTGACATTTTAATGGTGGCAATGCAAGTTCCTCTTGTCAGCATAGAAATGCATGCATTTTTGTGGAATCTGGACACTGGAGCTTTCTGTTTGGGAAGGCATGTTAATGAAGCATTCTAGGGTTTGCTCACCAAAATAAAGAAGAGTCTTTTGTGCCCTGGGAAAGTTCTGTGGAGATCAGGCATGCCTTAGAAAAGGGGCTGAGAGTGAAGGCAAACTAAACTCAACTTTAATGGTTACTCTCTTTGTAAAACCTATTACTGTGCATGAAAGTTCAGCTCATGGAGGAGACACTTAATGATGTGGAGGCTGGCAGAAGGAGCGGACACTGGATGAAAATTCCCAAACAGATGAAAGACAGGACTTCATATCGCTGAGATGCATGTGACTTCTTTCAGTGCAAATAGCATAAGGGTGATCACAGTTGTACCGGTTCCCTGCTTTGGGGAGAAATCGCCAGCTTTGCAACAACAAATGACAAGGTATTCATGGGCACATTTCTTTCCCTAATTGGAAACACACCTCTGAATTTTCCTGTCCCTGGGAAAGAACTACTCTTTGGCAAATGGTATTTGGCTTTACTTTTCTAAAAGCTCAGCTCAGCATGGGGGTCATAGAAGCAAATGCAAATGCCTCCAAGAGGCAGTGAGTGTGTGAACATGCCAGGAAGTGGTGAGAAGCTGGGGGCGCACAATTTAGGAGGCTTTCTCTAGCTCTGCGTGGTGAATACATACATCCTCTCTCCAGTTCAGTTCCTCACTTGTAAATTAAGAATGAAGTAACTGCTTCTAAAGTTTGTCTCTCAGATAAGCCTACGAGTAAGGTCAAGCTTTATTTTTTAATTTTAAGCTTAGGATTCAGAGGTATAGAGAAGTATGAAATATTGAAATTATTACAGGAGACCCTTTTTAAAAAACAAAACAATACAAATACATGCCTGATAGAGATAGTGCTATATCTGTCCATGCACCCATTTATTCATTATTCAACCATTTGTTTATCTATCCAGCCATTCATCCATGTGTTTATCTATCTATCTATCTATCTATCTATCTATCTATCTATCTATCTATCTATCTATCTATCATCTTTATACCACCTGTTTATTATTACCCCATTCTTCTATCTATGCATGAACCTACATTGCTCCAATAGTCCCAAACCCATCTACTCATCTCTCCATGAACCCCTTTACTCATGTATCCATGCGTTCATGTGTATCTGAAACCCCCATCTATCCACTCATAATCTGTGCATCTGTTCGGGTTCCAGCCCTGCCCTTGAGCATGAATTCATCTACCCATTTATTTCTACACCAATTTGTCCATGAACCTACCTGGATATCTATCCATATGCTCATCAACTCTTCCATCTTTGTATCTGCTCAGGTGCCCACTCATGTACAATCCATTCATCTATCTGGGTTGCATCCATTTACTAAACCATAACCTCATTCACTTCTCTCCCCAAGTGCCTATCTACTGCCCTTTCCTTTGCTTCATTTCTCCTACACCTCAGTAAAGCTGCTGTGCTTAACTTCTTCAATCTTTCTCTTTTGTGCAAATAAGACATAGCTTTACGCTGACAAATAAGGAAAGTCAGGCCAAAAAGATTATGGAACTGAGTTGATTAGATACAAAAATAAGATTAGTTCCCCAACTCTAGGACCAGGGTTCTCAGGGTTCTGTGTCTCTTCCAAAATGTTCCCAAAACCCCAGAATCTGGCATTTATTTTCCAAGGTTGGAATAGACCTAGGACCTGTTCTGGAACTTAATTATCCTATGAGAAAGCAATAGATTCCTTTTCTCTCTGTTTCACTTATCCTTTAGAAAAATCTTAATTGAGCAGCCATCTTCCACTTTTTTATGATTTTTATGAGTTTTGTTGCTTGAACAGTCATGAATATTATGGGCCATTGTCTTATATTAGGAAAGTTGATATCTTCAGGAATTTCCACCTAGAATTAAACACTTTAGTTGACCATTACAAGGAAGTATTAGCAAATGAAAGTTCCACATAATCCACAATAAACCATCATTTGCTTAGGACTTTTGGGAAAGAAACTATGGTAACTCTGAACTCGTGTATTGTTAATTGGCCCTGGATCTTAAGAAAACACTTATAAAAGGGGGGAAAATACCACTTTCTTCTGGGAATGTTCTGGAAAGCTGTATTTCTCCCCAGGGAAAGTTCAATGGACATGGGATAACATATCTTCATGAATCTTTGAGTGAGAAAGCTGCTAGAGAGTGTGCCCCTCTTTTCTTCTTCAGATATAAAAGAGACATATCCTGTGTTTTGAGGTAGATTCAGTTTTTTAAACCAAACCCATCATCCACCCCAGGCAATGTCTTTTGATCCCAAGTTTAGTCATGTGAAGTAAAGTTTCCCCGACTTTAATGGCTTAAAATGAAAGTGAAGCATGTTTTTCTGTCTGAGACTGGGAATCCAGAGATTTGCTCAATAAGAAAGTTCAGCCTTTTACCTTGTGGCCCAGTTACAGGAAGTGGAGAAATTTGGGTCAGATGTTTTTGTCCCTTTTCCAAATAGGTAAAGGATGAGAAAGTCTGAAAAGTTGTCTGGCTCGTAAGGCCACTAGACAGATTAGAAAATGCAAAGTTAGCTTCCCGATATTACTTTTGTTGGGAGTGTTGGGATAGGAGATGGTGTAAAATTACCTGTATCCAGAGGCATGGATGGCTTTGTTTTAAATATCCAATAGATACATTCGATGGGCTAGAGAGGACACAAAATCATTTGTGGAGGCAATTGATCTATGGTCTCTATTCTGAAAAATTAGAGAGCATAGACTTGGAGCATTACCATTGCAGATGTGTGTCATAAATGAAAAGTCTTAGAGATCTCTATGGTAAACCCAAATCCAAGGTCATGGTTCTCATAAGATCTACAAATATTTCAAACATGCATTAAATTCTAGAAGGTAATAATTTCACTGGGATGTTGTAAGCTCTTTGTTTATTATTTTTACCTTCATCTAGCTGACTGAAAGACATAAATACATATATTTATGGATCTGCTCTCAAGTGTGTGTGTATGTGTGTGTGTGCGCGTGTGTGTGTGTGTGTGTGTGTGTGTGTGCGCGCACAATTTAGGAGGCGCGTAGGTACATGAGGAGGCCAGAGGCTGACCTCAGATATATTTTTCCATTGCTCTCTGCCTCCTGTTTTGAAACAGTCTTTCATTGAATCTAGAGCTTGTGTTTTCAGCAAGACTGATTGTTCAAGAGCTAAACAGAATTTTCACCTGAAGAACTTCAGATGGCTGAGAAGCATCTTAAAAAATGCTCAACTTCATTAGTCATTAGGGAAATACAAATCAAAACAACCCTGAGATTTCACCTTACACCAGTCAGAATGGCTAAGATTAAAAATTCAGGAGGTGTTGGCGAGGATGTGGAGAAAGGGGAACACTCCTCTACTGCTGGTGGGGTTGCAAACTGGTACAACCACTCTGGAAATCAGTCTGGTGGTTCCTCAGAAAACTGGGTACATCACTTCCAGAGGATCCTGCTATACCACTCCTGGGCATATACCCAGAGGATTCCCCAGCAGGTAATAAGGATATGTGTTCCACTATGTTCATAGCAGCCAGAAGCTGGAAAGAACCCAGGTATCCCTCAACGGAAGAATGAATGCAAAAAATGTGGTATATATGCACAATGGAGTACTATTCAGCCATTAGAAACAATGAATTCATGGAATTCTTAGACAAATGGATGGAGTTGGAGAACATCATACTAAGTGAGGTAACCCAGTCTCAAAAGATTAATCATTGTATGCACTCACTAATAAGTGGATATTAGCCTAGAAAATTGGAATACCCAAAACATAATCCACACATCAAATGAGGTACAAGAAGAATGGAGGAGTGTCCCCTGGTTCTGGAAAGACTCAGTGTAGCAGTATAGGGCAAAACCAGAACAGGGAAGTGGGAAGGGGTGGATGGGAGAACAGGGGGAGGGAAGGGGGCTTATGTGACTTTCTGGGAGTGAGGGGCCAGAAAAGGGGAAATCATTTGAAATGTAAATAAAAAAATATATCGAATTAAAAAAAATAATAAAAAAAGAAAAAAGAATATAAATAAAAAAAAAATAAATACTGAATGTTTAGCAAGGCCCCAAGATCCACCCATCTCCATCTGCCACCCAATTGTAGAGAATACATTTGTGGGCTACCATACCTAGTGTTTTGTATATTTATTAGGGATCTAAACTCAGACTTTTGCACAGCAAGCACTTTCCACCCTGATATATCCTCCTGGATCCATTTCTTGACTGTATTGGTGGTATTTTACATCTAGGAACAGAGCCCAGCAAAAGGTTTCTCTGTTCTTCCACCTCTTGAGCCCCATCTTTTAGTGTCCATCATCAGCCTGACTATAGAAACTCTGTATAAGACAAGTGAACTGACTTTAGAATATAGGTTAAGGTGTTCTAGGAAGTTCTTATGTTTGTGTATGGCTGCTTGTCCTATCTGTGTAAGAGCTGTTTGGATCTCTGACACTGCTCTGCTGGAACTGGTCAATGTTGACATTGTCAAATGGATAGAGAATATTCTTGCCATTCTTCTCTTGAGCCAAGAATCTGTATGATAACCCTTGATTGTTGCAGATTTTCAATGAGGCTTGGACAATATTCCACTTCACCAAACTTCATTCCTCTCAAATCAAAACCTACCTATTTCCGCGAAGGGCCTGCAGCCATTTGTCAAGAGTGTGCCATGCGCCATAGGCTCCACACGTGGTACTTTACATACATCTTGTTTTGCTGCTCCAGCAGCTTTGTAAACAGAAGTTCCATCATCCCCACTTATAGGGAGAAAGCCACAGCTCATGTTGGTGAAGTAATTTGCTCGCAGCAAGGTGGTCAGGCAGAGCTGAGATTCAAACTCGAGCCTGTCGGACTTACTAATTGGCGCTTTGAAATTCTGTTCTGTGCCACAACAGGGGTAATGAATCAGCCAAGGAACCCCAGGAAGGTGCTAACCTACCATTGTACATAATTGATCAAAACACTCGCTGTGAACGAGTGCTGTTTTAGATACACTCTACCAGGGGGGAGAGAATAATTACAAGTGACCACAGTAGATTCCTCTATCTGGTCGATTTTAACTTTCTCAAGCTCAAAACAGCCTCTAAGGTACTCTGTTTTTAAGATTGAGGGCTGCTGCCACCAGACTCAGCTATCCTGAGCATCTTATATCTTTGCAGCCCTGGAAAGGGATAGGAGTGCTGCCTGTCACTCTCCCTTCCACTGTGTCTTGTTAACTAGCATGACCCTCTTTTATTGGTTTAAGTATTTGCTTTTGCAGAAGTCTGTAGTTATGTGTTGTGGCTGTGGGTAGGGGTAGTCGTTTAGAAAACAATGCCAGAAGTGTGTGTTGCTCGTCCATACAACCTTGTGTGCCATGTTGGGTGGCAACTTTCTTTAACCAGTACAATTGAGTCAGCTCACTTTGTCCATGGCCTCCATCCCATCATAAGACAAAGGACCTGATGTCCTTTCTCCTAGTAAGGCATCTTCCTTCTAATCTGCCCATGTACTTGCTGCTCCCCCCAATGCTATAAGAGAAGTATGACAAGTTAAATGTAGTAATTGAATAGATGGGCAAAGAATGATTCACAAGTTGGACTGCTCACAAAACCAGGACAGATTGAAATATCCCTCTTGATCTTGTGGTCAGAAGCTATTTGGGGACAGAAAACACTGCAGGGCCAACCCAACTGAATAGAGTTTAGTAGTTGTCTTATTTGAATCCAGTATAAATGTTTAGTTGCTACCAATGGTTGAGGTGTGTAGCTCCTGTGACTGGCTGGGACTTAGCTGTATTTTTGAGACTGCACTCTTAGATTATGGCTACAGTTACTATACATAGGTTGCAGCACATTAATAAGAATCCAGAATGGAGACCTCTACCAGTCAAATTTAACAATGGGATACAATTAATCTCCTCATGTTTTTATGCTTGTTTCTCTTGTCCAGCATTTACAACCATGATTTAAATGCACAAGCCAGTAAACATAAATTGTCAGTTTTGTGACCACAGTTAAGAGCTTTGGGAGGATTTAATAAGAAGAAGAATGAGAGACAAGACGGAGAGAAGGAGGTTGAATGGGCAATTTTGAGTGTAGACAGACAAACAAGGTTACTTAAAAATGGTAACTTCAGATCTAAAGGGGTCTGTGCTCAGTTTACACTCAAGGCTCTTTAAAACCTATTTAATTTGAAAGAAACCCAAACTAGAAATGGTGGATGACGTGTATAAGTACTGGGAAGTTAAGAAAGATGAAGCGAGATTCTCGTGAGAGGGTAAGGACACAGATTTCAGTCCTGAAGCTTAATGGAATCAGTTCTGCCAACAACCTAAGATGAACTTGAGCAGACATTTCCTAAGAGTCTCCAAGTGAGACCACTGCCCAGCCAACACCTTGATTTTAGCCTTACAAGACCTGAGGCAGAGCAGCCAGCTGAGCCCCTTGGACTTTTGGCCTACAGCGATGAGATCATAATTTTTTGTTCTGTAAAGCCACTAAGCACATGGTAATTTGTTAGAAATATGGTAGAAAGCTGAGCAGGAGACCACATTCTCATTTTTTTGTACTCCAGCATCAGGATCACCACCCACTCCCTCACCCCCTTTTAATTGTTGAGACAGGATTTCGTTCTAGCCCAGACTAGTGTGAGACTCAAGGTTATTCTCCTGCCTCGGATTTCCAAGCGCCAGGATTGCAGACCTACACTACTACTCCTAGCTATTTCTCATTTCCCCCAGAACACCTTCACTGCAGAGACTTCATCCTGGCATCTGAGGCCTTCCACACTGGGCTTCAGTTCAGAACTCACCTCATACTCTCCTTTTTCCCAGTAAGCCCAAAAGAGTCTTTGTTCTACAAACTATCATGCTTTGGGCCAGTGAGCACTTCCTTAGTCATGGCTGTGACCTCACAGCCAGACCCCTATAAGTGAGGCTGGTCTTCCTAGTGAAGTGTAACCTGCCATGATCACTACCACGTTCCAAGGGCTCACTCCATGTATTTATCTTTGGACCTTGTCCTTGGTCTTATTCCTCTCCTTAGGGCTCTGTGTACTTGACAATGGCAAGGGTGAATACATATATCGATGTATATGTTACTTCTTCAGGTCTAACACAAGAATGAGCATGCTGTATATGACCTGTCAATGGGTATATTGTACCCAGGAAAGCCTTTACATTTGTGTAAGCACTGCACTTTTTATTGTTTGGAGTCAGTTGCTGGTATCATCAGGGTGATAACACCTTCAATGTCAGGACACTGAGCTGATTTCATCTTCAAGTTTATATTAGCAGCTCTTCAAACCTCACTATTTTGGTCTCAAAGAATGGGTACTTTCTAAATGTGGAACTCATTCCCTTGCGTTTGTGGCTACTTCCAATATTGAAGGGCCACCTGATGTAATTTCTGAGCATCCACATGTATATCACTCTGAAACTATGTCAATTACTTTGCTAACCACACTGACCAAATATCTGACAGAAGCTCGGAGGATTTTTACAACCCAATCATGTTGGGAGAAGCCATAGTTATTGGTATGAGCCAAGCTTGTTCATATCTGGACTGTAAACCAAAGCACGTATCACCTACAAAGCCGGAGATTCACTTCTGTTAGTTGGGCCACAGCCCCAAAGGTTCTATAACTTCTCAAAACAGCATCACCAGATGAGAAACAAGTGTTCAGGCTCACCAGCTTAATTGGGTATTTTAGACCCAAGCCCCAATAGCCACCTACCATGTAGCATCATACACAGGGAGGTGGCAGAATGCTGAGGCAGGGGATCGATCATGGCCACAGGATGGACTATAAGCCTTTGACTTTTTCTCAGTGTAGCTTGCTAGTCTCCCTTCCATACTAAAAGGATAATTCAATGGATGAAAGCCCTGGGAAAAGGCTAGAAATTCGTAAAAAAGGGTGAACGCATACAGCCACAAATGAGTGGGCAGATCCACCACCTTCTCTCCAGAATCAAATCCGTCTGCCATCCGCATGCACAGGGTGAGATGAGACAGGCAGATCTGAGCCTTGGCTTAATTACACATAATTTGGGTGGCAGCTGAAATGCAAACCTAAACACTCCATCAGCTACAGATACACAAAATTAAGCATTTCACACAGTGTCCAACCCCTTCCATCTTTATTAATACTTTAATTATGTTAATTATACCATGGTTTCAAGCTCTGCTACTACAACACGCAGGGGGTGGAGGTGGGGGAAGAGGCGGACCTCTCAGCCACACAGCTATGCGATCACTGTGCACGAATTAAAAGTATGAATTGAATGCAAAGCAGGGGAAATTGCAGATCCATAATTCAGCAGTTTGCTCACTCGCGCGGGCTCTTCACACTCCTTTCCTCCATGGCTGGCGGTTTTCCTGGAGGCCGAGCCAAGCCCCTCTCAATTTCCACAGGCCATATACATAGTAAGTGCTCAGTAAACTTTAGTCAGCTTCATTTCTGATGAACCCCGATGAAACAGTGTGTCCAGAGATACAAGGAAAGGCAGAAAAATGATAACTTGTTCACAAGATGAGAGCTGTGGGTATCAAGTGTGGTCAGGATATGCAAGAGGAACGCAGGACTGAAAATGGCCAGGGACCCAGAGGTTCCTTCAAAGATGTCCTTCTGATGTTTAATCCTATTCTTCCCTTGCTGTCCCTGAGGAATGAGCCAAGCCAGGGAACTATGGCCCTTAAATGGCGCTTCTCTGCCACCACAGGGAACCCTGTTGTAGGGCCTGCGGTCAGGCCGAGGAGTAAGAGCTCTCTTGCAATCTGTGTGTCTTACGTGCACCACAGCCAAGGCTTCCTTTCCAAGAACCTGCTGAAAAGCAGTCTGAATGTTCCTCTTGTAGCGTCTTTTATGATCTCCAGCCTCCTGCCCACTACCTTCATTCATTCTGCAGTGTGGTTTTCCACCTTTGATCAGACATCCTAGCTATAGCAGTGCCCTGTGACTCTAGGTGTGTGTGACTTGATTGTTCCTCTACGTTCTTTGCTTCCCTTCCCATGGATCTATGTCTCATCTCCTGTGCTTTTGCCAAGTCTCTACTGAAAGGCCCTTCCTCCTACTCTGAACCAATCCCTGACATCACAGACGATTCACTAAACCTAGGTCAGGGTTGCCTCCTCCAAAAAGCCTTACCAGTTCCAAGCTAGTCAGTGAAACTTTGCCCACTTTCCAAAATGCCTAGGGTTCTCAGCCTCTGGCCTATTCCTCCTTTTGGCCACACATTTTTCCTGATGGGGTTCTGGGGTGAAGAGGTTTCCAGCCATCTCTGTAGGTGCCTCCCCCGCCCCCACACCTTAGACTGAGCACACAAACTTCATCACACATAACTATTTGACAGGATTTAACTACATAAAATCAGTCAATCTATTGCTAGGGAGAATTCAGTTGCCCAAACTATACTCATCAGTAACTATATATATATATATATATATTTCTATCTTTGACTTAATAGTTTGCTGAGCAGAAACAAAACTGTCATCAGAATGGCTTGTACAAGATAGGATTTTAGGCTTGGCTGGACAGACCATGGACAGAACTGACATTCATTGGGAGCATCATTTTAACATCACCAGAGGAAACCTTCAGGAGTCATCCATCTGACACAGCAATGCAGTGTTTACTGCAGAGGGTTATTCACTCAGTTTTGCTCTCAGGGTGGATTGGTTCTCTGAGTCACTTTCTTCCCCAGGTCTCTTTGTTAAGCTAAATATCTTCCCAGCCCCATAAATAGTCGTTTTGTTCTCTGCTCATCTTCCTGATCTAATGGATCCTCACTAGAGATTCCCATGCAGGTCTTGGGGCCCAACCCCCAAGACAGTGATGCTATCCCTTCTCAATCATGAACCCCACATCCACCAAAGCGAGAGCTGATGGTGAGGAAGGAAATGCTTGCCAGTTTTGTATTCTTGTAGCAGAAACAGAAAGCTCTCATTGCCACAGACCTCAGGGGTTAGCAAAAGGAAAGATGGCCCTCAACCATTAACCGATGGATAAAGACAATTATTTCAAATAAACTAGGCCAGAATGGAAATATGCAAGTAATATCAGTCTAGTTTCTTCCCAACCAAGGTATTTCTTTTCTTTTTCTTTTTTTCTCTTTGTTTCTTTGTTTCTTTCTTTCTTTGTTTCTTTGTTTCTTTCTTTGTTTGTTTGCTTCTTTCTTTCTTTCTTCCTTTCTTGCGCAGACATTATAATCACACACAAAAGTCTAGTGTAGAATACTATAAAAAAGGCCAGCTATTAAATACAGTGGAATTGGGGAAGAAGAGAATTTACAACAGAAAATTAGAAATAGCCAAACTGAAAGCTTTATTTTTCACACCCAAAGCTCCTTTCTTATCATTGTCCTTACCCCAGGACCTCCTTTTTAATTTTGGAGAAAAATGCACCTGTCATTGTACATTTACTAAATAATAATTCATTCCCCAAATAAAATATGAATATTGGTAAATAGGCTTTCTAACAAGAACGAGTCAGAAGGGTGTTCACACTAGGCTAATAACAATGTCAACCAAAGCTCAGCAAAGGTTTGTGTTTTCATTAGTACTGCAAGTGAATGTATATAATTTGTTGACCATTTGTAGAAATTTAAACTAGCATTGAGAATAACTTGGTTAGAATATTTTAGGAATTCTGAAGCTAGACTAGGAATAGTGTACCAAGGAGCAGGCTCACAATATAAGATTGCAATGGTATGTGGAACTGGTTTAGGCTTGGTAATTGATCTTATTGGAATTGTGAGTTTGGGGCTGGGGCGATGTAATGGTTTGTATCTGCTAGGCCCAATGAGTGGCACTATTAAGAGGTGTGGCCTTATTGGAGTAGGTGTGGCCTTGTTGGAGGAAATGTGTCATTGTGGGCATGGGCTTCAAGACCCTCATCCTAGCTCACTGAAGCCAGTATTCTCTAGTTTGCCTTCAGAACAAAGATGTAGAACACTTAGCTTCTCCTACACCATGCCTGTCTGGATGTTGCCATGCTCCTGCCTTGAAAATAATGGATTGAATCTCTGAACCTGTAAGCCAGTCCCAATTAAATGTCCTTGTAAGATTTTCCTTGGTCATCACATCTATTCTATTCACAGCAGTAAAATCCTAAGACAGGAGACAATGTCTATGAATTCAGTCCAGTCAGGGTGCCATTATTGACTGTCCTGAATCAAGCCTTCTTGATTTCGTGGTTCTGAGCACCTCTACTGCCATTCATGACTGTATCAAGATGGGTCACAACTTTGTGAGATATTCTCTGCTTTTCATCTCAACCCCCAAGCATACTCTAAATTTGACATACATAATAAAAAAAAACATTCAGCAATTCTTCATTCGTTGGAGATCTTTAGATACAGCCACCAAGGAGCTCAATTTTGTGGCTGGATCATTTGCAGAACTATTGTACATCTATACTACTATTTATTATGGACATATCTCTCAGTCAATGATTGTCAAGATTGTATATGACACCAGTGAGCCCTGCCCCATACCCATGTTGTATGTGAATGGGAGATACTGCCTTTGGATTTTGCCCAAGACCTTGGTTGTATCCATATAATAAAATAAGAACTTGTATCATTTAGAAGGAGAACTAATTATCTCCATTAGTTGTAATAGTCTCAAATTCAAACACATGATGTCGAGATTTCTACTCAATGGCAAAGTTATAGACTGGGTGGTTAATTAAACATCTTTTCTAATCAAATTAGCTTTCATTTCCTAAGTAGAGGTTTTTAACAGGAAAGTACCTCTGAGAAGCTGCTTCTTTGAGCCGTCACCTGTGAAAGGAAAGATAATGTCCTTTCAAAGGCCTCCCTTAGCAATGAATACTTATTCTTTGTTTGACTGCAAACGCACATTCCTGAAATAATATATTCGCAAAGTTTCATAAATTATTTCAAGATGTATTAAAGAGCACTGGAAATAGTTCTTCTCCCTCCAGGAGGTTGCCAAGAATGAGTTTTGTCCTTTAAAATTTGAAACAAATTATTATTCACTGGGGGAACATCATCAGAGCTACCCCCAGCTCTAGCTGACAGGAACAATTTGAAGTAACCTGCTAATGGTAATGCTTTTAAAACATAAAGGTGCCCTAAGTGGGACAATTTTTAAAAATTAAAACCGTACTACAGGGAATTGCCTTTCGAGGTCATGCAAAGTTAGGGGCACTACACATTTACCTGGATCAGGGCCTGGATTCCAGCTGCTTGGATTATATGTTACATCATGGTCCCAAGGAGGTAGATGGGATTGGTCTCTGGTGAGTTTTTTTTATAAATGCTCCAAGGCATAATTCTTTGGAAAATTTCAGCCTGGACTATGAAATTCAGCAAAATGAAACACATGGACTACTGTTAGGAATTAGAAAAGCAGAGTTCATTGGTAAAATGCCACAGAGGTACCTCCTTGGAAAAGAGAAGGGTGTGGTCACAGAGCACCTGCACAAGGCTCCTACACAACCCTCCTAACACTAAATATCTGTCCGTCTACTATAAGATGTCACTAAGGCCAAATGTAAATGGATCTTTTCAAGCTATAAACTCCGGTTAATATCTGCCAGCCAAGGTCCACTGTGAACCTCTTGGGATGTCACATCGAAATGGATCACTTTCTGTTTTGCCTGGTAGTGATAATAAATTCTTGAGGCATTCTGGTGAAGTGGCTATAGGTAGAGGCTTCACCTCAAGTCCCATCCCAAGTGAAATGTCATTAAATAAAAGTATAGAATGAAGAGGCAAAAGAAACCCATTGCCTAGTGGGTCACTCAGGTTGTCTCAGGAGCTGTACCCTGTGATTTGGAGTGTTCATTTTCTGCTCTTGTTGGAAATCAAGTGCAGGGCTGGGAACAGCAGAACTCTCTGCTAGTTCTACCTGCATTAAAGGGGCCCACCTGCTGCATAACTAATAAGGCTTAGAAAGAACGTCAGTTTCTTTGTAGCTGTTTTTTCACAGAAACCTATGTCTGCAAAATCATATCACAGGTAAACTAGCTTGGTGAATATATCAGATGAAAACTTTTGATACCTGTCTGTACCACTCAGTAAGGTGGACCAGAGCTGTGTCTGTCCTTTCTCCACCCCTACTCTATAAGTTGCTGCTTTGCATATCTCCTTGGTATGAGTCAGGGTGTTTAGGGAGAAAATGACTTTGTTTTAGCCAGTGCATTGAGCAGCTGCAGGCTTGGCTCTTTTAGTGCAGTGCCATGATAGCAAGTTTGTGTGGAGGAAATGGAAGAAGGTGAACCTTGCTCTTCTTAGGGTGGCAAATAAAAGGCCTTTGTGCTTCCATTGTGAAGCCCCCAGCAGACATTGCTAATTGATCACAGCTCTCCTTTAGAACTCAAACTGCATCAGAATCCCTTCACTACTGCTCTCAAGATAGCCTTTATCAAGTGGCAGGTGTTGGCACAGAAGATGAAATCTATTTTTCAAGATTTGGGCTAAGTCATAGATTCTTTCTTCTAAAGAACAATGTATGCGTCTGTCACAGCTATGGGTAATCCAAAGCCACATCTTTTAGTGTGTGTGACAGCACTTGACTTCTGAAAAGGACACAGTGGTTATCATTTATCTTCTACCTCAGAAGTTATCTGTGTCTTTGGTTCTATTTCACTACTTTGTTCTGAGGAGAAGAAAATTGAAAGGTTGTTGTTGTTGTGAGTTTATCTAAAGTTTCTGACTGTGTTAAGTGAACGTAATGGGGAAACAATCCATTGAGTAAAGTGTGCTATATACATGTCATAAACTGTCCAGTTCCTTGGAAACTGGAAATAGCACAGTAGAAAGCTCTATGTGTTCTTAGAAATGTAGGGTTTGAGTAAAACACATCAGATATAAATTACTTGTAAAGACACAGCATGTGTTAACCATGAAAAAGAGATGATTAAAGATGGCCAATTGAAATAAAGATAGAAAACTCAAAGAAGATAGCATGCATATTTGATAATGGATAAGTATTAAGAGTATAAAAAGAACTCCTATAATCTGACTGACAACTCTAGACAGTTCAGTAGAAAAACTTAAAGAGATAGACATTGTACATAAAGGGGAATCTTTATGTGTAATTAACTCATAAAGAGACAGATTGAACATTATTAATGATGAGGGTTATGCGAAGAAAATACAAAAAAAATGTTTTAAATACACAGAACTGTCTTTTTAAAACATTGCCTTATCAGAAGATATAGTCTGGCAGAAAGTATTTTACACAGTTGTTGCTCTAAATTAACACATGGCCCTATAGTTTTTTGATGCAGTAAGAGACATGTCTAGGAATAACTGGATATAAGGTTTTTGTATCCTTAGTTTTTTTCATATAAACTACAAGAAACTCAAAGGCCTCACAATCAGTAGATGAAGGAATTGTTATGTATATTTTCAATGGAGTTGAGATAAAATAGCAGGCATCAATAGTATATTTCTTAAAATATGACAGTTCAAGCCATGCCACACACCCTTAAGATTCTTGCCTGTGAGACAGCAACTGAAAATGAGAATTATGGTAAGAGGAAAAAATTTAAACCAATTACGATGTAATCAATAAATGATATTTGTTTTATACATTTACCCATATTGTGTATGTGTATTTATGTATATATGCATGGTTTAAGGATACTCCATGGCTTAAGTGGCCTATAGGAGAATCTTTGGAAGAAAATTGAAAAGATTTCATAAGCAGGCTTTATACCCACCGAATTGCAGCCCATGAGTTGATAAATTTAGCAGCTCCATTTTCAAATTCAGCATTGACAACCAGTTCTTGACATTACGTCTACAGGACCAATGCTTTGGTTTATTGTCAGTGTAGAGCAGAACCTAGAATTCTCACTTGACTTGGGTTACGTGGTGATCACAGAAGCCAAAGGGCCTGGGTGTAAGAGTAGTGGGCTTTGGTGTGAGAGGTAAGACTTGTGATAGGCAACATTAGTAACATACCACCAAGGGAGCCCCCAGAGTGACATAAGAGCAGGGACTCTACATAAGAAGGAAGAAAGGAATAGTACTGTATTAATTCTGTATCGATTTCCCACACATCAAGGGGCAACACGTTGGCAGAGCAGAACTTCTAGGAAAGGAAGAGACTTCAATATGGACCAGTTACTTTACCTGTTTTAGCAGTTTCCACCTACAGTGTTGCACAAGCCTCATGCTCATGAGAGTTTAGTCTGTTTCCACTTCTATTTCTGTGCTTTAAGAGGCACACTGTGAGGCTGGGGTGTGGCTCAGTTGACAGTCTCTGTCTGATATGAATAAGGCCTTTGGTCCCACCCCCACCTCCCCCAACAGTGCACTAAGCAGGTGGGTGTTGCTTACTCCAGTAATTCTAGTCCCTGGGAGATGTAAAAAGAAGATCAATAGTTCAAGGTCATCCTCAGTCAGATAGCATGTTTGCGGGACAGCCTGGGCTACAAAGATGTCCTGTTTCAAACGAAACAAGAAGCCTGCTGAGCATTTCCTCCCGTCTCATGTTTTGGCAATTGTTTCTATAGACTATAGTATGCTAGAATCCAAGATGGGTGCTTGGTACTCTCAAGTTGCCATTTTCCAATGTCAGAGTTTAAAGCTTCTACCAGAGGCCACAGAAGTGCTGTTGTACGGGCTCGGCCAATAGAAGGAAGTTCCCCCGAACACGGATCTGCTGCCGTCTTTGTGACCTCCCTTCTGTATGTCTAAGCCACAGTTTTTCATCTTGACGCCATCCAATCCGGGCACATTCAGCGACAATTGCTTCTGGAGTGGCGGGCCTGGCAGGCGCTTAGAATGCCCGTATTTGGAGTGGAGTTGGCTATTGGAATACTTAGTGAATGGAATTTCATTAGGTCCTTATCTGTGTGCAGTGAGGAAAAGAGGTCCTTTTACACAGTGCTTGTAATGGAGTGGAAAATTGCATTTCCCCCTCGCCCGAACAGTGCCATTAGTGGAGAGGCTGACGGTCTGCAGAGAGCGGGAAGCCACCTCGGGCGGTGAAGGGCTGACAGCCCAAATGATGGCAGTGCCGAGGGACCCGGAAGATATTAAAATAAAAACAGGTTGTGTTGTTCTTTTCTGTCCTGTAGCAGTTTTGCCCTGCAACGCAGAGAGTGATTGGATTTGAAGCACTGAGCAAAACATGTTAAGTAAGAAATTGTTTAAATAAAGTTGTTTGAGGTTGAAACTCTGCCTTAGGCATGGAGGTCAATGTAGTTAGCTGCCTCCAACTTACAGATGTCCAAGAGGCATTGTGGGTTTTTTTGTTGTTGGGGTTTTTTTTTGTTTTTTTTTGTTTTGTTTTGTTTTGTTTGTTTGTTTGGTTTTTTTTTTTTTTGTTAGTAGGGAAGGTGTTTGAGAAACTTGAAAAGTGAAGAACGCTATTGAATTCTCGACTTTGGTAATTTGGTGGCTTGCAGCCGCAGTGCTTGGAAATGGGCATGCAGATATTCAGTGAAACTGGAGTCTCCAGTTTCACTGTCCCTGAATCCTGAGAATTGCAAGTGAGAGAAGCTATGGACATAAGACCAAAGCCAAGGAAGTCTGCTATGCTCTGGGGGAGTTCTTCTCAATCTGGCAGAGAGACCTCCACTTCTTTCAGGGAAATGCATCAGATTGAGTCTAATGGTCAGCTTCCAGCATGCTGTGAAGGAAGAGCAGTCCACTCCAGGCCAGAGTACAGACAGATCTGGGCCTTGGTGAACACCAGATACAAAATGGTACATGCCAGTGCTCTTTGGAAGTGTGGGCATTAGTGTCTTTTGTAATTGTCCGGGAGTACTGAGGGTGTGATCATTGAGAAGTCCATTAACTCAGTAAGCAGAAGGATTAGATCTACATTTGAGTTACATAAGACATACAGAATTATCTCAAAAGTGCAACTATTTCTTCACCCTGAGGAACAAACATCAGTGTGGAGTCCCCTGAGACCTTTTCCACTGCAGTGTACTGTAGTCACCTGTCATGGGTGGGATGTTTGTATCACACATTGATATCTCGTCAATGAACCAGTTCGAGGGCATGGGGCCTTTGGGCTGTGGTGAGGTACAGATGGTTATAGTAATAACTTTTTTTGTGCCCTGACCAAATACCTAACAAAAAGCAACTCATGGAATGCAGGATATACTTTTGGCCTGTCACTTAAGGGGATAGGGTCTGTTATGGCAAGGAAAGGATAGTGATATTGATGGCAATTAGGGACATGTAGCTGGGACTCCTCATATCTCTGTAGACCAGGGAGAAGTGGGGTCTGGTTCTAAACTTCCAATCCCACACTAGACAAACACCTAATTGCCCACTCCAGCCAGGCCTTACATCCCAAAGGTTCTGTAGCCTCCCCAAAACAATATCAGAACAGAACAGCAGTGTTCAAATACACAGCTCTATAACAGATCACATTCAAACCTCAAAGGTGGGACCCTTCTGATTGGAATGAGTGCCCTTGGGTATAGGTTGTCATGCAACTTTCCTCTCTCTCTCCTCCTGAGGATACAATTATGACTGGAAAAACTGGAACTCAGCAGGCAGTCCTTTTGGAATCTGATCATACCAGTGCCCAGATCCTGTCTTCTCTCTTCCAGAACTGTTAGGAAAATTGTGTTGTTGAAGCCACTCTGTCCATAGTGTTTTCCTACAGCAGCATCGCCTCTTCCCTCAGCCTTTTCTCTATTCACTTACTCAGATATCGCTCTGGCCATCTCTTTTTCCATTTTCTCAGGAAGTTTCTTTATCCTTTGTCTACAACCTAACTTCAGGATTTCTCCGACAGACATTGAAGACTTTACTAGGATCACCTACATGTCAATCATTCCATCACTGTGTGTATCGTGTGTATCCCCTGGTACTCCTTAAGTACACATCACTGAGAGTTAAAAGAGAGATGGAGCATTAGTAGACTCCCCAGCATTGTAAAACTTGTTGAATCCTGCCCAGGGACATGATCATGTATAATTAAAAAAATATGATTCTCCCTCAAATACTATATGAGCACATATACCATTATTGTGAAATTAGTACTGTATACAAAAGTCACCAATGACACAACTGGAAATAGTTTAAAGTTGATTCTAAGAGCATTGCAGGAATTGGGCATATATTTACAGGTAAAGAGAAAGTTGCTGGTTTTGCACATTTGTTGGAAAATAGACTTTTTTAAAGACATGAAAGAAAGGATGCAGTTGGGAAGGGTAGGGGGATAAACGGGAATGAGAAGGAATTTAATATGATCAAAGTACTTTTTATGTACACACACATTTGTGAAAAAATGTCACAGTGATACTATTATTTTTATGACTAATAAATGTTTGCAATTTTTAAAATGTCATAATAGAATTGCCAGATAACTTATAAAAAGGAGTCAACATTCCACCAAGCAATATAATTATAACTTCTGGGATTTGTTTTGCTGGGCAAATAAGGTCTGCAGTTCACCACATAGCCTCACCACATTGGCCTGTAATGAGGCTGTGATCAACAGAGACAAACCTAGACTTCATTTCTGGAAGAATTCAGGAACTCCTGGGAAGATCTATCGTAAGAAATGTCATTGGAGGCCATTCTGCCCTTCCTTTGCCTGTCTACATTCAAGTTCAGGTACATTATTTTTGTTCATGCCTTCATTGACTTTTACTCAAAAATTATTAAAATATGGTTATATCATTTCCCCACTTTCCTTCCTCCAACTCATCTCATGTGTAGCCCAGATATAGTCTACCACTTTCTTTTGTACATTTCTGGCCTCATTTTTGCTACTGTTACACTTATACATATACACATGCATACACACACACACACACACACACACACATGCTCACACATACACAACAATAACCTGCTGAGTCTGCTTGTATATATATGATTTCAGGGCCTATCACCTGATATTGGGTAAACAATGCATGGTCCCTCCCTTTGGTCTGTATTACTTCTGTTTTCAGTGTCCCCTTGTAATTCTTTGCCTAGGGTTACATCCCCATAAGATTTCTCCCTTCCACGTTAGCATGTCTATGGGCAGTATTCTTGTTCAGATTTTATTTGGGCAGCCATATTGTTGAGGTAGTATGGGTAAAGCTTCTCTGTCATTCCTAAGAGACTACATCTCACAGGGGAATATCTGGTTCCCTGGCTCTTATAGTCTTTCAGCTCTTTCTTTCAAGTTGTTCCCCAGTCATAGGTGCACAAGTTTTGTTATAGATGCATCTATTGGGACTGGGATTCCATGATCAGTAGTCATTCTCTGCAGCTTGCCCTGTTGCCCTGGTTTTCTGTAACAATCTCTCGGTTGCAAAGGGCAGTTAGTTGGGAACTACACTAATCTATAGGCACAAGGACACACAGAGTGAAGTTAGGAATTGTGCTGGTTTAGTAAAGCAGTGGTAGGAATAGACTCTCCTCTACTATCTATGACCTCACTATTCACAGAGAATAAGTTCAGTTAGGTAGCTGTTGGTTACTGCCAAAATATGTGTGCCACCGTTGTGGTACCTGTTCAGGGATTCCTTGTCATGTTGGTCATTGTTGTGGTTTATGGCCTTCACAGCTGAGAACTGTTGGTTACCGGTTTCCTTGTCTTGCCAGTTTGCCCAGTACTCTCTGGAACTTGACAAGTTATTCCTTGGGGAGGATGCTTTCAAGTTCAGGTCTGTCTTGGATTCTATGAGTTCTGTGTTCAAAATGCATGTTTCCTCAGCGACAGAGATTTACCTTCAATCTCTGGGAAGTCACTAAGAGCAACAGCAATATCCTAGCAGGTTTGGAGAGCTGTTGAATTCCTCTGACTAACAGCTCAAAATGGATTTTCTTATTTCTGGAACTGGGGTTTTTATCAGATAGTCTACGGCTCTTGGCGGAGTATTGTCAAGCCCAAGTGGCTTAACTTTACTTAAATTCTACATGTATATGTACACACACACACACACACACACACTCGTATTATATGTGATTTTGGATAAATAAAAATAATGATTACTTACGACTTTTCCAAACATCCTTAGTGTTATTTTTAAGTTTCTATTAGTGTGTGTGTGTGTGTGTGTGTGTGTGTGTGTGTGTGCGCGCACTTGATTGCTGGCATACCACGGTATACATGAGAAAAATCAAAGGACAACATTCAGGAATCAGTTCTCTCCTTTCACTGTAGGTTCTGGGGATTGACATCAGGCTCTGAGGTGTGCATGGGCCTTTCTGTTTTACCAGCCCTAGATGACTTTTCTTAACATAAACCCAGAATTAGAACCTGCACTTCATTGCAATGAGTCAGATTTAGTAAAACTGATCTGGATGAGATGTCGCCTCGGGGAGTGAAGCCTCAAGCAGAAAGTTCCCTGCTCACCAATCAAACTTTGAAAACACCAAATAAGTTGTCTCTGCGTGCCAGGTTTCAGTATACAGGAGTGAATGAAACAAGGTTATGAGGCCCAAGATAAGAGAAATACATATGAAGAAAAGCATTAGAGAGAGCTTGTCAAATTGCCTCTGTTATCTGAATCACGTGACAAATGGCCTGGGCTCCCCATTCCTCTGCCTGGAGTAGTTCAGATAAGCAAGAGTTGGTTGTATTCCATCTGATTCTCTGAAGTGCGAATGACAAAAGGGAGGGGAAGGTGGTTGTTCTGCTCTGACCTTGGTTTCCATTGTTTCTTTGGACTTGGGATCTGCCTGATGAAATATGCCTATACATGTATCAATAAGGTCCACTGGAGACCTGGCTGTACAGCTTTTCTGTTGATTTTGACAGTTTAATTTGTGTGTGTGTGTGTGTGTGAGAGAGAGAGAGAGAGGGAGGGGGAGAGAGAGAGAGAGAGAGAGAGAGTGTCTTAAAGTTTTCTTGCCTTTAGTTCCTCTAAGATAATGGCCACAGACCCCATAACTGTGGGCCTAACTACCTACAGAATGCTGTGTTTCTTTAGGTGATCCTCCTGCAGGATTTTAGAAGGAAGAATGGACAGCAAGGAGGGCTGATGATAGCCAGGAAGTTCCCAACTAAAGCCTTTACACCGCTAATCTGTAGCCATACAATGGTTTGTTTATTTTTAATTAAGAAACTATTGCCTGTGTTGTAAAGTTATCCTTGCAATCAGCTGAATGGCTTTTTTAAAAAATAATTTATTTTCATTTTACATTCATTGGCATTTTGCTTGCATGTATGCCTGTGTGAGGGTATTGGATCCCCTGAAACTGAGATTATATATTATGATTGCCATGTGGTTACTGGGAATCGAACCCAGGTCCTTGGGAAGAGTAGCCAGTGCTCTTAACCTCCCAACTATCTCTCCAGTCCCAGCTGGATGTCTTTTGAAATAACCTCTACTTTGCCATCAAGCTAGAAAAACACAGGACACATCTACTAGGCTTCCATTGTATGACTAGTAGTGGCTTCAGAGAAGTAGAAGGTATCATTGCTTACAGTGATGTGTTGACTATTTGCCAAGGCAGGACGAGGCCAGGACATGGTGTTGAGGTATAGAAGGGAAGGTTCATTGTTTGGTGGAGGAAGTAAGGCATATCTATATGAGGAAGAGTGTGCAGGCTGTCCAGAGATCTGCAGGTTGCCCAGGATGCCAACATTCTTGCCACATCTCTGGTGTGGACACTAGAGAGCAGGGCAGATGTTCAATAGGAATTGTTGGTTATGATTAAATCCTAAATGGCCGCATACAGTCAAGATTGTGCTCAGAGGGAGATATTGAACCTTCCAAGACCGTCTTAGAGATGGGATTCTAGAAAGCGAAGCTTTGGAGAAAGCACTTCCCTTTGGTAAATGTGGGAGGTTGGGAAGTGCTTGGGCCAGATTCAGAATACTTTGGCCCTTTTCTTTGACAGCTGCTGTCAGCACCTAACCTGAGTGACCTGTTGTCTTTGACACTGACTGAGGTGTCTATCAGTAGCTGGTCCAGAGACTCAGTCTGCTCTAACTAAATCACTTGTGTTTCCCCTGAAATCCAGCAACACAGCAGAGCTAGGAGGGGAAGCTGCCCCCACAAGCCCATCAGTCATTGCCTATTGAGTCAGTTGTCCCCACAGAGAGGAAAGTTGGCATAAGAACTGAAACCTTTCAGTGGTGCTGAATCAAAGCTCAAATACATCAGCCCGCATCTGAAGTGACTGTGGGTCTGTCTGTAAATACTAGGAGAATAGAGTTCCTTGGATCTACTTCTAGCTTTTGGTTCTACAGAAGTAGATTAAATCTGTGGGAAAGATGAGTAAACACCATTAATTAAATGAGGTATTTATTCTTGGCTTAAATTAGAAAAATTACTTTAAGAGCAGAAAATCTCAATTAAAACGACCAGCCTGATTTTATTTTATTTTTTCACTGTTCAGAAACGGGGAAAAGAGCAGGAGTAAAATAAATATATATTTAGGGATGACACCATCTTGGCATTTCCAAGCTTTCGTTTCTAAATATATTCTTTATCTGAGCTGTCTCCCAATACTTTTAATATAATTAAAAGCACATAATGAGTGCCAGACTTGTCAATTCCAACAACAAAGTGCTGAGTTTTGCAGTGAAACTGAGAGATCCATCTCCCACACATTGTAATGAATAGGTTCATAAAAGGAAAATAGTTTAATTACATTTTAGTTCATGGATTGTTAATAGGCTGGAGTATCTAAATTGAATAATGTGATTCTGGTAATAATTATGTGTAAATGAACTTGTTTAAATGATATTTTACAGCTTCTTTATAAAATTACAGCTAGAGGCAATCCAGTGATAGACAGACAAAGGCCATGCAAAAATTATCATAAACTATTAGCTTGTTTGCAAAGGGTTTTATGTTAATCTTTTAGTACTTAAAGCAATCTGCAATTAACATATCATGGGGAGCTGCCTCGGAGCAAAGGCATGCAAATTGAAGTGCTTAGATAAAAAGCCATTCATGTTGGGGGTGAAAAAGAAAGAGAGAGAGAGAAAGAAAAAGGAAAAAAAATCAAAGAAAGGGTGGTAAAGCCCTCAGAGGGTGCTGGTTTTATATCTGAGATTAAGGAGGTGTAATGACTGTATTATCTAACTATGGCTGTAATTAAAGCGTTTCTCTTGCACACATGACAATAGACACCACATTGATTTCAGTGTTTTAATTGTGAAAGTCATTTTATTTCAGGGCACAGGATAGGAATAGCTTGAATCAAAGGGCTAGAAGATTGCTTTGTTGATAATATGTGTTCAACAGCTGCCTGGCTGCTTAATACACAAGTGGGAGAAGGCAGCGAGAACCAGCAAAGTGCTGAGGATTGCGAGTCTCCTGCTGGCTGCCTTTCCTTTTATGAAAAAGGCAGGGAACTGGGTACTGAGTGTAAACAAACAGCTTTCAAACCTCACCCCTTCTTTCCTCCCTAACTTGGCAGAACAAAAGAAGTCTTCAAGGGCCCTGAACTAACTCCCCTTGCTGCTCCTGGGAAGCAGCAGAAGTTTATGCCAAGTCATAAAACCATCCTCGCTGGTGGGACTAGCACCTCACTAATGGAGAACAAAGGTCTGTGAGGGGCTGTGGTGGTTAGGATCACACATACCCTCCTGACAGGCACAGTTGGCTGGGAGGTCAGGTTATTTACATTACATTACAGTTATATCCACAAAAATCTCGCACCCTCTTAGTTTGAGATTAAGGGCTCCTTATCAGAGTCTATATACAAATTTCAAGTGGGAAATTGAGTGAGGGAAAGAAAATCATGTCCAATCCCAGAGCAAAGGGAATACCAGCAGGGAAGGGGGCTAACTCATCCTGGACTTTCTACAGCATCACATCCATCACAGCCAGGGGTACGTTTTCCCTAACAGTTCAAAGCACTGGTGAAACTAGTGAATGTTTTCCTTTCTACTCATCTGGAGGAACAGCATATTTATAAGTATAACACTGTTAAATAATAGCAGAGTTGGTTTGTAGGGAAGTGTCCTTTTAACTGATGCAGTTTAAAATGACAAGAAACCAAAATGTAAAATAAAATAATGATGATGATGATGGTGGTGGTGGTGGTGCTGGTGATATATTTAGTGAGTGTTATCCTAAGCAGTACTGTTTGTTACTGACTCCTCCCAACAACCTCAAGGATGTTCATGGAATGCTCTCCACTAAAAAATAAATAAACAAATGGTACTACTACTAATAACAAAAATAATAATAAATAAAGGAAAAGCAAGGCTCAGAGAGACCAAGAAAATTGCCCGAAATTGCACATCTAATCAAGAGGCAGGTAAAAACAGAGGTGATCTTCAATCCTTTGGTAGCCTGTGAAGTCCTAGAAGCCTATTTAGACTAGTGATTTATAAGTAGAAAAACCAACATATTATGAGAGAGCAGAATAATCTTGTTAAATATCTTGCTATGGAGATATGTAGTGGTCAGTTTTGGTGATGTGACCCTATAATCATAGAAGCCGGGAGGCTAAGAGATGAGGATGGCTGTGATTCAAGATCACCTTTGGCTATATAGTGAGTTCCGGTATGGTCTGGGCTGTCCATGAGACCCTGTCTTAAAGGAGGAGGACGGGGAGGAAGAGGAGGGAGAAGGAGGAGGAAGAAGAGGAAAAGCAAAAGAGGAAGGAGGCAGGGAGATACAGAGTGAGGGAGGATGAGGTAAAAATCAGGACTTATGACTTCATGACTTCGTCATTCATGGGCTTCTTTGTTGATGCAAACACCAGTATCTGAAAACCAATCCAACCGACATCGTCACTCCAAAGATATACGCTATCTGATTCAGTTCAGATACAGTCAGCTTTTTCTCCAGTTTCAAACTCCCGGCCGACCTCACCTTGTGCTTAGCACTTTTAGTCACAGCCGTCTGCCAGCTCATTCCAGGTTGCATTCGGGTGGATGCTAGCTTTGACTTTCTTACATGCATGACCTAAGATTTCTCCATGAAAAAGAAGCTTATACAACAGTGGTTTTAACAGTTTTTTTTTTTTTTAGCAGAAGAAATCTTCTGCTAAATCAGAGGGAATGTGAATATGAAATGAACATGGCTGAAATGCAAGGAGATTGGATATCCCAGGTTTCCCTCATATTCCACTGAACGGCAGGAGGGCTGGTGAGCACTAGGGTTCTGGTCATGCAGTTAGGGAATGCCCTGGTGAATGACCCTAGCACTCCGGCTTGCTGTATGGCATCACAAGAAAGGAAAGACAGACTTCCAGGACCAGGACACTTGCCACACACAAGCTTTGTGACCAAAGACACACTTGTTCCTTTATCTATAAAAACAAAATAAGAGTTAACAGTGCAGATAGTTGGGATAGTTCAATGTAGCAATCTTTATAAAATTCTCATGATGTAAGACCATGATTGATCAATGGTAGTTTATTATAATAATTTATGCCATTGATTTGCTAGGACTGCTATAACAAAGTACTACCAGATGAGGATGTATTCTTTTCTATTTCTAGAAGTTAAAATGGTGTCAGTAGGGCTATGCTACTTCTCAGACTCTCTAGATAAGTGGTTATCAACTGGTGGCAAAAATATTTACATTATGATTCATAATGTAACAAAATTACAGTTAAAAAGTAACATCAAAAATATTATGGTTGGCAGTCACTACAATACAAGGAACCATATTAAAGGGTCACAGCATTAGGCAGGTTGAGAACCATGCTTGAGATCAGTATTTCTTAGTTTCTAGGCGTTGCCTAATTCAGGCACTACATCACTGTCTGCATCTCTTACCACATGCCCATCTTCTCCTTGCATATCTCCTCTCATGGTACACTTTGATTTGTGCTTTCTCATGATCTTATAAGGACAATTGCCAGGAGCTGGGGAGCAAGCTCAGTCAGTAAAGCACTTGCCGTTGTAATCATGAGGGTCTCAGTTCAATCCCCAGAATGCACATAAAAAAAATCTTAAGTATAGTGGTATGTGCTGAGCATGGAGATAAGTGAACATCTGAGACTTTCAGCAAACTCCAGGCCACTGAGGGACATTGTTTCAAAAACCAAGGTGTATAGTGCTTATGGAATCACTCTACGGTTGTTCCTCAGCTTCTACATTTAGTGACACATATGTGCACATGTGCACTCACACCTATAGAAACACACACACACACACACACACACACACACACACGGACACGGACACACAGACACATACATATACATATACATGGATACACACACACACACACACACACACACACACGGATACCCATCACATTGGAATAAGTAGCTCAGTCTCTAGTATAATTGTATCCTGAACCATTGTACCTACTATGACTATTTCCAAATGAGCTCAAATTGTGAGGCACTGAAGGTTAGTATTATCCTACCTTCTCGGGGGATACAGTTCAGCCAATAAAAATTAGGGACAGTTGTAGCACCAAGTCATCTGTATGACTGTACCCAGGGCTCTTTGTGTTCCCTGTTTTATGAGGCAACACCTTTGCCTGTCATCATACAGGTATGTATGCTCTGCAGAATTAAGTAAGAGGCAAATCAGGAATTCTCCTGTATTTCAATCCAGAGAAAACAAGTGAGTCTTAAGCCTTGCAGAGAGCATTAGAATAGAGAAGAGGAAAAAATATCTCTAAACAGCATTGGACATACTACTTAGAGAAGTGGATGGTTCAACACCTTTCACAACCTTTCTCTCAGCCAAGCCCACACCAGTACACCCAGGGTACTCCCATCCCTAGAATGGGCAAACTGTTTATTTAGCAGTTATTAATTGAGTTGGTATTTACTTGTGATGATAAGCAGATGATTAATTTATTGCTGAGTTCAAGGAGTCAGACAGTGAGGAGATCATTATGAAGAGAATTTATAATAGAGTTCTCTGCACTCTGGGGGTCTAGTAATAAAAAGATTGGCTGACATAATGACATAGGACTTAATAACAAATACCATTACATTATGTCCAGTACTTATTTAAATGTATTGACCTTTTCTTTTACATTTAGTAGTGGGTGGCTGTAGGTTAGGTTGTCACCTGCTGGCTCCTTTGCTCCTTGAAAGGGAGGTCCTGGTGGTTGGCAGGGGTGTGTGTCCTCTCATATTTGGAGACAGTAGCAAGATTAGGGACGATCATGTCATTACAAAAATACCTGTGAGTAAGGGAATCCTAAATTTCCATCATTCTATGAAATTTCTTCATAACTCAGAAATTTGGGGCCTCTGTCTCTCTAAACTGTGTAGCTCTGGCCCTTATGGAAAGTTTATCTTGGCTCAAGCCTTTCTTGAGAATACCAATAAGGAAAATCCGGTAAGTGGCATAACACTGTGATGAGAATAGGAGACTGGCATAAGACAGAACTTAGTTCCCATCCTAGCCTGATGGACAGAGAGGAGCACCTCTAACAGTGAGGAGCCTATCCTTTCCCTGGAGCCTGGGTGGATAAGTTGATTTTGAAAACAAGTCTGCAGATATAACAAAAGAGCATAGGTTGACATAGCAACAGTGTGTGTGTGTGTGTGTGTGTGTGTGTGTGTGCATGAGCGCATACATTGCCTATATGTGTATTTGTGTGCTATTAGCATGTCTGCTGCCTGTGGAGGCACCCCAGGAATCAAAGTCACAGAGTTACCAAGTCATGAGTTACCAAGTGGGTGTTAGAGTCAAAGACTAGTCCTTGGAAATAGCAGCTGGTGCTTAACCACTGAGCCATCTTTCCAGTCTGATTTATTGCAAACTGGCACAATAGGCCAAGAGGCAAAACATACCAGTTGTAGGTCTGGGGCTGAAGCTCAGTGGTAGAATGAATGCTCAAGGTTGTGGACTCAATCCTTTGCTTTGAGGAAAACAAGGCAAAATAAAAACACAAACACCACCACCACCAAATACCAGCTAGACAACACATTCCTTCTCTGTTTCTGGGCAAGTGTCTTAATGTTTCTAAGCATGCTTTCTCGTGTGCAAAAATTTTGCTTATTGCATGCATCTCTTAGCATCATGAGGATCAGATTCCTGAAGTCTCAGGAACTTACAAAGCTCAGTGCTTGGTGCATGAGCGACATGTAACACGTATCAGATTCTTTCTTCCGTTGTCACCTCCCACCCTTTTCCTCACATGACGTTTCAGTTTGAAGTCTCTTTCATCTTCTACGCCTCCTGAAATGTCTGCAAAAGCAACAGCCCTCCCCTGAAGAATGTTCTGTTCTTCAGGGGCTGATCTTACTGACTGTCAAATTACGGGAGACAGCATGGTACAGCTGGTGTTTTTAAGGAACTTGGGCAAGTGCCATGTGGATGTTATATTTATTTATTTACTTTTCAATGTGGTTTGTAGAATGTGGTCCTAAGGCAAAGCAACAGAAGTCCACACTGGAGCCACGGTATGGCTGGCCAGCTGGGGTATGTTTCCATCACACAAGGAGGTCTCAGGGTACATTCTCAGCCACAAGGAAGAGCCAGTACCAGCATGTGGGAAAGTAGTGCACGCAATACTCATGGGCTGCAGGAAGAAGATGAATTCAAAGATGATTTGCTGCTTGTGTTGGAATTGTTGAATTTAGACCGTAAAAGTCTGACCTATTTCCATCCAACCCACACAGGTGGGAATGGCAGTACTAGAACTCAGAATGTGACCCACTCAATTGCCTTTTCTTCTTCTGAGGCAACAAGAAGAGGGAACATTCACAAGAAAATTAGGCAAGGAACAATTTTAATCTCTGTCACCACATGGCTAGCCATTCATTTTCTCGGAGGTGTTGTCCTCACATGGAGTAGTAGAGTAGGTCATTTCATCATTAACTTTGCACTGCTGTAGGGGGGGAGTTGACATGATCTCCATGAGTTTGACTCACATCTGTCTGCCATGTTTCCTGAAGGCAGAACAGGGGTATAGGGTGGCTCTCCTGTGTACATCTACGACATTCAGTAGTCACCTAGAGACTTCCTGAAGATCATGAAGCTTCCATGGCATGGTTCTTCAGAATTGTCTGTGTCTTTGACAAACTTGCCATCTTCAATGGCACTGGGAAGTCACAGTCTAATAGGAATAAGTAGAGAAGCCCCTGGGCATTTGAAAACCAACCGTGTTACGGGGCATTAGAATTCTGGCACAGGCATAAAATGCCTGAGGTAGTTTACTTTTAAAGAGAAAAGGCTTGCTTTGGCTGACAGTTTTAGAAATTCCAATTCATAGTGGGTTGGCCCCAACACTGATTCTATAGTGAGTGGAGAAAGTACTGGAAACAAATGGTTTCTTAAGAGCTAGAGTGTATAAAGTGTTCGCCTCAAGGACACAGTCACAGTAGTCCAATGTCTTCCTCCTCATCCTCCCTCACTTCCTAAAGATTCTACCATTCTCTATTAGTAGCCTCCTGGGGACCAACATTGGATTCCCACCCCACACCCTTTGAGTTTCCTGTTTGCACACTTCAGATGTTTTCCCAACTCCTGGTACCAATGTGATTGCTTTATTACTAGTGAGAGAGAATGAAATGGGTGCTTGAAAGGCTCCTGAGAACCTCATCTAAGCCACCAAGAAGGAGCTCTTTAAAATCCCTTTATGGAGAAGAACTTTATTCCCATTTCAAACACCCTAAGGCATGATGAGACTTGGTAGATTGGCTGGAGTCACTACCATAAAGAAGGACTAGGAATTGAGACCATCTCTGCCTCAAGGCCAGGGACTTCTTCACCTGTGGATTTATCAGTAGGTATATGTTATATACAAGACACTAATATGGAGAGGCTGCAGAGGTGTGAAACAGTGAGATAGATAAGTTACTTTCTTACTTGTAAATGTCCCACCTGATCAGGCAAATGAAGGTAACATAAAAACAACACATAAGTTTGTAATTTCACCTACAGCATATTGAAAGATGTGGTAATAAGTTAAAACCTACTGTGCAGTTAGTGTGTACCATTGTATTAAAGATGGTACAATCATTGTCTATATGAACACTATGACCATGCATCCATATGATGCAGATGAGGAAACAGAGGCACTGAAAGATTTGGGCATTTGAGCAATATACTCTGATGTTTTACTTCAGGCCCAATTGAGGCTCACTAAGAAGAGATATAGCTCTCTAGTAGTTCTTGTAGCCACAAAGAGGAGCCAGAACTTGAAATCCCAGAAGGGACTTTATGTCCCATGGGACTGTTTTCTGCAAGTGTGAGTCAGGACCTCACTGGAGTACTTAAGGCTTTTCTGGCATTCCTAATCTCTATTCTCTTAGTTAACAGCCAGGTTTTTTTTTTTCCAAGCCTGCATTTTAAACCTCCCGAGAATTCCCTTCAAAATGACAAGGCCACTAGAAGATATTTTTAGAGCCTATCTTCTGGTGAGGAAGCAGAGCTTGAAACCAGGGATACAGAGAGAGTCTTTGTAACCCACAGCTGGTTGTGGACCAGAGATGGAAGCTGAAGCTCCTGGGTCCTGAAGCCTTTTACAGAGCCCAGATAGGTAGGGGTACAGTTGACTCACGGCCTTGCATCCCCCAAGCCACCATTACTTACTCAAAAAAGAACCCTGCCATCTTTCCTGACCCTGAAAAGTATATTGAACTGAAGCAAGAATGCTTGAAGGAAGGGGTTATGCTGTTCTTTTCTGGTCACATAGGCACCCTTGATCCTCAGGATCAGAGAGACCAAATGACTTTGGAGTAATAATTGAGTGTAAAGTTGGGGTATTATGGGAAACACAGAGGTGCAGGCCATAGGCACAGAGCTGGGAAAAGGCCTAGAAGGCATCTAGTCACAGATTGCAGTTGGGTCTGGTAGCTGCGTAGTTTAAACAAGATGATGAATGTCAAACTCACTGACAAGGGCATGCATTCTCCAGGTTACCCGTTTAACACGGGAGCAGTTTCAACTCTTCAAGTCTGCAGATATGAAAACTCAACTCGAGAAAACAGACCCAAGTGATTTATGTAAATGGAAGTTCTCAGAGTACAAATACCAAAACACATTTTCTGATTTCTAATTTGATATCTTGTCGCTAAGATGTGCTAAAAGCCAGATTACCCTATCTTTAAGAGAAGAAAATAGAATCTTAGGACTTCCTGATTTGAATTTGGGATTAAAGCAGTTTCACAAACATTGGATGAGCTGTTTGGCTCATAATCATGAAATCTATGGGGTGGGGGCTTGACTGATGGACTTTAAGGGTGGCTTTTTAGATCCTAGAGCCACTGTGACAACAAAATTTGCTGTTTGGAAAGTAAATATATATTCTTCTGGACTATTTAGAAATGTACAAAAACTAGATTTTGCTAGCTAGAAAGCGCATGTTAGGAATTCACTCCTAACATTACTATTTAATATAGACACATTCTTTCTGAGTATATGCATGTCTCTTTGAAATGTGGCCATAACATTCTCTCTGTGACGATTAGATTTTTTTCTAGGCAACTTGTGGGTTAGAAACTTTGGGTTTGACCTAGTGACATGGTTTCCTCCTTCAGGTGTTAGTGGTGACTTCCAAAGATGTAGATAGCACTTGCATGTTGGACCCTATCTTCCCTCCTAACACCATAGGCTTGCAATGTAGAAAGATAGGGCATTCCACCCCAGACCAGGTAGCCCATGGGCTATGTGATACTGACAACAGACACGTAGATTATGTCAGATGGGTCTTAAAGACTTTCCACCCAAGTGGAGCTACTTTGTGACCGAAAGTACTGTGAAACAAATATGACAGTGTTTGTTCTATGCCATGAAGTCTTGTGCTCTTTTATTTTACACAGCTGTAGGCAACTCCCACACCTTGTAATTTTTCCCCAATATATCTCAGATGTTAGTTCAACCCTTCAAAAGTATTCAGTAACAATTTAAATCTAGGTTTTTTAAAAATTCAATTTGGTCTGGTGAGGAGGGTGAATGAGAACTTTTGGAAGATATTTTGGGAAAAGTTTTTCTATTAAAAACTTTTTCCTTACTCTCATTTTAAGTTTTTTTTTTTTTTCTATTTCTACCTGTGGAATCTAAACTGTCTTTGCTTGCCCTTTAAGTTGGTCTTGGTAGTTGTATGTGTTACTTCTCTTGTGACCAGATACCCAGTAGAATCAACTGAAAGGAAGGAGGAGTTATTTGTTCCTCAGGTTAAGAAGATACAGTCCTTCACAATAGGGAAGTCGTAGTTGAGTTTATAGTAACAAGTGCATGCAGATGGGAATCCACATCTCAGCAACCCAGAAGCAGAGCATTCAAAAGGAAGCAGAGAGGCCCTGTAACCTTCAATGTCTGGCTCTATGACCCTATATGTGCTAAGTAGGCCTTATGTCCTGAAGTTCCTATGATCTAAACCGGAATCATCAGCTAGGATGATTAAACTAAGCAGGCATTTCATCTTCCGAGTGCAATGGCAGTCACTCCGAGCCTTTGCCTACTTGCTCTGGGATATATTTTCACTCCTGCTTGATTCTGTGTGTCACAGAAGGTGCCCTCATTGGTTAGAATCCTCTGCCAACTAGAGTCTAGTTACAGCTCACTGGTTTACAGTGTGGGATGCATTAGTAAGAAGTTATTTGTAAGAAGGGAGAAGGAGCAGAGATTCCTTACCACATCTCCCTGTATCAAAAACCAGTGGCTATGCCTCTTCTGTGGCCATGTCTCTCCTCAGAAGCCCCTCCATGTGTCTGTCCTTCATGTTGAATCACTGCTCCCAGGCTCTGGTGATGCTGTCTCGTTTCTTAGTTCATTGAGTATAGGGGTGGAAGTGGTTTTGAAGTTACTTTTCAGATCTAACTTTCACCTTACAGTGAACCAAAATTTGCCTTTACAAAGAAACTCAAGCACAAGGTTGCTATTACATGCAGAACTACCAGACTTCCTCAGATCATGGAAAAGAACAAGTGAGAACAGATCCTTGGGTATCTAATATTCTTTCCTGGGGCAATGGATTTCCCTAGTAGTTTAGGGCAATGCTTCTCAACGAGGGGAAACATTTGGCATCGTCAATGCCCATTTAATGATCTCTGAAAATGAATACATCTGTGTTATAGATATTTGTGTGTGTGTGTGTGTGTGCGCGTCAGAGGTCAGAGGTCTTCATTGTCATCTTCCTTGATATCCACCTTAATTTTAAAGACAGAGTCTTTCACTGAAACTGACACTCACTCATTTCTGCTGATTGTGAACCAAACATTTCCAGGGATCTCCTATTTCAAGCCACATAACTAAAACTATGGATGTGCCACTGTGCCCAGCTTTTATGTGCAGACTGTGGGTCTGAACTCAGGTCTACATGCTTGTGTGCCAGGCATGTGACTTGCTTAGCTCTTTCCCCAGTCCCTTGAAGACATTTAAAAATACATTCTCTTGGAGCAGATGTGTGCTTACCTTATATACAAGGTTTTACTTAAGGATCTGTGACCTCTTGGAAGGCTCTCAGAAGAGTCCTCCGAAGAAAGAAATTATGAAGTGCAAAGTATTAAAAATGGAGGCTGAGATGCCTTGATCTAGGAAATCGATTTGAGTTCTCTGGCATAGCTGGGCAACACTTTGCCCCAGCCCAGGATTCTTTCTCAAGATCAAGTACCCTTCTCAGAGTACTCAAAATATCTCTCTATGCCCTAAAATGACTTCTCTTTAAGTTTGGACAGCAATTAATTTCTGATTTCATACTTTTAGAACCCAATTTTTTATGTTCAGATTGCCAAAAAGTAGCTTGAACTCTGGAGGAAGGACCTAGGTCAAGAAGGGAAAGTCAGGCAGATCTCAAGAGAACTGAATTTTCAGAAATGATAGGCTAGTTTTAACTCTTGTCCATGCACCCTAAAGAAGCCCACCACATCTCCAATGTGCTCAGAACTCTGTTGCTAAAGTTATCCTGGCAAAGGGACATCTCTACTCCAGCTGACGCTGATGGTGCTGTACCGCAGCAGTATTATCCTTGGCTTGAGAACAGAGTGAGCATGTGTGGATGGGCCTGCAATGTTTAATAGGACATTGGCTATAACTTTTTATGTCATGCCACCCACTCACAGCAATCCCATCCCATGAAGCACTAAATGCCTTTCTTATCACCAATATTTGATGAGAAAATGCTGTTGGGTGTCTTCCTCCAAGTAGACGAGAAATCTAACCATGTTCTTTGCAGCCTAGCGCTCTGTCCACAAGATCTGATTTGTTTTTCTCACCCTAAATTTATAGACAGTTACAAGGAAGCACATCCTGTTTGCTGTCTGGAGCAGCAGTGGAGTGAGGGAGAGAGTGATTTAGGGAGTTTGTTTTTCTCAAGACTTCTTCGAGCTGCTTTACGACTTTACAAAAACCGCTGATCTATTCCTCCCTAATTTTATGAGCAAATTGTTCTTTCTTTTCTAACTTTTTCCCCCTACTGAGTTTTCTTGGCCAACCCAGGCACCAATTATCAGAACTTCCCGGGCATAGTTGGATCCTCCCTAATATGAGCATAGCTGTAAACATATTGACCCCAGAAAATGAGGTTCAAGCTGCAGCCTCAGGGGAAGTCCTTGCCAGTTGATTTGACTTCAAGTGAGAGTGCCAAGGCGGGATCAGTGTTTCCTGGTGGTCAACAAGTATCCCTGGTGGTTTACCACTAGTGCTAAGCACCCATGGTGCCCTTGTCCCCAAGACCTGGCTTGGCAGGGTGGTGGCACTGAGCCAAATCTTCATTCATTCACAGTGTTTTTAATGGACAAGTATTAAGAAGGAACTCATCATCCAATAGAAAGTCATCCATCACATTCACAAGGAGATGGAGAATTATGGGTAATTAGAGGTAAAGATCCAGTTTCAGAAAGTTGTGAGAGGCAGTGTAAAATGTTCCTCCTTTATAGACGCTTGCCTGGGTTGGACCATTTACTAACCTTTACTAAGTGACAGTGCAGCTTTTTAGATATGATCAGCCAAAAATGCTGTTGAGAGTAAGGTTTGGCTCATTTAAACCCCTCTTCCTTTTAGGGTAAATCATACATTTTCCTTGAAATCTGGTTGTGTCTGATTTCTCCACCAAGGGCTCTCATTACCAAGTCATCCTTATTTAGCTACCTATACTAAGACACTCTGATTCATGGATGGCCCAACAGCTCATGAGGATAAAAACTCTATCACCTAGACACTTTTTAAGTGTGTAGCTGTTGATCAAGCTTTGGTTATTTAAGCTGGTACCAAGGATTCTGTGGGCACAGTGACTTACAGAGGTTACCACACTGCAAGTTCACAATAAATGCTGGAAAATTCAATATATTAGAGTATCTATGTACTTCACACTTTTATTTTTAAGCAATGGGTTTTTATGGCACAATATAGGTACAGTGCATTTTAAGACTGACTTTGAAGAAAAATACTGACAGAACTTTGGAGAGCCACACTACAAGTAGAAAAGTAGGGGGGGCGAGAGGGGAGGGCAGGAGGGAGAAGGGGGGCTGTTTCTCGCTCTGAGGTTTCAAAGCTTTTCTTTGAAAGATTTAAATTTAAGTTTGAAGAATTGGGGCTGAGGCCCCATCTTTCTCTGTTGGCCGTTCTTTCAGATGAATAAGTATAAAAAGTGCTTCGAATTTGGTTTTCCCTCTGATAAGGATTTATTGTTTTCCATGCAGTCTTTTCTTTGCACCTGAAGGAACACCAAGGGTAAAAAATAGAGGCCTGTTTCCTGTTCCTAACCGGGGCCCTCAGAAGGCTGTCAGAGGAGAGCAGCAACTCTGTGGGATTTATGCCTGGGACCTGTCAGAGTAAAATGATCATAGCAAGCCCTCTCTGTCATCAATCATGGAGAGACGGGGATGGCAAGGACAGGCACTTTTCAAATTTCTTTACTGTGCATATTTAGTTTTGTGCCTGGAGGAGGTCTAACTCCTTTGAACCATTCTTGGAGATTTTTTCCCCCATCAGATGGCAGCTCAGAGAACTACTTAATCTCTCCTAAAGTGCTTCTCTCATTGGCCAGCAGAGAAAAACGGCCAGGAGGTAAAGGGGGGGAAGGCGGCAGGGATAATCCATGGATAAGTTCAGAGAGGAAAGATTCGGGGTTCAGAGGATGGTGGCTCCAAAGTCTGGGCTATGGCACTCTACTGTCTGCCTAAGGCTTTCTTCTTCCTCGTTTCAGTGTCACATGGTTGTTTAGTAACATGAACAGAGAGCTGACACTGCTGCTCTTATCACTGGGCAAATTCTTCTGTCCCAAACAGCTGTTTCCCACATTTGTCAAGACAGAGTTTGGAGGGAAGTGGGGTGGCCATTCCTTCCTGCCCATCAGAGAGGTCTGTTTGGTCATGATAACATTCAAGGAGTGCATGTATCCATCTTGCTACTGAAGGTGAAAGGCAAGGGTCACAAAGAGAAAAGACAAGAAGAAAACCTGTTGGAAAGGTTTATAAATCCTGCCAGGAGTGCTCTAAACAAAAAAAGGAGCCTGTGACTGGATGTGTAAAGTCCTGCCACATTGATAGGGACCTGGTTCCCCAGACCTAGGAAGCCATCCGTGTAAACAGAGAACTGTTGCTTGAATCAGGTCTGCTTTGGCTTAAAGTCTGAGAAACACATTGCCTTCAAAGTGAATTCTTAGGTGTCACTTCCCATAAGTTATGGCAGAAGATTACAAAGCTACTGATATAACATATTAGTTTGATAGACAGAATTATACCCCCAACGCTTCCTGCTCTCCCCAATGACGCAGAGTAACGAGTGTGTCTTGGCAGCTGCCTTGATTTACCACCAGTCTAGGAGGCCAACCGGGAGAAAGAACATTCACATGGATGCAGGGCCTGAGACTGGCCCCAAGCCTAGTTTATAAAGCTGCCCTGTAATTCACCACAAATGTGTCACCATTAAAAGAGGAAAAAAGGATTGCAGATAATAAATACTCTCTAATTTATTAGCTAACAACAAAGAGATCAGAGCCAGTTGTGATGTGATTGTTTGACATAATATTGTCAAGGAAAAAAAAGCTAAGTTGACCAGAGAGGTAAATTACACATTCAAGCAGATACATCAACTCTTGGCTTGTCAGAAGCCCAACTAAGCAAAACACCAAACTGAGGAGAGAGCTGGCAGTACTCAGTGCTATTTATCTCTAAAGGAGACATATTCAAGAGCAAGTGAAATAAGACATACTTCTTTTGGACTTGGTCAGAGGCCAGATTTTAACTGTTATAAATTAAATGTTTTGTGAACAAATTTGGCAATTCTTGTTGCTTTTGTCCTGATGGGGAGATGAGCAATCTCACTGTTTGTTTGATGCTGATGGTTTGGCCAGCTGGGTTGTGGGCTTCTATAGTTGGGTGTTGGGAGGATTCATGGGTTTCTGTAATTAAAGCACTAAGCTCTAAGCACTAGGCACAGAATTGTTCTTGTATGTGGTTCTTTAAAAACTTGGTAGCATGGAAATCGCCACCCTTTTTTGCTGTGGCTTCCTCCTCTGGAAGTTGATGTAATCACCTGGGATCCCGGCCCCAGATGCAGATTCAGGGTAGAGTTATGAGACTTGACTTAGGCTTAGAAGAAGTGTTCAGTCTCTCACTCCACTCTGAACTAGCTAGAAGCAGCCCATAGCCTCTGAGCATCTGCTGTGAGTTATCCCAGTGAAGCTGAGGGCCAAGGGGACCTGCTAGGATGTGGTTTGACATAAGCTGATGCCCAGAATGATTCTCCCAGACCTGAGTTTAAAGGAAAAGTGTTTTTACCTCAGTGAACGTTTGCCTTTAAGTTTCACCTACTAGTTGAATATAGGTTTCTTGAATTTATCTCCTAGTCTTGAGGCAAGGATGGCAGTTGACATCCTGTAGGAAGACTCAGGAAAATGTTCCATTCTCAGAGATAGGGATTCATGTTTGGTACAGTTAATATGCTTTCAATTGATTTGGATGAGTGGATCTCTGTTTCCCTGCCTCTGTCTCTCTGTGTCTGTCTCTGGAATTTGGTAGATTAGTGAGACTACATATATGATAAAAGGCATATAGTGAAAATCTTTGGAGGGAGGGAGGGAGGGAGGGAGGGAGGGAGGGAGGGAGAGGGAGAGAGAGAGAGAGAGAGAGAGAGAGAGAGAGAGAGAGAGAGAGAGAGAGAGAGAGAGAACATAAAATTGAGTGGATAGGAAGCTTGGGAGGATCTAGAGACATTGGAAGAGGGGAAATATAATCAAAACAATATATAAAATATTTTTCATTAAAATGTATTTATTTTATGTAGTTTTAGATTTTTTTTTAGTCTATTTAATATGCTGGAGATGGAGGCCAGGGCTTTGTGCATGCTACTGCCTTTTCCACTTGCTCTAACACACGTGGTAAGTGACTCCTTGCATTCAAAGTCCAGCAGAATGTTCCCTCTCTACTGCTATTAACTTGATGTCTTTGTCTGTTGCCCACTCCTTAATCTTCTTCAGCCTTGCTTGGTGTTAAGTTTGATAGATATTGATCTGGAATTTCCCTGTAGATGGCAGCTTCCTTGAACTTCCTGCTCGATTTGAGTAAATGCCTGTTCAAATACTGTCCTCATTTCGAATCAAGGGACTTGTAGCTTTACAATCTTGGCTCACTGTGGCTAGCTCATACCAAGCACAGTCACCTTCTCCTTGTGATCACATAGCTCCCACCCCACCCCGCCAACCTTCCCCTTTTGTGTGTTTGATCATGCTGGCCATTACTGTGCTCTACATTCCGTACTGTAATGCCATCAGTTTTATGTTTACAGCATGATTTGCTGTTTTACTTTTCTGCTTGTCAAAAAGGATGTTTCTTCCTCCCTTGGTCCATTCTCTCCTCCCAACAAGGTATTCTGTACCAATGCCACATTCTGGGCTTGGTTACCGACCACCATGACTTTATTTCAAGTTCACTTTATTTTAGGAAGTTATGACTTGTTTTATAAGTACAGTGTGCTTTTATGATGTCGACTCCCCCTTTTAGAAATCCCTTAGGGCTCCTCCTTGCTTTTGGGATATAGGCATGGTGCCTTAGGCTACCCACTTGGGTCGTCTGAACCTTAACCTCAGTGTTTTTGTTGAACAATCGAAGAGGAGTTTGTTATTTAAGTCACCCTGTCAAACCAACTTGCCTGTTCATAGTCACCAGGCAGAATATTCTCCTTCTTCCCCAACTGGGGAAGTCTCCCCGCTGGGCTTCTCCTCAAGACCTTTCCAAGTTCTATTGGATAGGAAAGACATTCACAAGGTCACTAGGATGGTATGCCTTTCACTGCCTTTTGGTATTTTTCTTCATGGAGAATAAAATCATCCTGCTAAGCAAAGTGAACTTTTGAAGTCTTAGGATGATAAAAATCTATGGTCAGCTCAAGTCTAGTAAGATGCATGGTGAATGCTACCATAAAAGGCAACCCCCAGCTGTTCTTTATAATTTACAAGGAGGTCTTGGTTGCATGTTGTGTTTCATCTATTGGTGGCATAACCTAAACTTCAGAAGCATTGATTTGGAGGATGACTTTGTAGTTAGCAGGCTACTGTTAACCATGGAAGGATTGAATACCTAACATACCCTGGCATTCACACACATGGCTCCTGAGCATTCTTATTACTCACTCACTCTGTGACCATTGCCAGCATAGATAAAAAGCAAGCATCATTTCACATCACACCAAGCTAAAAGCGCATCTTTCCTCAACCAAGAAGATGGAGTGTGCGCCAGACCACATGGCCCAGTGAATGGGAATGGATGGTGCATTCAGTAGCTTTAAGGCAGTGTCAAGCAAAATAGATTTAAATCATTCTGAAAGATATAAATCCAAAGAATGGATATATTGTGCAGAATGAAATGAGGCTCACAAAGGAATTGATTGGGAAGTATACCAAATGGAATATAATATAGCAGAAAGGCACATATTGGAAAGAATAAAGTATACTTCAGTTTGAAGGGTATTGAATTTACTAAGATACAACTGACCGGCTATAAAGCAAATGAATAAAATATGTAGCCACATCAGATGGACAGTCAATGGGAATGACTTAATACAGATCTATAGTAGCACGTGATCAGCTCCTAACCTACATTATGGTGACTTTTCATGTAATTTCTTTAGATCTCCTAAGAAAACCTGAGGCTTTAAGCTTCCCTGATTTATTAAACTATACATACCCTTTAAAGGGGAGGGGCCTATGATTAATGGGAAATTAATTGGAAATATGCTATTGTGTGTTGGATCGCCTTGGTCCAGAAAACTAAAGTGATTCTTTTATTTTCTGGAGTTGCAAGAGTAATTTAGATCAAATTGAACTGAATATTGTAGTGAGGGCTGGTTCTCCAGGGAAAGTTATTTTTATCTTGTGGTGCTAAGGGGCTACATATCACCAGGCATCCTAAATTCTGTATCTAGAAAATTTAGAAACTCTGGGTCAATGTGGAAATCATCTTTCTGGGAATTTTCTTCTGTGCATAAAACATATATTCATTCAATATCTGTTTGTTTGTTTTTTTTGTGGGAGTCTCTTGTGTAGTGCATGAAAGATAGGTGGAAGGGGCTTGGTTTACAAAGATCAGACCCAAGTGAAAACACTATTTGTAGGAAGTTTAAAAACAAGATGAACTAAAGTCAAGCGTATATTGTATTATTAGCACGCCATGATAAATCAGATGATGAACATGAATACTGTGTGGAAGAGCATTTTTATCATTCTAAGTACTAAATAATCACTATTTTTCTCTTATTTCAGCAATAATTAATAATATAATATTAATTATAGAGTGATTAAGTACTAAATAATCACTATTTTTCTTTTATTTCAGCAATAATTAATAATATAATATAATTGCCAGTAGAATTGAGAATATTATTAGTGTACCTTAAAGACCTAAGTGTCACTATACATTATATTCCCTGTAGAACTTAACCTGAAGATATCCATCTGCATAGGGTGGTCCAGCATGTGTGAAATCACCTACACTTTTTTGATAGAAACTTCACAGTGGTTTATATGACTTACAGATTAAATGGTCCTAAGTTTACAATAGGCTTATATCTTGATAAACCCATTGCAATTGAAATTACCTTGAGTCCAAATTCACTGGATGTACCTAGACTAAGGAACCTCATAGTATATCCAGTGCATTTTAAACTGCTCATGGTTGAGCAGATTCCTCTTCTACAAAATAACCCACTGAAAAAGACTGGCATTTCATGATGCCATGTCTACTGAATGCATACTTTACTCAGAGCACCCCAAGTGAAATCCTAAGTCAAGTTATGCATATTGTTTGTATATACTGGTGCACTTAAATTAGACAAACAGGGATATAATTAAAAAGTAAAGAAATGGCCTAGTTTTCCCAGCAAGATGTTGGTAGGCCCACATGAACTCTCAGTCTCATTTTCCCCAGATGAACTGACAGGGCGACTTCATTTCTATTTCCAGGAATAACATTGTTCTTTGCTTCCCCTGACTCCAAGGCATGTCCTCTTGATGTACCCAGGCATTCATTCCAGCAAGTTCACTTGAAGTAACATTAGTCAACGTGTCTTTAGACCCTCTGTTGGCACAATTGACCTTGTCCTGTGCCTTTTCATACTGGAGAACTTTTGCTGGCCATCTTTCACGTTTCTTTAAACCTTTTATAACAACTTTCTCTGGCAAATGCACAATTGTTCTTTGGTTGTTATTGGGCGCATTTCCTGCCCCCTTCACATGGACCAAATCTTCAATGCTCAAATTCTATATATCAAATGGCAGTGTGTGCATGCAGCCTGTGAAACTCATCCCCTTTATTTAAGATGGCTTTTATTACTTATGAGCCCTACTTCAGTGTCAATGCTGTGCAAATAGTGGTGATTGTTACCACAGTCATTATAAAAGAAGTCTGAATAATTACAGTATAGATGAAGATTTTTTTCCCAAATACTTTTGATCTGTATTTGGTTCACACTGAGAATATAAAACCGATGGATATGAAAGAGTGGCTATATAAATGTCTCTTAATGAAGTTTCTGTCATAGCAAAAATAATTATTTTCATGAAATTTTATGGCGATAGTAACATCTGTTTTTGTTTTTGTTTTGTTTGTTTGTTTTGTTTGGGGGAACTTTCCTTCATAGTTCTTTATAAACTGTTCCTTGGAATTCAAATAAAAAGTCAGATGTGACTGTTTGGAAGGGTACACCCTGAGTGTTATGGGATTGATGGTTTTCTGGACTGCATCTCTGAGGCCATCTATTCTAGGAAGCTGATTCCAAGGCAGGCTCATTTTTAATATGATGGTTTAATTTGTTTTATTAGGAATGCAAACACAAAAGGAATTTCCAAGATATGGCTCATCATATGGTCAAATCTTTTACCGAAGTTTTTTCTTGTCATGGTTTTGCAAAATACCAGTTTGTCGTAGTATAAGATGCAATGGAAGTTCAAATAAATACACAAACTTTCCTCTTGAGAAACAGCATTGATGTTTTTTTGTTTGTTTTCTTTTGTTTGTTTGTTTTCAAGACAGGGTTTCTCTGTGTAGACTTGGCTGTCCCGGAACTTACTCTGTAGACCAGTCTGGCCTCAAACTTAGAGATCTGCCTGCCTCTGCCTCCCAAGTACTGGGATTAAAGGAGTACACCACCACTGCCTGGCTGCATTGATATATTATTTGAATTCAGCAGTGCTTCTGTTAGGACATTGTTCCCTAGATTAGCATACAGCCACTTTATTTATTTGTGCATTTGTTAATCTTTTAGATAATAATAAAATGTTTTTCCATAGCACACTGCTCAAATTTCCACACAACACTTCTCACATATTTAAAGTTTTGTTCTTTCCCATTAAACTATGAGTCCAGGCAGGACATGTTTACTCTGGAAACTGCACTTTGTTCATTCCTGGATAACCATGACCCACAACACCACTTACTGAGTAGCAAACACTTTTGATGTGCCCAAATGGAAGAATGGGATATGGAGATGAGATCATGTGTGTTGAGTTAACTTTTCCTAGGAAGACATGAGCAAATGTCTGTTTGCTTCACTAAAGTCAAAAAGTTGATTATGTTGCCTTACTCACAGGTGAGGGGCTGCTTATAGCAGCTTGGGTGACATCATCATAAAAGAGTCACTTTGCATGGGTGAAGTTGCATTGTACGGTCTTGCTTTAGTCAACCTTCTACTTCATGCAAAACCTAACATCTCCTAAGACTACTTAGACTTTGGGAGAGGGCAAGAGAGAGTAATATCTAGACTCTGAGGTGGTGAGTGGTCTTGTGACTTTTTCCTCCTCCTCCACTTACAGGGGATCAGGACTGTAATATTCCCAGAAGCATAACTTCTGCAGATAACTCTGCAGATTCTCTTCAGTTAGTTCTCAGGGCTTTGATTCCAGCTATTCTTTGCTCCATGACAAGCAAACGTATTATATATACAGGAAAAGACAATACCACAACGTCATGTCAATCAGACTTTTTGTCACTGTGGCAAATGTCTAACAGACACAGTCTAGAAAGGAAAGATTTATTTGATGTCACAGGGAATAAGATTTTAGTCTATAGCCAAGAAGAAATGCCAAGATGGGCACATGTGGAAGATCATAGTTGCTCACCTTATGCAAACCAGGAAGCCAGAAGTGAAAACGACAGGAAGGTGCTAAGAGCATATCCTCCTTCCTTGAGGAATCTACTTCCCTATCCTAAGCCCCACTCTTTAAAGTTCCTGGCAGCATCTAATACAGCAACACTAGTAGGGACCAAGCCTTGATCATCTGAGCCTCTGGGGGCTGTTGTGGCTGTAGCTGATATGGGACATAAACACTGGAAAAGAGAAATGAATGGAGGTTGATGGTAAGCTAGTCTGAGAAAGTCAAGATTGAACTTGGAGTCCCTCTTTTGAGTTAGGTGGCAAGCCTTCCCTTAATTACTCTGCTTTCTCTGGGTTAAAAAGGAAATAGAAAGCTCAATTCAGCCTTCTTAAATGTTTCCCTTATCACAGTGAAGGGTTTATTTCATCATAACATACTCACAGGGACCCTTATAAGAATTTGGTATACCATTGCTCTTCAGAAGGGTCAAGCTCACTTTATAAAGGAGATCCAAGTGATGGAGAAAGACCCGTAGCTAAAATGCTCATCACACAAGCATGGAAACCTGAGTTTGACTCTGACACCCACATACAAAGCCTGGTATAGGTGTACATGCCTATAGTCTTGGCACTGGGAATGCAGACAGCAGAGGATCATGGGAGATTGCTGGCTACCCAGTGTAGGGAACACAGTGAGTACAGGTTTTAGTGAGAAACACTGTGTAAAAAATAAGTTGGGGGGGGGGGGCAATCAAAGAAGACACCCCAAATCAACCTCTAGTTTCACATGCAGATGCTCACTCATGCACGATTTCACAATTCCACGCTCATTATGGAAACAGGGGGAGAGAAAGAGAGAAAGGGGGAGAGGGAGGGAGGAAGAGAAAGAGATGGGGAGAGGGGGGGAGGGAGAGAGGGAGGGAGAGAGATCTTAGAATCCTGGTTGTTTGATTTTATATCCTTTCAGGGAACATTTAATGCCTAATGGTTTGTTGTGGGACAAATCAGTATAGCTGTCAGCTGCTGGGATTTGAGGCAACTTGGTTGGCCTTACAGTGTCTGTCCAGATGGTAGTAGAGTAGATTAGATTTTGCTCCCCTAAGTTAGAGACACTTTGACCCTCTAGAAAGGACTGAGTTTCAAATCCTTATGTCTGGTCTGTTTTCACTTTTGGGAAGAAGAATACTGCACACTGTAGAGGAAGGTACGTGAAGATCAGATACCACAGAGAGGGTGAAATTGAATGGAACATTCTAGTAATGTGGCAAATGGGGAGAGATAAGAATCCTCCCCATGCTTACCTTTGGAGCTCATCCTTGCCAATTTCTATGTGAGGTTCAGTAAATTAAATAAGCTTTCCCTTTTCCTGCAGCTGCCTGTGACAGCACAGCACTTCATCCTGGTATCATAGACAGGCACTCACCTTCCATGCCAGGAGCCTGATACCTTTCAAAAGTGAAGGGACCTGTGGCAATTTTAAACATCCCAACCATATTAATTCTAGTGACAGTTATCCTCTGGGTCATTTGGAATAGTTTCTCTCTTTTCAACTCTTGAAATTTATATTTGATACTCATGACTTCTGGGACTAGAGCAGGAGTACTGTGTGTGTGTGTGTGTGTGTGTGTGTGTGTGTGTGTGTGTGTGTGTAACAGGAAGCAAAAGTAACAGAATTATTGAATTATTACACTGGTCTTATTTAAATCTTTCCCCATCATTTAAGTGTTCTGATTCTTTATCTCTAATGAGAAACTTCATTTCCAAAAGAAAGGCTGGGTGTTTAAAGTACTCTCTTTGAAGTCTCAGTTTCCCTTATTGCTCTACCACCAATGTTGAAAGTAGAGTGCTACATGTCAAGAATCAGTTACTAGAAATTTCAGTCAGTTCTGGGCTATGTGATTCTCCTTAAGTACCACTGTCTGCTGGGTAGTAAGCCACCATGCCTTCCAAACTCACTCAAGGCATCTAGCTTCATTGTCTTGGAAACACTCAAGACTTTTCTCCTTTTCAACTGGGGCTTTCCCTCAGGGAGTGCTCCTCAATTTCTATCTGAACAAGAAGCTTCGCATGCCTAACAAGCAGGTGGAAGAATTGAAGTGGAACTCACTGTTTTTACTGAAGAGCTCTGTTCTCCTAGGCTGAGTTTCAAGGGAACTAAATGTTAGTAACTGGATTTGAGGTGGTACCTTTATTCTTCCATGAATGCTGGCTTAACATTCTTATAGTTCATCCATAAGTGAGAAATGTCTTAGTTCATCTATGATAACCTGACTTATGAACTAAAAGTCTGATATACTTTCTTTGGAGGATGGATGGTAACATGAAGGTTCCAGACTGTTTACTTCTGCTTTTGACAGGTCCACTTTCAAGTACCAGGAAACAAATCATTTGCAAGATTCCCAAATGGGAATAGATAATGGCGAAGTTGTTAAGGTTACAGTTAGACTGAGCTTTGAGTTCTGGTATTGACCCTTGATCATGATGTGACATTTGACCTTGCTTCTTGAGGCCTCAATGAACTACTAGTCTAGAAAATGAGGCATTAAGAGTATTTGCTTCAATGAGTTGTTGAGAGGACTCACAGGACAGCAACAAAAGAGGTTGTCAAAGCACATAATGAAGTTTAACACTAATTGTAACCTTTTAAAAAATCACAGGTAATAGGATGTTTCCAGTTGCTTTTTTTCTTGTGTTGATAGAATCTGAAGGTTTCCACCTGCTTCTCCAGACAATGTTTCTTTACAGGGACAGGATTATCTCTTAGTCCCTGACACACACTGATAGTCTTTATTGACCAACTATTTCTCCAAAGTCTATATTGCTTTGTTGGAATTTGTAAGTGTACTGGTTACTTCTGTATCGCTGTGACCAAACACCCGATAGAAACAACCTCATGTGGTACATAGTTCCAGAGATTCCAGTTAATGAACATGTAATCCAAACATGTAAGCATAAATCATGGTGGCTGGAAGTGTGTGGCTATCCTTTACTTTCTAGTGGATGAGAAACAAAGAGGAGGGAAATAAGGAGCCCAGAGCAACTGGAGAGATGGCATACTGCTCTTGACGGAAGACTTGAGCTCAGTTCCCCGCACCTACATGGTGGCTCACAACCACCTAAAACTGCATTTCTGGGAAGATCTGGCTTCTGTGTGCTCCTGAAAGAAAATGTGATATACATAAACTCATGTATGTGGTCACATAATTACACACACACACACACACACACACACACACACACACACACACACACAACTGGTAACCCATTTCATCCAACTAGACATTAGCTACTGTCTTCCACCACAGTCTGTAATGTCACATATGATGACCCCCATCAAGGAATAGATAGTTAGAACCCTATATAACTATAATAGAACCCTCATTTATTTATCTCTGGATATGTCATCACATACGTGACCCAGGAGTGTGTTTTTACCAGATCCCCTTGGCATTTATTAATCCAATGAAGTTAACAATAAAGATGGACCACCTAATTGCCACCTGCTGCACTGAGTTCTTTATTATCTCATCTAACTTAGCTCTCACATTGTCTGAATAAAGCTTAGTTATTGTCTCCATTTTCCAGATCAGAAAGCTCAAAGAGGCAAAAGTAAGTAGTACAGGTGCTTCATCTTAACTCTTTTAAGTTCTGTGTTGGAAAGATGTTGTACTGCATCTCATGTATAAACTCTGTGTGTTAGATCTCTGTGTGTTAGACCTTGATTCAGTTAGTTAAGTACTAATTAATGCTACATTGGTTGCAAAGCAGCATTGAGATGCCTTAAGAAATACCCTATTATCTTTACAGAAAGTAAATGACTAACACTTAGACAATTTCACATTAGAATTAGGAAGCTGAATGTCCCCCCTAGAGTGGAGCACTCCCACACTCTTCTCTGCCTATTGACTAGCTGTGGGTCTCTGTAATTGTTATCTGTTGTAAGATAGGAGCTTCTCTGATGAGGGTTGATAGATATGCTATGGGTATAAAGATGAAAACATACGAGGAAATTCACTATTATATCCTATTAGCTGAACAATAGCTTTAGATTTCCCTGTAGGGCCTATGATCTAGCCATCAGTGAGGTTTTGGCCCAGTTAATGGTATATGGAATAGGTTCCATCTTACAGAGTGAGTTTTAAATTCAAGCAGAAATTGGTTGGTTATTTCCATAATGTTTGTGCCACTAATGTACTAGTGAACATATCTTGACATGCCAGTTGTTACATGATTTTTTGAAGGGTTCACAGCTAGGTAACTGTCTTCAGCAATAGGGTCTCACTTCTAAGTTTTTGAGGGCAACCAAAAGCAATGGGAGTAATGTTTGGAGTGTTCTGTGGGATCCCACTGACCAAAAATTCAAACTGTGGTAATCTGTACATGACACCGTGTTACTTTTTTTATTGGATAGCCTGTTATCTAGCAAAGAAATTCTCCCCTTATTATAGGTTATTACTTCAAACCAGGGTCATATATAACCTAGGTTGGTCTCAAGTTTGCTTTACAGACAAAGATAGCCTTGAACTCTGGGATTTTTTGCCTCTACTTTCCAAGTGCTGCAATTACAGGTGTGTGACAACAAACACTGATCCATCTATTCACTTCTGACACTCTTACTTCATTCTTGTTTAGGGTGCCACTCATTTCTTTAATCCTCAAACTTTAGAAGGATAATTTTTAGGCTAAGTAATAGAATAAATGCTTCTTGCCCTCGTAGATTATGAGTTGAAAAGGAATTGAGCTGTAGAAGATGCTCCCTAGTAGGAAGGCCCAGGAGATGGACTAGGAAGTCAGTAGGGTTAGGTGCCTGGCTAACATTGCTTTTCCTGTCAACCATGTAATCTTGCGATTGTCTCCAATGCCCTAGCTCCAACTGTGCACTGAGCAGAGTAAATTAGATCACCTCCTTCCTGGATACTCTGTTCATTTCCTCTCTATGTATGGTGGTGACTGGGCTGGCTCATGCCTCTGCAGTTTCATTCCACGGAGCTGCCTCAAAGACATTCCATTTCTTTGGCATTGTGGTGCTTTTGCCTATTCTCTTTTGGTTCTCCTCATCCCTATGAAGTTAGCTCAAATTCAGCCTAACATAATTCTTAATGATCTTGTGTTTAAGGATTTTGTTAGGAGAGTTGGCATCATGGATGCCACTTACCTAAATGTAAACATGTGGTCATCTGCAGTGTGTCTATTGCTAGTAGCTATAGAATGGCATTAAAGCAGAAATCAAGTCACATTCCTTAAGCTTTGGAGCATTCTTCTTATAGGGACATTTTTCTTGTCAATGAGTAAATCATCTCTGTTCTTCTGCCCTCAACTGCGTCTGGAAAATCTTTGATTCTGTGGGATGGACTTCATTAGTTGGTCAGTCACTCTTAGTCACTTAGAGATTGAGAGTATATCTCTTCCTTGTTTTTTTTTTCTTTCCTGGTATGTTTGGGGAGCTTATTGGCCTCCTAGCTTTTATTGCCAGTCACTGACTTAGCCCTTGTCACAGGATTATTATATGAACCCTGGGTGACTTCTGACTGGGCAAGTGACTGAGATTTACATTTTTGCATTCCAAAGTCAAGTATATAAATGACTAATGGAACCCCGAGTCACTGGATATTTATATATCTATTTTGAAATTTACATTTCCTCCTTTCTGATGATGAGGTTTGCTGCTTCCAGGGTCATAGTTGATAGACTAGGAGCACCAACACTGACATAAAGCAATCAGCCAGGGAACAAGCTTCCCAGCCCCCACTGGGATGCTGTGATCTGCTGCCAGTTATTCTGCTGGCAATTCTGTGATAATCAACCATCCCCCCATCTCCTTGACCCTCTCCCTGCTTCTCTTTTATGATGTCCAATAAATTTTACATGCTTCAATTTACCTCATCTACCAACCTAATACTGTTTGAATTAAATGTCTCCTCTTTAGCTTTCAACAGTGGAAACTTTCTTTTCCCACATCCAAATTATTCATAAAGGACACTCATGACTGTGGTGAAAAGTGGCTGGTGGGTCATAGATGGGTAAAAGTTGCAAATTTGCTGGCATATATTGGTGAGTGGGATAAGTAGGTTATTGAGCTTCTTAGCTGCATGATATGAGAAGAGAATATCTCTAGACAGACATTAAGTAATCTTGGATAAATAGGTCATGTAAGATTATGCCCACACTCAAAGGTTCTCTGCTCCTGAATACTCTTCATGGTATGTAATAAATCTGAATGGAAGCAGTCATTAAAATGATAGAAACATTTCTTACACATTTACATAAGCTGGATTGTTCTTTTATAAGCTCATAGTTTTGTTTTTTTTTTTTTTAAATCTGATCATAAGATTAGATAGAAAAGTTAAGTAATTCCTGATGGCCTCAAGATCTCCTTGAGGTCTTATTTTTCCTGTGTGTGGTCTTAAGGGAGGGCTAGAAACAGTGACCTCCAGGTGAATGGTTGTAAGTTTCCCATTTATCCTAGTCACTTCTTACCTTTTTTTTCTACATTAGTATTCACAGAAAATCTCTTGTGTTCATATTTTATTATAGACTCTGAGTATATACACAACAGTGAAGAGGACCAATGGCCCCTCTTCTCATCCCATTAATATTGAGTAAATTCAGTAAGGCAGTAAGCTTGAAAGCAGGTATGTATACAATATGCTTTCTAACGTTGACTAACATCTCACATGAATGGAGGTAGAACTATGTGGCAGAAAGTAGCTACCTGAGGGGAGAGGCTCCTCTACTTGGGATGATCACCCTAGTTATACATACACATACATATACATACATACATACATACATACATACATACATACATGCATAGTTACCTAGTAGAAAGTCCTTCTCTTACAAGGGCATTTGAGCAGGAACCTAAATGATTAAGTCAAGCAGAGAACTAAGTTTCTCTAAGTAGGGCACCGGTAAAGAAAACTCTGGCACAAAGGTCCAAGTCAGAAATCAGTATCTTGTATGGGAAAGCAAAGTCAATGTGGCCCAAACATTGTGGCCCATGAAAAGGAAGTGTTTGGAAAGGAATTCAGAAGCTATGCTATCTTGTATTTTTGTTTGTTTATTCTCATTAATATTTTCTTGTTTTCAAGCCATTCTCTTTTATGCAACATCTTGTTTTTTCCCTCTGCCAGGACTACAACCTTACTCATAATGAAAGCTTTAATCCCCTCCATGTTGGGATTCATTGCACCATGTATTGTCCCAGCCAGAGGCAGATTCAGAGAGAAACAAACAAACAAACAAAAACAAACAAACAGCAGAGGAAACATTCAGCTGAGAATAGCTCAGGAGACCTTAATGTCTCAGAATAAAAGGTCTGCAATAAAAGCCATTCTGTATCCAGTCCACTGAGTAAGGTAGGGAGTATGTAGGAGTCACTACATGTTTTTCACTGACGCCATGATGTCACCTAAAAGTTGTGTGACTTAACAGAGGCAATTTAGTTGTCCTATTTAATCAATGGTAAGGGCACTATCAGTAACAATTATTACTTGTATTGATTTGGTAAGTGCAGTGAGAATAGTCACAACAGCAGCTGTTAGCTGTGGCCAAACCATGGACTCTCCTGGCGAAATCTAAAACAAGTTCTTGAACAGTCTTCCTACAGATCAACAGGCAACTAAAGATTTTTTTGTTTTGCCTTATAAAATATCTGCCCTAAAAACACAACAAAACAAAATAATAAACTCCTGCTGTTTTATTCAGAATAAATGTTTGAACCTTGGTAGCAAGGGTATACTCTTTGTAGTTAGTGATTAAATATGTATTTTCTCTCTTTTAGCTGTATTGATTATCCATACTGGTTTCCTATGATCTCATTTTAACAATAACTGGAGGTTCAATAGATGCAAAAGAAACCTAGACATTCCATAGTGGAGGGTGTATTCCCAGATGGATGCTGGGAAGCCGAAAGGGAGACCTGAGTAAAGTCATCAGAGATTGGAACCTGTTTTTACCTCACGGAATTATTATTTTTCATCTCATTTGCAGTTCAATACCTACCTTGGTGCGGGAGTTCTGAAGCCCTACAAGACTTCGCTTTAGCTTCTGCCTAATTAATTTTGTATACCTGCAGCCAAGGGAGAGATGCCACTAAATAGTATAAGGAAAGTGAATTAAATTAAAGATGTTAAATGTTAAATTAAGGATGCTTGGAAAAAGTGATTGGCACATTTGAAACTTTCCTGGTCCCTGGTACTTTTAGGGGTATTCCTTTCTACAAATGGTATCAACTTGGGGGATATAAGAGTCAACAGTGGCTCAGGAAGAAAAGACAAGGTCCTAAGTTCAAATTGTGTAATCCACTATTAAAGGCAGAAATTGCATAAAGGTTTAATCTATCCCTTTCCTTTAGCATATAGGAACCACAAGGGAATGGGAACAGGGCGGGAGCTGAGGGGGAGGAGGCAGCTTTTGTCATACTCCCATAGAGAACAGCTTTGCATAAGTCTCACCTAACCTCAATCACAGTAAAAATCTCAAGAATTCTGAATGACAAAATCTCTGCCTGGACTTTGCCTAGACATTTTATCTGGGAAGACAGGGACATTGCATTTACTAATACTTAATTCTCAGTGGACGGTAAAATGCCACACAGGGCTTACATGAAACTGAGCTCTCCTAGTTCTACTCCCAGAACTGTTTTGTCTCTAGGGATTTCTCTAGGTTTGCAATAAAATGTAGACCAGTTTGGTAGGAGAAATGGTGTCAGGTTGTATCGGTAGATGTTTGCATATGAACCAGGAAGACTAAAATAGCTTTTGCCATTAGTAAGGGTTGGCAGTGGCTTTAAACTTGATTCATCTTCTTGTTTAGGAACACATATGAGCATAGGAAATACTTCAAGATTCTAGAGTGTTCTCTGAGCAGTTGACAAGCATACTCAGTGCTGGAGCGATTTGTGAGATCAGGCCTGTGTCCTAGGAACACCCTAAGGCAAGTTTACAGCTTGAGTTTTAAGGAGTTGACGTTTTTTCTTTGGTCAATGGGAACAGTTGTGCATGGGATGCAGATCTGCTCTCTGAGCCCAGTCTTAGCAGCGGTGCTGTTGTGCTGTATGTATACATGCCATTGTGCTCCTTGATTTAGACACGTCCATGTAGATCGCCTTAAACTCACAAACCCAGCTTCATGGAATGACAGAGTGTTTTGGGTAGAGCACGTGGTTAGATTTCAGAATTCAGCCCCTGATGATGCCCTTTGTTGAATTTTATGTTTGTGATATTTATGCTTGAAGCCCATGGAATTAACTTTGGAAACTTGATACTTTACTGGCATTTTTAGTTATTTCTGCCATAGTACTAGTTAAGAACTAACTAGTCACTTATTCTAACATCTGAAACTTAACAACTTATAACAATCAACAGTGCACCACACATGACTAATACACTCAATTTTAGGTAGGATCATCATTCTTTGTTCTTATAGGTCCTCAGTTGCAGCACCTTGGAATTGTTCTTAAGGTGTCATTTTCACAGCATCCTCAGCAATGATCTTTTCTCTTCTTATGTCATAATTATTTAGTATTTACTCAGTGTGAAATATTAGTGTAAGTTCAGACCACTTTGGTAATCCCTTTAATAACGGAATCTCTATTCTGAAATTTTTATTCAAATCCTAGTTATTCCTGGTTGAGACAACACCACATAAAAAAAAAAAAAAAAAAAACACAAAAAAAAACAAGCCTGAAATGTATGTGCTAGTAGCTACCTGTTTATATTCCACCTGCTTTTGCATGGTTGTCAGTGTCCTGAGAATTCTAGTGTCTTGTGAGGGGTTTTAGTTTTAATCAGTAAGGAGTGAAGAGATGTTATAGTCACTTATTCTGACCATGCAGAAGTTGAAGCTGTCATTCAATTAAACGTATTCATGGGAGCCCTTCACTCATTAATGTGGCAGTCATACACATCCTACATAGAGCTATTGTGATCTCCTGCCCCACCCCCATTATGGAGCTGATGGGTCATTGTCTTTTGGTTGGTAAGCTCCTGTTTTCCCTTTCTGGTTTGTTTTCTACTAGACCTACACACTTGCTGTGTTTGCTATGTCTCTTTGTTCATGTTTGAGCATTGAGAATGAGCTGTTCATTATATTCTTGTTTGTGGTTGTCATGCTTCCTTTATGCGCCAAGTTTTGGCCTGAGAAGTAAGTATTGCATGTCTGTCTTATCTTGGTATAGGGAGGAGGCTGGTTCAGAAAAAAAAGGGTTGTGATCTTTGGGAAACATTGCCTTCTCTCTCTCTCTCTCTCTCTCTCTCTCTCTCTCTCTCTGTCTCTCTCTCTCTCTCTCTCTCTCTCTCTCTCACACACACACACACACACACACAAACACGCACACACATACAAACACACACACAAACACACACACACAAATACACACACAAACACACACATACAAACACACACACACATCTGATGCTCTTCAGAACCATATCCAGCCTCTATTTTTGTGCTTTGAATTATTGCTCAAACTCCATGTGGAGTCCAGGAATCATTGCATCCATTAGTGAGTCTATCCCTGTCTTAATCTTTTGGGTCTGGACTATTTTTCCCCTGGACTTACTTGTTACTTAGAAGAATTAGAAGATAAGACTATTTACCTAGAGTTTAACTCTTTCTGGATTTAGGGATAGCTGTGAGAAACGTCAGGGTTTTGTGATATCTCTGGTAATTCCTGATGATGTATGGTGTTGTTAGGCATGAACCATGCTGTCGTTCAGATCAACCCCAGAGCCTTTTGTCTCTTTTGTCAAATTTCAGTTTCTAAATTTTATCACATTTATTTTTTCCCTTGCTTTGATGGTTTCAATTTTGTTATTAGGGAGGGGTATTATTTTTAATTTTATTTCGACTAAGTGGGATACATTCTATGTCAGGCTCATTATAGATTTTTAAGCAATTTTAAGAGTGAATTATAAAATATATGACTTGCTATGCTTGTCAAATATGCAATCTTATACTTTATTCTAAACTCTCCTAGGGATTTTTTAGGGCTTAGGAGAAATCCTTGACCTTGAGTGATTTATTTTTCTTCTTTCACTTTTTGTGAAGATTATCCTATTATTTGTGTGTGTGTATGTGTGTGTGTGTGTGTGTGTGTGTGTGTGTGTGTGTGTGTGTGTACAGGTGCCTACAGAGGCTGGCAGTGACAGATCGAGTCTTAGGCCACTGTGAGCCACGTGATTCCGGTGATGAGAACAGAACTGGAGTCCCCAGGAAGAGCAGCACATGCCCTTAGCCACTAAGAGGTCTCTCCAGGTCATGATTGTTTGGATTTCTCTCTGACAGTCATCTCTGCCTATCTGAAGATGAGCAGTGCTTACCACACCATCCAGGAACCTTTGAACCAGGAGTAACTGTGAACCTTCATTGTGAGTGTTTGTCCTCTCTTTAGCTGAAACAAAGGCTCTCTGAATGGAGATATCTATGAGGCTTTGGGATTCTTTTAGAATGCATCTGACATGAGAACTCAGTGAGCAAGCTGGAATGTCAACTTGTGAATGTGTGAGTCACCCAAATTGAAATAGGCATCCTTCCTGAAATCATTGGAAATATGTTCCTTACAAAAGTGAAGTTCAAAAGGTCCAGCAATTAATGAATGGAATACCATAAAAGTATAATGAGACGATGACCATGAAGGTATAAATTATTACATGCTTAGTACATATAGGACTATGATAGAATTATCTCACATGTCACCTGCTTGCCACTAACTGTCACTGGTGTGCTGAGGAGGCAGGCTTTCTTCAGTGCTCCTTTGTTCTCTGGTTTCATACTGACCTTGACACTGGAGCAGTGACCCTCAGCGGGATAACCTGACAGTCAGCAGTGAGTCACCCTCAGCTATTACCTGCATTTGTCAGGGATGCTCACAGAGCCTGTGTGCAATTCTCCCATGTTTCTCAGCTGCTGTCTCTGTGACGAAACACATTCTGTTACAGAAATCTTGAATCTAATTTGACAAAAGCACACCACGAAGCCTCTTCTGTCTTTTCCCCTCCTCCCAACTGCCAATAATGTCTCCTGCAGACTCGAACTCACAAGCTAAGTGAACTTCTCTGCAATATTTTGCATAACATCTTCCCATAGAGACCTGGTGCCATTATTAGACACACTCTCAGGAGCTACCTCATTGACCAGAGATGAGTCACCCTGACAACAGAGTGGGTCTGAATCAGTTTAGGATCTATCAGGTGGTGCTTTTCATGTGGATTTATACTTTCTAATTGGTTTTAACTGTAAAATCATTGAGGACAGGGAAAAAATTTTTAAAAGTATTCTAGGAAAAAAAAACATGGAAAGTTTTTCTAGAACTGGAACAATACCTGAAGAATTCTGAAGTGGAGGAATCTGGGGGGGGAGGGGAAGGTGCAAATCAGAGACAGAGGCTGCACAATTCTGTGGCTGAATGTGCCAACCTCCAGTTGGACCAATTATAACTCTATGTCCTTGGTTAAGTGACTTAACCTTTCTAGGTCGCATCTGTAACTCAGAGATAATAAGAATATTTGCCTCCTAGGGATGCTGATAATAAATGTAAGGTGTTTATAGCGGTGCCTGCAGCATAACAGAGGCATCTACTATCATCAGCCCCATGGCCCTAATAGTTCTTTCATAAAGCATCAGCAAGGTAAGCAAAAAGCAAGAGAATACACTATAAACATCAGGCAGTGTGGATGTAGATTTACTCTACTAAAAGTTTATGTAGACTAGGGGCTAGAAAAATATCAAGTACCCCTCTTGTCCATTGTTTTAAAATGTTACATTCTTATCTACTATTGATGACTCCCTGAAGTAGACCACTTTTGTAGTATGTCATAGATGCTGAAACAGGCATTGAAAGATTAAGCAATCAACCCAGAAGCCATAGTTAATTACTTAAGATATAGGTCTAACCTATCTGTACACTTAAACACACTGTGTATGTGTGTGTTTCAGGAGAGGAAGGGCTTCTGATGATCTAAAACCATTTACTCAAAAAAAAAAAAAAAGGCAATGAATGTTTAAGTAATGTCTTTGTATTTAAGATCCTTGCCATAGAGAAAATTTTGAAAATGTCTTTCTTCAAAAAGAAAATTGTGTGAGAGGCACATGTAGCTCAGTCCTGGGCCTAAGAACAAGTGCTAACAATCATGTTGAAGGTACAAGTGTTTACCAGGAAAAAAAATGAGGTGCTTGTGGGGTATGTGAGTGATGGATTTAGGAAGTCATGGGAAGATATTTAGGTGTTTGGAGACTTTATAATTTAGTGATATTGGGCAAGCTGGTTCAGCTTGATAGGGGAGATTTAGTTTCTACAGTGGTCAAATGAAGGTTTATATAGGATCACTGTTATATTCCTATAATGTTCTGAAACTCAAAATCTTGTGTTGTCCACCCCAATACTTGCAATTATCAGTTCCACTTATTTAAGATTTGTTTTCTATTTTGTGTTTGCACGCTGGCCATTCATTCATTTAGCCTGACTATTTGGGCTGTCCTGTGAGTTTACTGTGTGATTTGTTTCCTCAATTAAACTTGGTCTAGCTGGGGGATGTATTCAACATCCTGGACTTCTCAGCTTCCCGAGTGTCCTAAATGTAATGGCCTATAATCAATGCTGTTCAGATACATGATAATGATGCAACAATGTCCAATGCCACCGAGAGTTGAATGTGGCATAGATGAACACTGCATAAGGTCCGCATTCATATGTTTTTATATAGATCCTGTCCTTTGTGTAAGGTAGAAAACTAAACATGAGTCAGATAACCCCAGCCTTCAAGAAGCTTACCAAAAAGACCTTCTACACAACCATACTAGAATTCAGGACTCCTGGTCTGAGAGGCAGTAACTGATAGAGTCCTTTCCTACAGTCCTTCTATCTCGTGACAACACCCCCACCCTGTGGTTGCCTGCTATCTCCTTGAAGAGTTCACTGACTCAGAACCCACTACTACCCTTTCTGGCCAAGGTAACAGCATGGCCTCTCAAGTTCTAGGTGGAAGGATATGTCCCGAAGAGACATAGTCTCTTCCTCTGGGAGGTGGGGAGCCATGGAGACCATGTTCAAGCTAGAAAGTTGAAAGATGACAGGAAATGGACTAGAAATTCAAAGGTCCTTTGTTGGCTCAGACTCATGACAAAGGCAAAGGGCATGTTGTGAGACTATCTCATGTAACAATGGTAGGCAGGAGATATGCTCAAAGGATCTTTTAAAGACAGACTGGAGCTATGATTTGGAGGATCTTGATGCTCTCCACATGTCAGGTAAGGGGATGGAACTCATAGAAGTCATAATTCTACCTCTCACAAGTGGCTGGTTGAGTAAATCCCTATCTGTAATCAAATCTGCCATGTGCCCCTGTACCCATAGCCTTTATACTCAACTGGACAATTACCCCCACCACACCATGGTTTTCTTTCAGTTCAAAGACACATGGTTAGACTAGGAATTGCATAGGGCCCTCTGCTGGCCTGAATTTCCAAGCAGTTCAATTCATATGCATCACAGTCCTAGGGGGAATCTGAGTCCGTCTGCCCTACCTGACAAAGCCTCTGAGTGCTACTTATACTGCTAGACATGTGCCAAGTGGTATACCACCAGAGAGAGAGAGAGAGAGAGAGAGAGAGAGAGAGAGAGAGAGAGAGAGAGAGAGAGAGAACTGATTTGGGGTTGGAACAGGTGTAGGTCAGTGATAAACAGTTCTTTACCCATGATTTTGTCTCTCCCTATGATACTGAACCCATCACTAGCAAAGAAATTTAATGCAATGATTTCTCCAAAAGCCATTGAACCCCATTGTAGCCCTGCCTGAAAATATAAATATACCCTTTCTGAGGACATATTTGCATTTTTGGGTGAAAGAAATCCATATATATGGCCAAGATGCCTCCGTAATTATAGAAAGTTTATTTCTGTCCCCAGATGTCAGCAATCAAATTCCCCATAAATATATTTTGTGTAAATCTGTCGGCAGCTGGTCTCCATTCAGTTTTCTGGAGATATTAGCCTGTCTTTGAGTTTATGACAAAGTTAAAAATTATTCATTAAACTGACCTGCAGTATATTCAGTAACTGGAAAATTGCCTCGCCGTTCTATTTGGTTTGTAGATGTGATCACAAGTAAATTTTTAACTTAATTAATTGGCCGTTTCTGTTGACAAGAAATTTATGTGGTAATAATTTGCTCGAAATAGATGCCGACTGTAGGAAATGAGATATCCATCATAGGCTTGTGTTCCAGCAGCTGCACAGTGGCTATTATGAAAGTATTTCAGCCTGCGTCGACCCCAGTGTTTGTGCAGTCAAGATTATATATACCCACGATCCATGGGCTGCCAGAGAGGCGCTGGTGGAGGTCTATGATAACAAAGACTCCGTGATTTATGGCTTGCTGTGAAAGCAGAGCTTGATGAGATTAAACAATTTCATAGCACAAGTGTTTCTCAAGACCTGATTTGTAGTTGCAAGCTGATGGTAAATCACATTTATATATCTGCAAGCGTGCTCAGCAGAGGACTGCAATTACAGTTTAAGACAGCTACTTTTTATTTAATTTTTATCCTGGTTTTGTCTCTTTTATATCCCCCTTCGTCTGCAAACCGTTCACCTTCACAAGTCCTTTCGTGGTTAGGAGGCCAAAGATTGAAGTCAATGATCTTCTTCTTGTCCTCTTGCCAGCTGGGGAGGGAGGCGGGGGAGGTTCTCAGAGCAGCTCAGACTGGCTCAAACTGGCTTTGACTGGTGTGAGCTCTTTGTTCTATCCTGAGTCCTGTTTGCCTTCCTCAGGGTGCGCAGCAGACACTTGTGCTACTTGGCACACAAATGGAGACCAGAAGCCTTCCTCATCCTGGTTGGGAAGGCATCATTGTGACTGGGAAAGATGGGGATTGCTTTTATTTTGGAGGTCAGAGTGCAGGGTAGTAGGGGAATGTGGGTCCTCGTAGCTGGCTCCCCTTGAATGTGACATTGGAACTGTGCTTCACATGCAGATCTGTGAGGACTAAACTCTGGAACCAGTCCACGTAGTCACTTAGTGATCTAAAAAAAATTATTTACTGTGGCCTCATCTCTGTGCTAAGCAGCAGCACAAACATCTCTGCCCTCATCACTATATATATATATATATATATAGTGGCAATTATAATAGTTGGTGCTTACATTTCTGGAGGTTGGAAGGGAAGAGAACAACCTCACTCCTAGCTGAGGATGCATCGAGAATGAAAAAGACAGGGACTTACAAAGTAGATTGTAATTTAAGTAGTGGGAAGAGACAGTTCTGGGCATTGCAATGGTCTACATAGTCAAAGCCATGGGCTCAAGTCCAGGCTCACTGAATAACTATAATACCAACGTAATAATAGCAGTAGCTGGGTGCTTGTTGTCTGCCTTGATACACATTTCCAGTGTATCTTACTCACCCTTGGAAACCCAGACTTTGAACACGCTTGTGAAATGTTTTGTTGTGTTTTAGCACAGACTGCAGAAAGGAGCCAGGAAGCATCCTGCCTCTAGGACATCTCTCAAAGCTCTAAGAGCTCTGGCTGTTCAAATGGGCCTGGTATAAACACAGTCACTGGGGAGAGGGGCTCACGGAAAGTCACAGGGACAGGAGACGATATGACTAAGAGGACTGAGGTGGGAGTGCACTTTGATGAAGGAAAGAAAGAGATGCAGAAGAGACAGGGCAGGGGCAACTCAAAGCATTTTTACCCCTCACAGCATCCAAAAGGGACAGTTTGATTTCATCTACCAGGACCTGTTTACAAATGTCTAACATTCAAACAATACGTTTGTGCTCTTTTAAGGCACAGAGGCGATGGCAGTTTGTCCAGGAAACCTATATAAGGGCTAGCACATTTTACTGGGCTCTACCATGAGTCTGTAACTGATTTTAATAGGATGGTGAAGGGGGTTCAACATGGAGTGCTTTTGATTTCTGTATTCTTCCAATTCCTTTTTAGCTACAAGTTTGGTAGTATTTCTGCCTATTTTGCTCACAAACCTCTAGTGCCTAGAACAAAATACAAGATGTGCTGGCATCCATTAAACATGTGTTCAGGAACTGACAGAGTGATGCCATCCTGTCTGTGGAATACGGTCGGCCATTCTATTCAGGATTCAGCTTTTCTCAGGCTAGGCTGCCTATGTCTGAAGGGGCCATTTATGGGACACAAAGGGAGAAATGCCTCTCCAATTGTCATGGTCTGCAAACTTATAATATCTCAATGTAGTAAGGTTAAGTAAGCCTAGACTGAGACCCTCTAATAGGTGTGTCCTAATGCATGGTTAATTGTTCTGTGTGTGTGTGTGTGTTTATACACATATGCATGCCTACATATATGTGTTTTCATAGATTGCATTTTGTCTCCACAACAAGAAATTTGTTGAGTTTTATACAGAATGCCTGATCTCTGAGACTTACATTCTTCACTCTCATGTTTGGTTTTGTCTGATATTTTTTTTTTATAAGCAGTGTTTTCTTTCTTAAGTACCCAAAACATAATCCACACATCAAATGAGGTACAAGAAGAAAGGAGGAGTGGCCCCTGGTTCTGGAAAGACTCAGTGAAACAGTATTCAGCAAAACCAGAACGGGGAAGTGGGAAGGGGTGGGTGGGAGGACAGGGGAAGAGAAGGGGGTTTGCGGGACTTTCGGGGAGTGGGGGGGCTAGAAAAGGGGAAATCATTTGAAATGTAAATAAATTATATCGAATAAAAAAAAATAAAAAAATAATAAAAAAAAAACAAGAAAAAAAATTCCCACCCTTTCTAGATATTTTTTCAAATAGTTTTCTTTATTTCTATTTTATGCATATTAGTGTTTTGCCTACATATGTGTATATACACCACATATGTGCCTGGTGCCCAGGAAAGTAGAGGGCATTGGATACCTTGAACTGTTTGGGCAGATGTTGGTAAGTCCCTGTGTGGGTACTTAGACCTAAAGGCAGTTCTTCTACAGAAACAGCCAGTGCCTGAATGAACCGCTGAACTATCTCTCCAGGCCCATCTGTGGCATTTTCTACCTATTTGTTAGTCTAGGTTTTGTGCCCTGGAGTCTTTTAGCTGGGTGCTTACAAGCCAGGCTTCTTCATCAACATAGTACAGATATTAAACTATCCAATGAAGTTCTTTATTGGGGAACAATCCAATCCTCTGTCTTTGGCCAGGCTTCCAGAAACCTGCTTTGAAAATGTGGGGAAAGCACGAGAGCTGTTTCTCCCTCTAGGGTACTAGTGTATTAGCTTCCCAATAAAAGTTAATTGAATTTAATTTTATGTTTTAAGTGTGATGCATTTTAAAGTTCTCCCCAGTGCTAGAGTCCCCATTGAAAAAGCAGTAAATTCATATTATTAAACCACCAAATGTAATTCAGCTCAAATAAGCATATTTGGCAATCTTTATTCTGGGTGTGTGGGACTGACCTTGCCTTGAAACTAAATCACTCCATCCCAGACAAAGTCTGTTTGGAGTTAATTGAGGAAGCAGTGGAGAAGTGCAGTGGGTCACCCAGAGCTTTTTATTCTTTTCCTGGCTCTCAGTCAAAGACTTGCCATGGTATACACTTTCCAGTGCCAGGGCCTCCATCATTTCATAAATACCAATAGTTTCCCCAGTGTAGGAGGTGACAAAGTGATGTAGGTCTTCCCTCTGGAGACTGCTCATCAGATGGCCTGCTTCCCCAGCTCATTTTAATAGGGCTAATTTGTTGCTGGAACATTGCAGAGTAGCCCGTGGTAGGAGAAAACACCCTCGGCTGGAACTTAGACAACCTGAATGGTGAACCAAGCCCATCTATTAACCAGCCGTGTGACCTCAGGGTTGGGAGAGAACATCACTTCTGTAAACGAGATGCTAAGAAGTTCAAACATCCAATTTAGGTTTCTTGGTCACTTTGTAGAATGGCCAGAGGGAGGATGGGTTTGGTGGCAATTCAAGGTCAAACTGGCCAGAGCTTCAGGCTCAGACTTTTCTGCCTTTGTGCAAAGTGGTTTTCACTACTTCAGTGGGAACCAACCCTTGAAGGCTCTTAGGAGGTCAGAATTCCCTGTTTATGTGTCTGAGATAACTGAGGCACACTCTCCCATAGTGTCATGATCTAGAAGATGCATCAAGTCTCATGGATTTAATCTTCCCATCTTAATAGAGTAGAAATGCCTTAGGGGATTTACCTGGATTTTACCTTTGATCCCCACCCACCCACCAAAATGTGTCTATTCAAGTCCATGTTACCCAGCTCATAATGCCCCGGCAGCATTTTGTGTTACATACATCAAACAGTGCTATTAGCATGTTACCCTGTGATCAGTGGTAGAGTACAAAGTTACAGATGCTCTGGCTCATGGTAGAGTTCATCCCAGTTAAGCCCCAGCAAGGGTTAAATGCAAGTTTAAAAGAAAATCCGTTCTACAGGCTGAGCCAACAGACCCTCATAGCACAAACAGCCTAGCTTTAACTGTGTTCAAAACACCCAGCACAGCCTCTAGCTGGGCACAATCAGCTACCGCAAAGTTTGCTTTGTGACAAAAGTGTTGCGTAACACATTCCACTCCTTGAATAATTGTATCTACAATATACTGACAGAAGCCTGCCGTGCTAGGTGCTCCTGCTCTCATCAGGCAGCGTCACTGGTCCTGTCCCTGCCCAGCATCAAAGGAGACCATTGCACCCGTGAGACCAGACTACTGAAGTTCAAAGTTCCACTTCCATTCAATGCGCGTGGCTCTTGTGCCACTGTGAGGTCAAACAATCTTAAGTTTAATGTAGAACATTGGAGATTGTCCCTAGTTCTCATATCCAACCTGGTGTTTTGGATTTACGTTGGATAGAAATCTTTAAGGGAAGAAAATGCTGACGGACCATCTGCAGTGTCTCTCTTCTCCTAGCCAAAGGGGTTTCTTTCATCTGGGAACATCTGTTTTTCTTATCTGGACATTTTTCCAGTGGATTCAATTGTATATTCTGCCCTGTTTTCATCCAGATGCATCTTGCCTGATAATTTGCATGTATCATATTAATCTTTGAATTGAAGTTGAACATGCTCTTCAAAACTTCTAACTTACCAAACCTTATAGCTCAACATCACTTACCTTAAACCTCCCCAGAACACTCCTGTATTTGAGCATTATCATTCAAAATGAGGCCTATTTTCTAAGTGTTGACTACCTCATATAATTCAATGATGGATCCAATGAAAGTTTCCCTGTTTCCATCAGAGGTGGCAGTGGACTACTTTTATATGTGTCTGTGTGTGTGTGTGTCTGTGTGTGTGTGTGTGTGTGTGTAGAACCGATGATTAATGATACCATCCACCTGGACATTTTGAGGCAGGGTCTCTCTGCTATGGTGCTCATCAAGTGGGCTGGGCTAGCAGACGTGCCAGCCTTGAGGATCTGCCTTTCTCTGCTTTCCCAGCACTGAGCTTACAATTCCATGTTGTCCTGCTCAGCTTGTTTTGTTTTTTTAAGTGAGTATATAGATCCAACACCAGCCCTCATACTTGCAAGTAGACATTTTACTGGGCAATCTTCCCAACCTCTCGGATGCTATTTGATTATCCATTTCTGTCTCTATGCTGTCTATCCAAGTGTATCCCATTCCTCAAGGGTCAGACCAACTTCTGTCTTCATAGGCACCTTTGCTGAGCAACTCTCACAGATTTCACAAAGGCCTTGTTCTGAATTCCCGACTAACACTGTTGGGACCAACAGTGCTTGTGCTGTGTGCCACGGTGTCCCCTGCTGCTCTGTAGTGATCCGTGTGTCTGCAGGTATCCCATTTGTATCTGAGGATAGAGATCCTGAAGTTCTGCAGTGGCACATACTTAAAATGATATCATTATATCATAGTAGAATGTTAATTGTGCCAGCCTGCCCTCATTTAGAAAGGCAATGCACTTTTAGTAAGTAGAAATTAGGTACGTGTGTTTTATTTGCCCTTCTATTTAAGAGTATTCCCAGACATGTGCTGTTGATACCTTTGTTGATTCATTTCCAAGGAAGGAAATACTGCCTAGCTCTAAGTAATGTGTGTTGTTAAAACAACACAAAACCAAAACCAAAACCAAAATCAAAAGAAAGAAAGAAAGAAAGAAAGAAAGAAAGAAAGAAAAGAAAAGAAAATGAAAAGAAAATGGAAAGAAAAACAAAAACAACCAAACAAAGAAAACCCCAGCAAATCTGCCAGGGTCCCTTGGAGGAACTCAGGCCACAGGCAAAGTTGTCAGGTATACATATGAAGTTTAATTTTGAGTATTTCTTTTTGAGTAATTTCTTTACTGTAGTGGAACAAGTGGTTTGGGATTAGTTTTGCATTATAAAAATAAGAAGAGCCAGAAAAGCATTAAATCTGGACTGGTTTATCCAGAGAGCTCATTTTCCTGGTTTAGTGGTTTTTTGTTTTTTGTTTGTTTGTTTTGTTTTGTTTTTTTGGACAGGGATGCCACAACAAAATTTCAATCAATTTCCATTAATGTAATAATTGGCTTCTATTAGTAATTGACAAGTTGAGCAGTGTCCAATTTCAGCATTAAAGACACCGCTTTAATGTTCTTTGACTACGGGAGAGCTGTAACTTTTCAGGAGATACTGTAAGCACGATCTAGCAACTAGCATAATAGAAGCTATAGCCTGGTCGGCATCCATTTACTTCACTTCCTTGGAGGGACGGTGCCTTTTCCTGTTCAGTCACAGCACATGAGACTTCTTCAACATTCCTGGTAAGGCTGGCATGGTTGGTGATACAGTGGCCAGCTTTCCCAGTTTCCTAGAAGATCAGATAATGTCTTAGTTTTGGCTTGGTGATGTAAAGCTCTGACACAGTTGACTCCATTTTGGTTTAATCTTCAGAAACCTTAGTCCAGAAGAGTGGGTTGACTCTTAAGTTTCACCCAATGGTAAAATTCTTTAATACATTTTAAAAATACTGTAATAGGGGACTGGAGAGATGATGACAGCTCGGTGGTTAAGAGCACTTGTTGCTCTTGCAGAGGATGTGGGCATGGTTCACGGCACCCACATGGCAACTAACAACCATCTGTCACTCTAATTTCACAGGATCTGACATCTTCTGGTTTCTGTGGGAACTGTATACAGGTAGTACGCAAATATACATGCAGGCAAAAATGCACTCATACTCATAAATCAAAAATAAACAAATCTTTATAATCCTACTCATATTTCTAACTTCTGGTGTCATTTCAGTATGAGAAACTGTGCTTCACACTAGAAAATCTATGAATTAAATATGCTTTCCCCTATATATCTGGAAGAGAGAGTCTTAGAAACAAAAAGGGATATAATCAGCCTGAACCAGTCATTCAGTACACACAATGGGACTCCAAGCCAAAGCAAATTAGACTAAGCTTTGGTCTCTGCCCAACATAATAAAAATTCCCTTATAAAACACATTTCCTCCAAAATGAGGCAATTATTGACATCTAATAAGAAGGAGATGCTGAAAAATTAAATAAATGAGTTAATTACTTATCTTTCCAGGTAAAACCGCATGACAGTGGAGGGAGGACATTGGTTTTGTCCATAGCTGGACATATTCACTGGGTGCTTTCTCCAAAAAGGGTAGAACTTTGTGCCTATGTGGCTGAAGTAGAAGTTTTCTGGGTTTCTTTTTAAACAGGTAATTTGGAGAAAAGAAACAAAAACTGAACCTGAATTTCACTAAATTGTTTTCTATTTCCAAGCTTTCACTGAGTACAGACAGGAAAAAAATGACCGTCTTTTGGATTGTCCAAGGTGTACCTGTTAGTTCAGCAGAGTGGTGGAATTGGTCTCAGAGAATGAGAATTCTCATTGTTGTAGAACTATTTCTAATGTTTGGGTTTTCCTTCATCTTTTGATCCCATCCAACTCAATTGGTGTTACAGTCACAGAAACTTTTACTTCACATGGTAGTATAGGCAGGTGGATTACAAGTAGATCCTGAGCACTGTTGGGCTAAGGAGATGGCTCAGCTGTGACGTGTTCGTTGTGCAAACATAACACCTGAGTTCAATTCCTAGGGCCCCAGGAAAATAGCCATGCATGATGGTACTGAGTTGTAATTCTTGAATTGGGGAGGCAAAGCTGGGTAGATCACTGGCTAGTTAGCCTAGCCTACTTGGTGATTCCCAGGCCAGACATAGAGGACCCATCTCAAAAAACAAAGTAGAAAATGACTCCTGAACATACCTAAAGTAGACTTCTGAACATCTACACACAAAAGACACTCCCACACATACATATTAAAGGATGGAAGGAAGTCTATCATCTCCCTATTTAAGAGGGTATTTGGACACACTCTGGGTAACTGTGATCCAGTGTTTGAAAGAAGTTGTGTTGCAGCAAGTGTTGGACTTGGCATAGACAATGTCAGGATACTGGCAGAAACCCCATGGCTAGTTCTCAGAAGTGTCTCACGACTAACAGCGCAGAATGGACAAGCAGGTTTTTTTGTTTTTTTTTTTTAATAAATTACTCTGTAAGTAACCATTTAGATTCTGAAAATGTTGGAGGGTACCAGGTTCCCTGTCTCATGTCTTAGATTTTGAAGAGTCTTGTAAAGAAGCAGTATCGCCAAGAGGGCATGGGGATTTTTCCAAATGGTGGTGGAGACTGTTCAGAGAGTTGTAAAGGAAGCATTTATATAATGTTCTCAATACTTCTGATTCCTACACTTGTGTAGACCTAATACTTTGAAATCTTCAGGACAAAATCAAGTTGTAAGTAGTGTTAAGTTTGCACCTCTGTCCATATTCCCATATACTTTTTTCTTGCCTATGACCAAATTACTGGGACATGTAGTAGGATCATGTATATACCTGTGCAATATTTTGAATACTCTTTGAATTGCCAATTACTTGTTATAATCTTCTTAATGGGCCTAATCCTTCAGCCGGCTTATAGATTTAAGTAGAGTACATTAGCTCTTAAAAACATTTCCTTAAGTGCTTAACTGAATCCCGGAATGAATTTGCTTCCTTGGTAAGGCTTGGTTGAAAAACTAAGGTCTCAAATAAGACTGAATTATTATTGTTGAAGCAGTATTGCTATATAGCCCAGGCTGTCTTCAAAGTCACAGGCCAACTCCTTATCTCTTTGACTCTGGATTATGAACAAGAGTCAGCATGCAAAACTGAAATATTTTTAAATGCTGACTTCTTAAAGCATAAGCAAATGCATTGAAGTTTAGATCGCCTTTCTTTCACCTAAAATGATCTCTAAAGGCTTTCCTATTTTCTGGTGGTCCTGGCCAGGTGAACATCTGTTCTTTAGAGAAATTCCCATGCTTCCTGTATACTTTGGGGCTATACAGGGTCAGGCTGTACTCCGTATGTAGAGCCCATGGGAAAGGCCCAGTGACTCAAGAAGCAGGTATGGGCATGCATGACATAAAGAAACATCATAAGGCAGTTTTCTGGTTTTATCTAAGAGTTAACACAGGACACTGGTGAAGAACTTCTGGTTAAGTTAACTACAAAAACAGCAAGTGCAAGACATTTTGGATGGTGGTTTCTAACTTGGGAAATGTTTTTGATACCATTTTCTTTTGTACTTTCATCCTGAAAACAGAAAGTGATTTTTTTTCCCTCTCTCAAGGAGCAGCGAATGAATATTATTGCAAAATGAATTTGAAGTCTTTTGGGGGACTCAGGAGGGATGCAACATCTAGTATTTCTAGTTAGCTGGCTGCTTTCTTCCTTCTCCTTCCCTGTCTTTCACTGTTGGATCTCAGAACAAATAACACAGACACATCTTTAACTCAGATAATCAGAGGCACAGTCACCTGGGATATTGTGATGAACAAGAACATTTTATGTACACGGTGTCATAATAATTTAAAATGTCATCTTAATCTATTTACGATCTTCTAATGACTGAACTGGTTTACAGTTGTGGGGGATATTTTATCACTGAAGTTTTAATGGCTGAATCACTAACACCTGGCTGTCTGGAATGCTTTTCTTCTTCCCAGCTATGCATTTAAATGCATTTCTGGAAGGCCCAAAGGGTGGGATGTGACATATAATCTCTTAAAAGGAAGGGAATCAGCTCTTGATATCTTAATGATCAGTCAGGTGAGTGTCTGCATGCTTAGCATTATGGGTTTTAAGTAGGATGGCTTGGTTAAGGCCTTCGTAGGTGTGGCTCCCTGCACCCCCCAACATCCTTTCTTGAGACATCACATGTGGAAATGCTGTGTTTATGGCCATCCTTTTAAAAATCTTAAATATTTAATATGTGCTATTTTTTCAAAAGTATCATTTTTCCATCACCTTTGTACTTTTCTATTTTTGAGTGGCTTTCAAAAAAATTTAATTATTTCTTTATTGAAAAATTTCTGTAGACTTTTATTTTATTTGGTTGTTAGATGAAATTTATATACAATTATATATTTTTATACATCTTCTGGTTGATGGGTCAGTGTACAGTTGCTCAATCAACAGCACAATTATATATTTCTGTATTTATAGCTTTTGGATCCTGGGTCAACTTACAGTTGCTTAAAGAAGACCAGACACATATGTATGAAAACATCACTGAAGCATACAAGTCAAAGTGTAATTAAGCCCATGGCAGGCCCTCTGTGGATGTTTACTAATGATGATAGTGGCACTAAATTATCTGGTACAGGCCAGGAGAGGTCAATGCAAGGTTGCCCAGCAGCCAACATTAAATACTCACAGAGCGTTTCAGCTCCGTCTACTCATAGGATGTGTAGACAGCCTTACAGTGAGATGTCCTGTGCAATTAACATATTAACTCATCGAAGGGATTGAATTCAAAGTGATGCTTGCATCCACAGTTTGTCAGAAGAGACAGGATCTGAGACCATCAGATGAGTGTGTCACCAAGTTCACAGAGCAGGGCAGGTGAGAGGCTATGGAAGCAGGTGTCACCAGGAAGCCAGTCTTTGCCATTCACATCTCCCTTTTACCTTTGCTGTGTTGCTAGCAAGCATGGGGTTCCTAGCAGATTGTCTTGCGATCAGGTTGTTGTCTTATAACGGGCACTTCACACTAAATGTAGTTGAGTGTGCCGCACCTTTTTTATATGCGGAGCCCAGAAATATAACAGCAAATCTCTGTATATTTATTTCCAATGAAGATTGACTAGGCTGATGAGATAATGACGGGCTTGGCTTCCAGCTTCATCAACTAACGGTGTTCCTGGTGACAAGTCCCTGGATCACTGCTTTCTGATTCATGATGCATGCTCTGTGTTGCTCCTGTTCCCCAGGTAAATTGGGCTGATGTTTCCATACAAGCCTGTTTTGACTGACACCAGAAAGCCCTGCATGATGATCCGTCATTGGGCAGTTAAATCAGAGAAATGCTCTGTTCCCATAGGGAATTAAGAAGCCACAGACATAGCTATACATGGAGACCCTATGTCTTTGAATGAGCAACTGGTCTTAAATTTTGGGAACCAAAGCATTAGGACTGCCTTGCTTGCAAATTTGGCAGAAAACGTGTTTTCAATACTGGACATCTGCATGCAAAATGCATTATATTTAGCCCCATATCTCTTCATATCTATAAATGAATATACTTGCCTTATGATACCTATAGGATAGATTAAACTACCAAAACTATGAAGAATTATACATAATTCTTTGGGCCTAAAGAAATGGCTCTGCAGTTAAAAAGGCTTATAGGATCTTCTATAAGAGAGCAGGCTAAGCAAGCCAGGGTTAGCAAGCCAGTAAGGAACATCCCTCCATGGCCTCTGCATCAGCTCCTGCTTCCTGATCTGCTTCAGTTCCAGTCCTGACTTCCTTTGGTAATGAACAGCAATGTGGAAGTGTAAGCTGAATAAACCCTTCCACAACTTGCTTCTTGGTCATGATGTTTGTGCAGGAATAGAAACCCTGACTAAGACAGATCTATAGTTTCCCACCCTGACACCTGGAATCTGCAACACCAGTTCCAGTGGGATCCAATACTACTCTCTTCTTGCCTTTGCAGACACTGGCACAAATGTGGTCTACACATACACCCACACATATACCATAATCTGGAAAATAATTATTCATAGAGTGTCATGAATATATTCCTATCAGAATTTTGCTCCAAAATATCTCCCTAGTGATGCCAAATAGATAGGTGATTTTAGGTGATGTGGGGTAAGCTGGTGGCATCATAATTTAGCTTTTACAAGATACATGATTTGGCTCTTCACGTTTGAGCCTGAGGGAGATAAGTATTAGGAGTTAGGGGCTACTGTAATTAGTCAAATTAATGAGCCAAAGGCCCCATAGGACAGGGTCATAGACAATTTCTACAAACTTTATAAGGCTCCCATGTTACCTTCTGTATATGTGATGCCATGAGGGGTATGAAAAATGACTAAAACAACCCTCCATCCCTCACAGTTATGTCTGAGGAGTAACTCAGGCCTCTTGAAGGAAATCTCATTCTAAGCCCTGGGGTCAGTGACCCAGAGGAACTCGGCTGATTCAGTCTCAGACTGTGCTATGTGCATGCTCTCAGGAGCATTATGTTCACTTGGATAATTTGTCAATCAAGACCATGCTAAAAGTCCTCTCCTTTTGTTCCCCACCCCGCATTGCTCAAGAGCTAATTCCCACAGACTAAGAGGACTAAGACAAGTAGCATGAGTGGTATGGAGACATTCACTCGGGGAAGTACTTGCCATGCATGCGAAGAGCAGGACCCAAGTGCAGATCCCCATCACCCATATAAACAAACCTAGAATGCGGGCATGTACCTCTAATCCCAGGATAAGGATGCAGAGGCAGAAGGTGAGCAGACAGCTAGGTTTGCTGAATCACTGAGCCCCCAGTTCAGTGAGAGAAGATGTTCCAAAATAATGTAGAGAGAGACTGAGAAAGAGCACCTGATGCTGACATCTGTCTCCACATGCCTCTGTGCACATACATGTACACCATGTGTGCTCACACACTCACATAGCTCATATGTTAACACACACATATACAAAACACACTCACGTCACATGGCTCTTGTAAGCTGATACTTTTACATGGCTAAGCCATCTCTTGATATCTATCCTCACACCACCCAATATACATGTGAAATATATCTTCTATCTTTAACTAAGTACTAAGCCTAATCCACATGCCTTGACTTCACACTTGAACCTCTCCTTATCTCCACCCTAGTAAATACCTTTAGTAATATAACCTCAAGGAGCTAAATTTTTGGAGACAAAGTTAAGTAGGAAAAGAATATACCAGAAAGTTTAGGCAATGGCCCAAGTGTTCTCATCAAGCTAAGGCATTGCCTGACATCTACCAGACATCTTAATAGGATTATAAGTTTGAAGGCCTAGCTATACATTTATATATATATATATATATATATATATATATATATATATATATATATATATATATATATATATATATATATTTAGTCCTTTATATATATTATATATCTATCCTCACACCACCCAAGATGGTGTGGTAACCCTAACCCTAACCCTAACCCTAACCCACCAAGGAGATATATATATATATATATATATATAAATAAAAAGTCCATTACAGGAGCATGCGTTGGAGAGGTCTGGCTTGGCAATGTTTCATGTCAAAGGAATATTTAAAGTTTATTATGTACCCCATGGGCTAATGTTGGGAAAGATTGCTTCCTTGGGTCAACATGAAGGTCACTGAGATGCACAATGGTTCACAGTCACCTACAGGACTAGAGTCAGTGCATTGTTTCAGTCTTTGAAAAACAGAAAAACTAATGGTTGTGTTCAGGGGCAGACCAAGTCTCTGAGAGCTATGGAAATACTTAGCCAAAAATATTTGAGGTTGGGGTTCCACATAGACTCTGCTCTCAGGTGCTAAAAGACGTATCCCACAGACGAGGCCTTATAGCTTATAAAGGACAAACCTAGGACTCCAGGTCACTGGTAATAGAAAATCAAAAGTTAGAGTATAATGTAAAAAGGAAATATTAGGAAGGGCTCTTAGTAAATGTAACCACATAGTATCTGTCAAAAACATGCATGTAATTTTTGCTGGAAGAGCTAACATCAGAACTGGAAGACCACTTTAGAGATGGCACTCTTCAAGAAACATAATCAACCATGTACAAAGGCAGGCAGAGCAATGTGCAGAATGGGAAAAGCCTTTCTAATCTGAATTTGTCATTATGCTGAGACACAAGGTTTTCCCGTGCATTTTCAGTTATTATTTTTATTGTTGTCATTTATAGTGAAGTATGAAAATAAGTATGTTGGATTTCACTATCCCTATGAATTATTCTTGCATGTATATCCAAATTAATTTATATATTAAAAAGCAGCATGATGCTTATTTTGGTCTTCTTTTTTGAGGCAGTATTTTGCTAATAGTTCATCCTGGCCTTGGGCTTTAGCTCAGCCTCCTGAGTATATATGTACCTGCTTATCCAGAGATATGCATCTGGATGCCCCAAGAGGGCATCTGCTGTCCTCTTGCATCACTCTGACACAAGCTCTCTCCCTGAACCTGGGACTCCTATTTTCTTGGCTCTGTTGGACCCCATCGAACCCTAACAGTCTTCCCCATCCATCCAAAGAGGTGGTGAGACCTACATGGGGCATGGAGCTTGATACACTGGGGCTGAGATCTGAACTCCAGTCTTCATGATTGCTTAGCAAGCATTTCTGATGGGGAAGCCATCTTTTAAAACCCTTTTCATAGATCTTCCTTGTGTCTTCCAATTTCCACAATAAAATTTGGGATTAGGGACTTCATTTTCCTTCATACTCATTAAATACTATTAATTTTCTGATTGGGTGATGGATGTGATCACCAGATGCAAGCACCTGAAAATGGTGGTTCATTGATCCTGGACTTGGTGGAATATAGCGATTTAAGTACTTAAAGTATTGGATGGCATGCAAATTATACCGACTAGCAAACAAGCCTAGCTTGTATATCATTAAAATATTTTTGAAAGCCCTGCACTCTGTTGTCATGGATGTTTGGGACTAAGTTTGCATGTTTTGAGGTTCCTGGAATTAGCAAACCCACTGGAAATCATTCAGAAAGGGGGGGGGGGGAGAATTGTTCTTTAGGTTTCTTACTTCCCAGTATAAAGTCAGATTGTTCTCTTATGTTAGAGATATTCAAGGGGTTAACACTGACTCCCTCCTTAAACCCAACCGTTGAGTTATTTTTTTTTATTGGCATAATGTGTTAATAGCCATATGTACAACTGTTGTCTCTCAGCCCCTTCCTTTATTGAGTTAGACACCATTTCGTAGGCTGAGTTCAAATTGTAAACAAATTATTTTGCATACAGATCAATGGAAATCTAATAAAGTTTATTAAAACTGTATATTGGACTGAGGAGTACTGTTTTGTCTCATAGATACAAACCACCCTCATTAGGCCAACCTATGTTAACTGAATCACAGGGAAGAAAGTATTTGCAGTCATTTAAAGATTGGTTGGGCTTGGCAGATGGCACCTATCTTTAGAATGCATTTCCTTGTTTACTGACTCATTCAATTGGACATACATGAATGATGCCTACTGGGCATCTAGTTCAGTATGCTGCTTTCAGGTCTCTGGTGGCTTCTGACATCCAGTAGAAGCTCCATAGGGTTGTGGAAGGAAGCATTGTGACCTCATGGTTCAAGTGGCAAAGCAAGAGGCTGAGAACCACCATGGCTCATGTGTGGGGGTCAAAGCTCTGTAAGAGCATCAAGCTCTGTGCTCCAGACATCTTCTTAGCCTACCAAATGGCCCTCTGTTGATTCATGGCCTGTGAAATGCCTTAAATGTTCCCCAGATCTCTTCTGCCATCTCTCACGGCAATCTCGGTTTATGTTGCAATAAATGTTATCTTAATCTCAACTGATTGACGAGTTCTTAAAATCACAGCATTACCCAAGCTCCCCCTCACATTGTAAATCACAAATACTCTGCTCCTTGGGAGGCATTTGGGTGGTCAGTAACAGTTTTTTTTTGTAGGGTGGGGGATGACTCAAACAGTCCCATCTCTCTGGGAGGTATCTCAGGCCCTGGACTGGGGGGTCTAATAGTTGTCATCTTATTCAGAGCAGGAAGCTGGGACAGGGAATTTGTGGTAGATGCCTAGCTACTATGACATGACTCTTGACCCACAGAACTGGTACAAAAGCAGGAAAGAATTTAATGTCAGCCTGCTTTTCCATTTTAATTTGAGTGACAGTCAATCTCCATTGGGAGATTCTGACCCTTAGGTTAGTGGAACACAGTGATACTGATTTCAGCTCTGCCTGGAACCAGTCTCTCTCTGCTGGGATGCGGAACCCTAAGTGGGACAGCTAGATAGGACTTTTGAAAGTTCTAAGAAATGGAAGTCATCATTATCACTCTTACCCTCTTTACCTTGGTGCTACTTGAGGCAGAAAATGACCCCCCCACACACCCACACCCACACCTACACCTGTTTGTTTTGAAGTCTTTCATCCAGAGAGAAATGGATTAGCCCATGGCTACAATAGTGCTTTCTGGGCCCTTTGGCTTGCTGCAAATGTTTATTTATCCAGGTACAAATAGGTAAAAGTACAAAGTTAGAGCTCGGAGCTGCAAGGTCATTTACCTTCTTAAAATTCAGCTGCATGTGCCAGCTGAAGTCGAAGGCTTGCTGGTATGAGCCATTAACTGCCTGTCGGACGCAACCTTGCCTTGTCTTACACGCAGCTGTGTGCAAGGGCCTGGTGCCTTGCAGCCGGCCCACCATGCAAGTCTTGAGAGCAACAAAAGCAGTTTCACGTGTGATCGCTGATCATATGATCTACTTACAGGGTGCAGGCTCAGTCAAGTAGAACTGGTAAATCATTAAAAATGTGCCTTGGTGCTGTGCCTCCTGAGTAATTCATCATGCTAGCACTCCCCCCATTCACCCCCACCACAGCTAGTAAGCTGCAGGGCGAAGAGGTTGGTACCAGCTGCATTCTGGGGGTGGGGATGGTGTCCTCCTCTTGGAAGCCTGCTGTGATGAGGTTGTAAGTTAATTCTACAGTAGTGGAAGGCAGGAAGAGTGATGTCATCTGAGGCATCATCTCAAAGATCCCTGCCCCTTACTACTGCATTAACTGGACAGGGCTAAGGACCCTAAATGTGCCTGGTGCTTAACTTACTAAGATGGGAGTAAAAATACCTCCACACTTAGAGATCCTCCAAGTCGACTAAGAAGTCAGCTCACTACTATGTGCTGTGCCACAACCGCCCACCTGAATCATGTGATGTCCAGGGTACTCACACAAGACATGATGCCCTGTTTGAAACTTGAAGGAGCAAAAGAATCTTGTCAAGGAAACTTCTAGCCAAGGGAACAACTTGAACTGTGCGTCACAATCTCAGGTTCTATGGCTTATTCTTCTCTGAGTCCATATGCTCAATCTTTTACAGAAGCTAAACTATTTTCCTGTGATTCAGTGATAGAAGGTTTGACAAGGCCTCTCTTCTTATCTCCAGATTATTGCTTGGTTATTGCTGCCTAATTCTTGCACCTTGCTGTCCAGATATACAAGCCCTTCTAAGGAGGGGCCATGGCCCTATGATATGCTTGATTTTCTTCATAGCTCATAATAAAAACACAGGGTTTTTTTTTTTTTTTTTTGATGGTTTGGCAGATTCTCTTTTCTTCAAGGTTTTCTTCTTTCCCCCTTAGGATTTATTTATTTCATTTTATATGTATATGTATTTTGCCTGCATGCACAGATAATGTGGCACCACATAAATGAATCCCCTGGAACTGGAGTTACAGACAATTGTGAAGTGTTCTGTGGGTGCTGGGAATTGAACCTGTGTCCTCTAGAGATATAGACATCTCTCCAGCCCTTGCTCTTTCATTTTCTAATCTATCAATTTAAAAGCTGAAGTATGCATTCTCTCAATTATGTTTCTTAGTTTTTTTTTGTACAGAGTCATGCATGTATATGTGATATAGAACTAGAACTAGGAGGGAGGAAAAGAGGAGGCATGGAGGAGAATATGTTCAATACATTAATTACATAGACATGTATAAAGACTTAAAAATTAATTCATTAGTTATTTGGGAGCAAGTATATAAATGTACAGCTGAATTATCATAGGCTAGGCTCCCTAGGATGGGTTCATAGAAGATATTCTTCCTGTGTACATAATAGGAACATTTGATGGAGAGAGAGAGAGAGAGAGAGAGAGAGAGAGAGAGAGAGAGAGAGAACGAACTATATTCATGTCAGCACAATGTGTTAAATACAGTGTGTGTGTCCGTATGTTATGGGATATTGTGGTCTCTCAGGCTTCCCAGGTTAGTATGGCTAATGTAAACTTCAAAACCTGCTTGTACTTCAAGAAGCCCTGGAGAACAGACTCATTAATGTATTCCTTCCTGTGGAAGTTAAGCATTGACACTTTTAGTTGATCCAGGGACTTTTCCATGCAGTCATAGCCCTCTTTCCCTTCTGTTCATGTTTCAAAGGGCTTCACCCAGGCTCGAAGGCACACACTGCAGCTAAGTGCTGGAGAGTGGACCCCGTGAGGTTTACGTTCCCTTTGTTTTCCTTACCTGGTCTGTTTAAATGGCAGGTGACAGTTACCCTGTCATTGATTGGTTTATCCCCTCTTAAGATGGGGATCAACCCTGCCAAAGCTTTAGGTTACTGTGGAGTAGCTTCCGGATTGCTCTGAGAGGTTTGGAGGCCTTCCTGTGGTCACCTGTATCCTGCTGTCCACATTCCGGCACAGCAGGAAAAGCTACTCTGAATAGTTGAGGAAAGAAGTGGTTTGTTTTTTGTTGTTTGTTTGTTTGTGATAAATGAAAGCATGGGGCTGGAGCTTTGTAGGATTGAGATTCAAGGGAAGGGCCACTGTACTCAACTTTGCGTCTGTATAGGGCATCTTAGGCTCTCCACATCTCCCTATGCTCAACCTAGTCACCAAAGTAAAGAAAGTTTGAAAATCTGCAATATTTAGTAGTCAAGCATCTGTTACAACCTCTTCCTGTATAGTAACACATATGCATGTAAGGGAAAGAATTGAAAATAAATAAGACAAGTGAATGTTTTCATTAGAAATGAATAAATAACTAGCTGTATAACTGTGAAAATATTTTTAGTGGTATTGAAAGAATTAGAAATATTTAAGAGCAGTGAGGGATCGTGAGATAGGTAGTGATCACATAGGGTCCCTCTACCTATAGAGACATTCAGGCATTTTTTAAAAGCAGGAAAACTGCATCTACTTCTGGAAACTCTGAAGACTGATACCACAAAATTTAAACTCTGGCCCAGCATTACAAAGGAGCAGGGAGGGATTGTGTCAGTGGGAAGGCATCTTATAAAGCACAGATATTATCTTTTGATTATAGTGAAGAATAAACCTTGTTAATTTTTGGAGAAGACACACACACTGTGTGTGCGTGTGTATGTGTGTGCAATACAATAGGGCTACTGATATCTTTCCAACTTACTTCTTATATGAAGAGGAGGTACCTGGTTTTGTGTGCTTTTCTCAGAGAGGAAGTCATCTCTCTCTTTGTTCAGCCTTTGGCTTACTCTGACTGGAGCTTCTCAGAACATTGGTATTGATTCCTCTGTACCCTGTAGTTGCTGGTTGCCCTCATTTGTGCTACAAGCTTTCTCCTTTCCCTTTTGTAAGAGCCGGCACTTGATTTGGGAGGATTTAGGAATGACATTCTGTCCTGGAATCCAGGGCTGGGGTTTCCTGGAGGGCACGACTGTGGGATGTATTGTCTGCTGTGCTGACTTGTTTAGAGACTAGGACAAGATGGCTTCTATGCTGTGCTACTCACGCCTGGTATTCAGGGATCACTCAGCTTCCTCCTTTCTGTTTCTTGTAGATAGTGGTACATCACTTGTAGATAGTGTAGATCAAATATGCATCAGGAACAAATTCAATCCCTCATCTTCTGGTTAGCTGTACATCAAAAAGGCTGTCCTGCCCTCTGGGTCATATTGAAATTTTAAAATGTACAATGTCAAATATAGACATGAGGGGGTTCTAGAAGATTCCAGAAGACACAGTGCAGATTTTATTAAGACAGCATTATCCTTGTCAATTAAACAAGTTCACTTCTCTAATCGGTATCTACAGCTCTCATAAACAACAGGGACTAATTCTGTGAAACAGCTTATAAATTTTTACATACATGTGAGAAGAATCACTTGAAATCCAAAGCTGCCACTAGGAATAATTAGGAGTCATAGAACAGATCTCAGTAATGTGACAGCAGCTCCTAAACCATCCCACAGGATAGAGAAACACAAGCTGGCATGACCTATATGTTTAATAATACAGATCATTGCCCTTGAATGTAAGCTAAAGGGCAGGAGTAAGTGCTGGCTTCATCATGTTTCCAGGAGGGAAAATCACCAAAGTTTATTTATGAATTTACCACACAAAGTTCCCTCACTCTGATTAGGAAACAACAGAGCTTTCTAAGTAACAACTCAGCATGCAAAAAATTACAACCAAACAAAACAGAAAATAGAAAACAAAACAACAACAACAAAAAACAAGACAGAAAAAAAAGGAAAAGAAATGGAAAGGGAAGGAAAGGAAAAGTCCGAACCACTACCAGAACCTAATTTCTTATATTCTGTCATGCTTAGCAAAAAGTATTATGTAAGCCCCAGCTTAGACAAATGACTCTGTTAACAGTAGAAATAACCTTTTGTTTAATTAGAAAATAGGAGCTATATGGGACAATAAAAATGGTTACTGCTGCCTTCCGTCACTGTTTACTAAATAGGATCGTGCTGGAGATAATGGTACGCGTTATTTATTTGTGCAATAGCACACACTTAGTAATTGTTCATGTTGTTGGGAGTTATCCTATATGAATATCATGCAAGGTTGGTTTCCTTTGGTCCAAGGAAAGAAAATAGCACGTTCTTTACAAAAAATGACCAGGGTCTCCCTGGATACAGTTTATTGTGTCTGCATAGCTTTAAGCCCTCTCTGGTAAAGGTGGAGTTTCAATGGGACTGTCAGCAACTGGGAGAGCTGGTGGGTTGGTTTGAACTGCCTGGTTTTGTCCAAGAGCACCTTTGAGATCTCATGGAACATTCTTTACAGCTATACCATTTCATATTCAGTTCAGATTCCCCAGGACAAGCAAATCCCATAGCCAGGCTGGAGGGGGAAAAACCCAGACAAAGTCTCCCACCCCAGGATGTGATCATAGGAGGAGGGAATCTCTTTCATGGGCTCAGTACCATGGGATGAAGATTACATTGAAACACACAATGCTGGTTTCTGCCTCTTGGGCTAGGGGTAGAGTGCTGAAGGTGTCACCAGATTTCAGAGTGGATTTCATTTGATTTCTGAATGTGTGTGCATGCACATGCTCACACACACACACACACACAGACACACACAGAGGGGGGGGGCAGAGGTCAGAGTTAGCCATCTCCATTTATAGTGTTCTACCTTTTTTTATTTTTGAGACAGGATCTCTCGCTAACTCCAGAGCTCACTGATTCTGTAGACTAGCTAGCTAGAGAACTCCAGGAACTGCCCTGTCTCCACCCCCTGAGCCAGCTCTGCATGTAGTTCAAGATGTTCTGTTGCTTTCCCTAGCTTTCCCTAGGTGCTGCGATGCAAACTCAGCTCCTCTTGCTCTCAGAGTGAGCAGGTAACACACAGAGTTGTTCTCCTAGTCCCACCTCACACTTTGTTTGTTTTGGGGGTTCAGGGAATTCCATTTTCACATTTTTATTGTATTTCTGAGAGTAGATGCTCCATTTCCTGCCTTCTAGGAAAAAAAATGTGTGTAGCTTATGATGTTGGGAGATTTATTTTTTATTATGGCTGCTTAAGGATTTATCCCTCCTGACTCTGGTAAGTGAGATATTTCCCCAGATCCTAGACCAGCCAGCATTAGGTTTGAATCACCTGGAGAAATCTATAGAACTTTGTATACAGGTGTTTTTTGTTTTTTGTTTTTTGTTTTTTTCTTCACAATCTTCTTTCTCTTAAAGTCCTAAAGAGCCCTTTCTGGAAGGTTTTTTTTCCATGAGCAACCTTTATAAAAATATAGGCTGTATGTCAAAAGGAAAAAAACCACCACAAAACTCCTTTTCTTCACACAATTCATTTTAAGCTTCAAAATCCCTGAAAATCCCCAGTCTCCTTTTGCAGGCTGGTTCCCACTCCCCAGCTTTCCTCATTGCCCCCCTCAAAGGGAGAAAAAAGCATTTCTTCCAAGGACTGATAAGTCTTTGGCCGATGCTTAGCAACTGCATTCCAGTGCTGTAAGTAGCTGCAAGCCCCTTTGATGTGTCTGTCAGGGCAGATTTATTTTGTTTTAGCACATTGTCTACTTGTCCAGATGTATCGGGAGATAAAAAGGAGTCATGTTTACACTCCTCCTCCTTCTCTCTCTCTCTCTCTCTCTCTCTCTCTCTCTCTCTCTCTCTCTCTCTCTCTCTCTCTCTCTCTCTCTCTCTCAGATGTAATTAAATTGTGGATTTGATGAGTCTTGGAGAGTTCCAGTTGAAGGAAACAGGAACTGGCTGGAGTCAGGGAAAAAGGAAAATTTCTTTGGCCACAGGGACACCTGACTTGGTCATAAAATAAAGCCCAAGCACCATTGGTTTGGTTCAGCCACGCTAGGGACCTTGTTCTGAGTCTTTTGTCCGATTTCTATGCAAGGTCAACCCAAAAGAGGGGTGGTGTCCCTCCAGCACTCCTGGTACTGTTTGTTTGTGAAACAGTCCTTGTTGCTGTACACAGGCGCAGGCAGAAGACCTCCACTCTGTTCCCTCCTTCACCCTCCCTCCCTCATCCTCCTTCTCCCTTCCCTCTTTCTCCTCTCCCCTCCTTTCCTCCCTTTTCTTCTTTCTCTCTCCTCCTTGCCCCCTATTCTCGGTTTCTCCTATTTTCCCTCCTCCATGTCTAATTTCTCTCTTGTCAAGATACCACTCTATCACGTTTGCAATGGCACATCTATGTTAGGCTGTTGTCACTCAAAGGTAACACAGTCACTTGCCTGTTTTTGTATCAATACATCTCCCCTTCACAGGGGGTTGATTCCCCTTGAGCTGCGGCGGCCATGCTTTGCTGACCCGGTTTTCTTAGTGTTCACATTTAGTAACACCATTCTGAGTCCCGTTAATGACCTGCGTCGACCAGGAACAGAATATACAACATTGCTGTAGACTGGCCGGGAAGCAGCTACCAAAGTCTCTAATCGGCTGCACTGCCAGCTCTAGATTTACATCTCAAATAGGTTACACTACAGCTCCCCCTTCTGCTGACTGACTGAGCTGCGCAGCGCGAGGCCTGCATTGCAAGGAGGCTTCCTTCCTAATGACAGTCCTTAAGACCCTGTCTCCTGTCTTTTGGAGGATCTGGCAGTGACTAATGGATATGTCTTTGACCGATGCTTAGCCTCTGCATTCCGCGCTCCTTCGGTCTTCATCTGGATTAAACATTTTATGATACGTTCAAGCAAAAGAGAAGTATAGTAAGAGACAAGTGCAATTAAGTGAGCTGTACGCTGCCCCACTTACCACGGGGGCCCAGCATCCTCTTGTTGGCGCCCCAGTCCAGCCCGAGGACTCTGAATGCCTGGTGGAAGCCACTGGCTCTGCTTTTGTTTCTATCACTCGTGGATCAGGCTGAACCCCAGGAAGGAAGTTTTCTTTTGTTCTAAACAACCTCTGGATGACTCATTTTGGCAAAGTGCGCTGTAACTTAAGTCCTTGCATACAGCAAGAATCAACAGGGCGCTGCTTGAGAAGAGTCTGCGAACTGAGAATGGTGGTGGTGGTGGTGGTGGTGGGGGTGAAGGACCCTGAGTGTGCCACTCAGTGAGCACCAAGGGGTCTAAAGAGGTTGTTTCCCTTAGAAAACAGTGAGCAAGCGCAGTGACTGGGAAGTCTGAGTCAAAGACTTTGCTGCTTTGTTACTTTGTTTTGTTATCTTATTTCTAACTTTTTTTTTTTACTTTGTTACTTTGTTTTGTTGTTTTTAGTTTGAACTTATTTTTTACTTTGTTGCTTTGAACTGGCAGAGACTGAAGGCCAGTGTTTGTTTAACACATTAAATAAATGTGTTTTGTCATGTGACAAGAATTTATTGAGGCATTACTATGCGTCAGCTGTTCAGGGTTGTAGTGACAAAATGTGTGGGGAGTTTGCTGTATAGCAGGGGACCATTGCTAAGGCAGAGAGTGCTGGAGAGAAAGATTATTCGGTGAATATCTCTTGATCTCAGGACTGAGCACCTGAAGGAACAGGAAGGCTGCCAGACTGGTTTCGGCTTGCCAAATGAGGGGAGAGGCAAGAGTCAGGCCCGAGAAGAAGGAAAGGCTGTGGCCTGAGGCCTTGTTGGCCATGTTCAAAGCTTGAAACTCAGGCCAAACATTACATGCTGTTTTAAGCAAAAAAGCAACATTGTCAGATTTCTGTTTTAAAGGAACATTCTAAGGCTTATTGCTTTAGCTAGGGCATGGGGTGGGGGTAGGCCAGGATTTCAGCCCCGAAATTGTTTGTCTGTTTGTTTATTTGTTTGGAGATAGACTCTCCTGTATCTTAGGCAGTGCTTAGACTCGCTAGGCAGCCATGATGGTGTGGAACTTCTGATTCCCCTGTAAGCACCTCTCAAGTGCTGGAATTACGGTCGAGAAGCACCATGCCAGGTTTCTACAGCGCTGGGGATTGAACTCCAGGCCTGGTGCACACCAGGCCAAGCTTTCTGCTAACCGAGCTTCATTCTTAGCCACAAAACTGAGCTCTCTCTGAATACATTTACCCCAGTGAGCTGAGCCCCAGGCATTCCTTGGTGAAGGAAGGCAAGTGTGGAATAGGGAATTGTGTGGAAAAGCCAGCAGAATTAGGTTCACGCGGAGCAGAGCCAGCACGCAAAGTCCCCAAAGACATCTTTTTCGTGTCCTTTTTCTCTTGGCTCGTTGCAGTCACACAGGGTGCACCCCCACCCCCTTCTGTTTCCTGCCCCTGTGTCCTCTCTGGACAACAGAATGTACCCTTGCAGGCTAAACCCAACAGCTTGCTAAAGGCTGACTTGGGTTTCTGTGGCCATGTTTACCTTTTGGAACCCAAGGATCCTGTGTGTGAATGAAAGGGAAAGAATATATGGAGCCTTCTGTTTATAACTGTGGCAACATATAGTTGAGACAGTTGAGACTTCTGCTAGGACAGAGAGGGAGATCAGGAAAACCATTTAAGAACGAATGGAAAATGATGGGAAAAATGGTTTTCAAAGCTCGCCCTTCCTCATCTTGCCTTAGTTCCTTTCTTCCTTCCCTCCCCTGTTCTTTCATTTATAATGTTTGACACCAGGGTTTCCCTAAGTACCACACACAGCTTAGAATGAGATTTCCCACAAAGGAAGCCTCCAGGCCTCCTTGTATCCCGACAGACCAGTGTGTATTACAGAGTTGAAGACTTGAGAGGTACCTGGGGAGGTTCCTTTAGAAAGTGCAGTTTTGAAACAACTTTACATTTCTCCTCCCCCCTCTGGCCACAGGAAGAAAGAAGTTGCTGAAATAATTAGAAATACTGCATGATGGACTAGATTGTGTTGATACTTGGTCATTTTCCAAGCTGGATTCAGCTGGTTAGATCTGGTCTCTCTCAAGGAAACAGCTTTACACATTCATGTTTAGATGACTGGAACTTTTGGTGTCAACAACTATTGATAGTATGGAACAAATCAAGATGGCCTCTTTCTAGAATAGCTTTATGATTAATTATAACAACATTTAGGGGGGAAACCCTAAAAACTGAAGGGAAAGCATATTTTGAAGGCTATTTTCAAACAACTCTTCTATGATTTCATGTGCTACCATTTTCTTGATTATGTTCCAAGCTGAGCAAGATTGTATAATAAAAAGCTATTGATATAAAACTTGGTATTGAGTGATAGATGGCCCTTGCCTAGAAAAGTGGAGACCTTATTTAGAATTGTTCACAAATTAGGGATTAATACCAAAGACTGACTGTGTTTGTTTGAGCTTAGCTCCTTGGACCTCTGTCCTCTCTGCAGGCGACAACTTGTACATCCGACCTCATCTTTCGTGGTCCTTTGAAAGGTCCAGACCTGAAGATAGCCAAGCTGCAGGCTGCTGCTTTAGAGTTTAGCAGTGCTGGTATAGATAGGTCACCTAGGTTGCTCTAGCGTAGGAGGGCTTAACAGACTAACGGAATGTCAGCATATGGTCCTCTCTGGGTCGCCACAGTAGATACTGCTAAGTTCCCGAATAGAGAACCTTGCCTGTTTTCTTTAAGTCTTTAGTGGGAAACACATGTCATGCTTTACAAGTGGTCAGCATCTGCTAGGCTCCTGGTTTCAGCGCCTCTCTCATACATGCTAATATCATTAGTGAATCTCCTCACTACCCCAGGTCCTATGGTCCTCATGCCCTGAGATTGAAATCAATGGCCCTTGGTTTTTGGCTGTACTCAGAGGAAGTATCCCCAAATCTATTCAAGAGAGACAAGGGAGGTAGAAAGGAACAAAGTCTGGTGACAGAATGACAGGGACATGCCTTTGAAAAATTAGTACATTAGAAGCCATTTGCCTAGACATTTGAAGTTTATGTAGATAATGTTTTTTTAAATATAAAAATGGATTTTTTAAGAATATTTTCCCAAGAGAGTTCCCTACCTTGTTTGGTTATACTATCATATATTCTCATATTGTGTTATATGGTCTTAGTCTGGGCAGAACGTCAGTGCTAGATCATTCCAGGGATGCACAGGGAAATGCCTACCAATTAGTGATTAGACCTTGCATTTAATTCCTGACTTATATAAAATAAGCAGAACTAAGTTTCACTTTACCCCACCTCCCTGTGTCTCTCTCTCTCTCTCTCTCTCTCTCTCTCTCTCTCTCTCTCTCTCTCTCTCTCTGTGTGTGTGTGTGTGTGTGTGTGTGTGTGTATGTGTGTGTGTAGGGGTAGATTGAGTTTTTAGCCTGTTTGGTTTCTTTCCAATGTTGCACCATGATCTAAGCTGTTAGTCCCTCCCCCTCTCACCTTGCTGTTCCTTTAGATGCGTGTTTCAATACTTTTATCTATGAGTTCCCCAAACTTATTAAAGAAGACATGTATGCTAAAGCTGATTGTGACTGAGAGCCTGGAAAACATGAAATTGTGCAAGAGTTCTGGGGAAATTTTTCTGGATATGGAGGGCTGAAGACTGGTCTGTTGAACAATGGCTTCTCTGTGGTCTGAAGATGACAATAAGATGCTTTCAGTGTCTGGGATGCAGGGATGGTCTCTAAAACCTTGTGTCAAAGGCTGTCTGCTACTTAAGGGGAGCTTGCTCTTCTGGCCTTTTTTGGCATTTATTACACTAGATTCTCAATAGTTACATGTCCCTCTAGGGAACCACTGTCTCATCCCCCTAAATCAGCAGAGGAGCAACTATCCTCTCTGCTAGGTGCATGCACGTGACTGACTCTCACTTGGAGCAGAGTATAGATTCTCAGAGATGGACATGTCACTCAAACAGACTGTGGATCCCCAAACTTTGTGTGACATTTCTTTTCTTGGTGCCCTCTGAATTGGATTTCATTGAACATGACCAAAACAGTAATCTTTTCTTCCCTGGAGTATTGTACCAGACTCATACCACCCTGGATATGTGGTAAATGGTTCCTGTCATGCCATAGTCATCAACAGTTTGGGTAACAAACAGTTCTATTTCTGTAATTAAAAAACAAAAACAAACAAACCAATAAATAAACAAAACAAAACCTTTCTACATAAGTCTCAAAGCCCAAAACAAACCCCTATGCCTTTGCCTCCCCACTTTAAAGATGTCCTCCTGGATGTGAATGTTGATTTTCAGTGACTCCTTCATCTTTCATGTTAATGAGTTCTGTGAGTCAAGCCTGGCTCTCTGCTCCTGACAGGCAAGAAGGGATGCCTAGCCCTCGGGTCAGGCTCTGCTGATATCCTCCCAAGATTTCTTCCATATATGGCAATTACTCCACCCTAAGTACACACGAGGGCAATGGTCGCTTCCTTCTGCCCAATTGAGACATAGGAACAAAAACATGGCTTTTAAGTCACTGGGCCTGGAGATGCATGGGGCTGAAGAGGACAAGCAAGTATGCATGGGGCTTCCCTACTGGGTCTGAGCCCTGCCATCAAACAAATCAATTCTGCCTTCAGAGAGCCCTCGGCTGCCTTGTGATTATGTTTGTGTAAAGTCTTGGGGTCTTTGATCAAAGAATGGCCTTTCAGGCCAGACTCTAATCCTCTCTGCCTTAAGGTGTTTAAATGTTTTTATTTTTTTTCTCTCTCTCTCTCTCTTTTCCTTTCTTTCTTTCTTCCTATTTTTTTTTTTAAGTTGATAACAGCTGGGATTTAAGTTTGCCACTGCCCAGCTTTTGTTTTGAAAGGCCTTCTATTATCCCTGGCTTCCCTTTTGGAGGCCAGGATGGATCATTGGGTAAACTCAAAAGGGAAAGAGGATATGGGCGGAAGTGGGCGGGGACTCTGAATTCATCTCCTGAGGAAGAATGTTTGATCAGTGGGAAGGATGGACCCTCTGGGCCTGACAGCAGGCACCTTTGGGAGGGCAGGGGGGGTGTGATTGGCACCTTTGAAGCCTCCTCTGGAGCTTGAGTCCAGTGGGTCAGGAGCTTCCTCTGTCTGTGGGTGGTGGTAGTAATAATGTCGCAGCTCAGAGGATTAATTGCAGACAAGCAGCAGGATTATGAGGGGGTCTCCAGGGCTCTAAAAGAACACTTGGAGGCAAGCCTCTGATCTGTCGGCCTTGGAGGAAATTAGTGGGAGCCAGCTTTTTTTTTTAAAGGCGTTTAGGATATTAAAGTGAATGTGAGAGGATATTGAAATAGGGAGATAGCTTAGAAGGGGTGCTGTTCCCCAAAGGCAGTGCCCCCCTCCTCTACTGGGAATGTCCAGTTTAACCCATTTATGCAGACTCCTTGGTTATAGAGAAGCAAAGGGATTGGCATATGCCATATGACACATTACAGAAGGTAGACTGGCTTCGTCCTGGGACCCGAGTTTGTGCAGGAGGCATGCTTCCTCTTCTAGGCCAGAGTTCAGAATGTCCTGACACTGCAGCTCCAGGTATAACTTTAAAACAAGTCAGGGCAGTACTGATGCCTTATCTACATTAGCTATCTATTGTATATTTTACTTCTTACCCTTCTGGTTCCAGTCGAGATGCTGCCAATAAATCCTGTGTTACCATTAAAGAGGCCATTCATCACGCGTCCTAATGCGATTAATCAAGATACACCACAGTCCCCTTAAAATGAGATCATTTTGATAAATCATGTATGACATGAAAAGACTTTATTCCTTTTAAGTGCAATTTAGACTGTAATTTTTTCCCTCATTCATGATTCATGGGAGAAACATGGATAAAATTCCCTCGCACAGTTACACCTTATCTACAGCCATAACTCAAAACTGCTTTTAGATGAAAATTCAGAGTCTTATTCACCAAAGCTGAATGCCAGCTCATTATTTTCTGGCATTCAGTAGTCCAAAAATAATGTCTGTACATTAAACAGCATTCTCTAAAAAAAGGAAGAAAGAAAAAGTTGGAACTGGCTAGGCACCAGGCCCATCAATTATACCCTGTCTTCTTTAATAAGGAAGATATATCAGATGTCCTCTTGGAGAATCTGTAAGATCTCAGCCTTCTCTGTCCCCATTTAGAATGATCTGGAAACAAAAATGGCAACGGCGGTAGCAGAAAAGGCAAGGTTTCAGCCGCCTCACAGGACTAGTCTCCTGTTATGGGTATGGGTCATACTTTCCCAGTGCTTTTGCTCCTTTCAGAAGCGACTCTCCCATTCTGTCATGTCTGAGTTCTGTTTCTGAGCTGCTGAATCTGCGATATAGCCACTACCCCACAGCTGTCACAATAATTTGGGGAACTATATTCATAAACCTCCAATAGAAAAATAATTTGAAAATGTGCCTTCTGGTGAGATCCATCAAGTTTAAGGTCACATTTTTGGTTAAAAGGCAGACACTGATGCCATTCATTAAGCTGAAAAACGGCTTGTTTCCCACTAACATTGAAATAAACTTTGGATGAATGTGTAGTCATGCCGAAGCGCGCTCACAGAGGAAGCCAAGGGAAAAGGCAGATCTGTTTAATTTGGACACGTGAAGTCAACAGACTTTCAGGCCTTGATTAAGACAGGGGCTCAAGCAGATTGGCTTAAAAAAAGGGAACAATTAGAAGCTCCTTGCTTTATAGTGAGACGATATTTGAAGGATCTGGGGTCTCAGAGTTATAGATCCTTTTGTGTACTTTCAACCCTGGTACCTACGAATAAGGACTTAACAGATATGTAGCTTCATCACCCTGCTGTTCTTGGGGATGTGTTTTGAGGCATGAAGCAACACACAATATTTGGATCAGGATTTGGCTAACTCAGGGGTACAACATATCATATACATATCCTATACAATGCCTTGTAACAGAGCAAACATGACAGCTTATTTGCAATGTCCTGTATGTAGTAATGGCTTCTGATCCTGAACTAGTCGGACACTCAAGCAAAGATGCTTGAGTGTGAGCCTTAGTCACTTTTTTAAAATTAAACATTGTTATTTTTTATTGTACCTAGTTCTGTGTCACATAGGCTGTTTCTGTGGAAGTGGATAATGCACTTTGAGCACAACCACAGGCCCACTTGTTACCTCCTTTCTCACATCGTTCCTGCCCTTGGTCTGTTCCACTGGTGAGTTTCTCTTGTACTTGCATACCATCTGTACATATATGATTATATGTATATATACAAACCCTGCGATTCACAAAGGAGGGAAAACACGCCATATTTGTCTTTCTGAGACTGACTTAATTCACTTAATGTCACTATTTCAGTTGCATCCCTTCCCCTGTTAATGATGTAATTTCATTCTTTTTTTTTTCCAATGGCTTGAGAAGTTCCGTTGTGCAGATACTCCATGTTCTCGTTCGCTATTCCTCTGCTATTGGACAGCCAGGTTGTTCCCATAACTTAGCTACTGTGAGTAATGCCACAGCAAGCACTGATGTGTAAGCATCTACATATAAGCTTTTGATTCTTAAAATAATTATATTTATTGATGCATGTGGCTGTATATATGTGTATGGTTATGTATGGGTCTGAACATGAACCTTGCTGTGTACACCAGGGCCAGAGAACAACTTGTAGCAGTCAGTTCTCTCCTTCCACCATGTGGCTCCCTGGGAGTATTGAACTGGGGTTGTCAGGCTCAGCAGCTATTTACCCCCTGAGCTGAGTCACTAACACCCACAGTGATAATAAGTCTTTTCACACAGAACTCGCTCTGTAGCTTTGGACTTTTAACAACCCCCTTCCGTCAGTTTACCGAAGTTGGGTTTATAAGCACTATACTAGGCCACATGCACATTTAAATGGAACCTTTAAGCTTTTCCCTCTTCATATAAAGATTGGATTAGCAATAGTAGGTCAGACTGGCAAGGCGGCTCAGTGGTGGAGAGCACTTGCTACTCTTGTAAAGGTTCTTGCTCCATTTCCAGAACCTCTGTCCCGTAGCCTACAGCCACCCGTAATTTCATCTTTGAGAAATTCAGAGCCCCCTCTTTTTCCCTCCGTGTGCACAGACATGCACACACACACACACACACACACACACACACACTCACACACACACACACACACACTCACACACACACACACACACACACACACTCACACACACACACACACACAAGAGAGAGAGAGAGAGAGAGAGAGAGAGAGAGAGAGAGAGAGAGAGAGAGAAAGAGGGGAAGGAATCTTTAAAAATAGACTAACAGGCCATTAAGATTGCCTTTATCTGTTTAGATTTCTGTTTCATATTGAAAACTTTCTGCAATATTTTTGAAATATTTGAATGTATCTCATTTAAAAAGCTTCCTAGAGGCTCCAGAGATGGGTCAGGGATTAAGAGCACTTATTGCTCCTGCAGAAGACCTGGGTTCAGTTACCAGCACCTACCTGGCTGCTGACAAGCACGAGTAACTCCAGTTCCGTGGGATCCAATGCCCTCTCCTGGACTCCATAGGCCTCTACTCATACATGGTGCACATAAACTCATAGAGGCTCACATATGCATATACAAATAAATAAAAACATAAGTATTTAAAAATAAATTCGTTAAAAAGTTTCTAGCCATAATAACTTTAATTAAGCCGCAAAGAATGGAGTCTGAAATATAAATATCTTTAAACCTCACAAAACTGATAATAATTTTTTTCTCCTCTAATACCCTGTTCATTTCATTCTAATTTACTACTACAGTTATATTTTGCAAAAGAACTTTGACTACAACACACAATTATTTCTTTCACACAAGGTTCAGCAGGTTGCCTCATTAAGCTTGCAGAGAATTGGGCCCCTTGTGATCCCCAGAAATATTCTTGTATTGATCCCTCATTAAAATGGGCCTTCTAAATGGTCTGAGTTTATCAATAGACAGAAAAAGCTGAGCGGAATGCGTGGGGCAAGAGGACCTGGTCCTGAAGCTTCAAGCTGAGCCAGCTGTGGCCTGTCCTCAGGACTGGTCTGCCACCTGTTGGCTTTGCTCAAGCATAGCAGGGCATTGCTGTCAATCACAGAGGTCCATAACCCTCTGTGACCTCTGCCCCAGTTCATCACTCCCAAGAGAAAAGGAGAGGCCTTTGAGAGTTCCAGCCACCTGACTTCCCCCATCATTCATTGCCTTGGCCACATGTTCCTTCTGTGATGCTGAAAATATATGGCCAAGCCCATTAAGGACAGCACAAGTCCTTCCCTTCTTCTGGATTATTTCAGTTTCCTGTCATAAGGAAACCCAAGAAGATGTGTCCTCAGCGGATTGCATGTGACAGCGTCTGCTTCTATCTCAGGAATCTGAGGCATGATGGATAAACTGTCAACTTTGAAGGATGATGTTTTCTCCATATTTCCATTATGAACCAGGCTGTCATCTCCTAATAAATTTTGTGCATTGGTATCAATTTATTTTTACAAGCAGAGGGCCTGATGTATTTGGGAAAGGCTCTGACAGCAGATCTGGCCCAGCTTGACAGGACTGCTTCACCTCGTTTTGGAAAACTACTTTGGTTCCAAGGACAGAACTTGACCCTCAGCCCTTGAGAAGAAGGAGGGGGAAATAAAAATAAAAACCTCAGTGAGAGGAAGAGAGACACATGAGGCAAGTTCCTCCTTTTAAGCCAAAATAAATCAAGCCTGTAGGACTACCATGACATAATATTATTTCTACGACAGCCCTACAAAACCAGATGGGAAATGCCATTGGCGGTGATTTGCTGGAGATGGCTAGTCCCTTGCAGTTACACAGTGTGTCTGTGAACTGATTTTGGTTATCATTTAGGCCTCAGAGTTCAGTAAGCGAGAGGTACGGTGCATGAAAGTACATTTATTGAGTAGACATTTACACAAGCTGCAGGTGGATGCTGGGAACGGTGAGAAGGGCTGCCATGTTTGTCTCTTAGAAAGCTTAGAGTCTGGTAAAAGTCTTAGAAAGCTTAGAGTTCATCCCCAGCTTTGTAAGGGGATGATGTTAGAAGAACACAGAGAAACCACAGTTAGTATGTCTTAAGAGGTAGTCAAGCTCAGTGCCTCCTTCTCTGGTACTAACTGACGAGGGGTCAGCATTCACTGTGCTCCCAGCAGAGGCCAGTGGAGGAAAAACTGCCCGGGTTCCTGCCTCAGCCCCCAGCGCTCATGCTAACTCAAGAACCTGAAGGAGGTCTTGGGCCAATTTCTAAATTTGGTTGGTTTGCAGCTTCCTCTTCTATAAAACCAAACTGGGAGTTGTAACTGTAGGGTGCTGCTGGAGATTGAACGACTTAAATAAATACTTAGAAAGTGCTAAACACAGTTAGAGGCACAAAGTAGCCTGAAATGTTTACTGTATCTTGGCCTCCTCCTCCTCCTCCTCGTCCTCCTTCTCCTTCTCCTCTTTCCTTCTACTGCTTATAACTATTGTTACCATTTTATTTTATGCTCAAAATAGTATGGCCTAAAGAATTTAAGTAAAAGAAAAGTAAAATCACACAGCCAAATATATCCTATCTCTAAATCTTAAAAACACTGAATAGAGAAAATGAGAAAGACAATATACAAATTTTGGAACCATCAAGGGTAGAATCCTTGAAGTTTAATTAGCTTATTATTGTTGTGTGTATTCCTGAGCCAGAAAATATCCCCTCTCCTTCACAACTTCAAACATATTCCCTATGTTACTGGTTAAAAGACTTTACATATATTTGTGTTCTCGTGTGTGTGTGTGTGTGTGTGTGTGTGTGTGTGTGTGTGTGTGTGTGTGTGTTGGAGTAAATGTTTGGCAACAAGGCCTCTGTATAAAATGTATGAATATGTCAGACATATTCACAAATTATTACATATTAATTTACTTTATAGATATATAGAACACAGTTGGTAGAAGTTAAGCATATGATGTTCTCCCAAAAATTCATACAGCTGCTTGATTCTCTCAGACACTTAGAATGATTTGGGCTAAACCCTGGTATCTGCTGCCTGTATCTGGGGTTGTAATTGATAACAAGAGTACCTCTGACAGGAGTGCAGGCTGCTGTTTGTCCTTTATCTTAATGAGCACATCACAACTTTAGTCATTCATCAATGCCAGCAGCTACTTTACCCAGATGGAAATGGCTTTTGGATATCAGATGGCTATTTCTTCAGATTTTTGTATTATTCATAGTTAATGGATATAGATACAGAACCCTATTGTGTTTAATCTGCATCATTAATTTTTCCTCCATTACCTTCTTAAAGTTAGCAAAACAGCAGGTCTATATGTCAAACCCTAATCTGCACCATTTGGAAATTCTACCATCAAGACTCACACTGAGACACTAAAGTGATGTCACTGGAGAACTGGGAACAGGTGGACTATCTGGTAGCTGCATCAGACTCAAATAACCTCAAAAGCATAAATAACAGTGAACTTTGGTGATACGATTAGGAAGCGATGGATTTTTCCGTGCTCCTTTTAGATTAAGTTGTAGGTAAACACCACTTAAGTTTCGATGTCTGGTTCACAGCAGCCCCAAAACCTTTACAGAGACTTGCTATTGGCTTTGGTGAGTTGGTGAAGTATTATTCCAACAAAACACTTTATATGATCCTCAAAGCCAAAACAGGTCTGAAGGACTCATATGCCTCCATAGCACTGTCAATCATTTTCTTATTAGATGACAGTTATTTTTTATATATCTCTATGTAAAACCTGTTGCATCTTTGCATGGATTGAACTTCACCACAAATATATAACAACATGTTTTCCTACATATACTAAGCAAATCCAGGAGGGATGTCTTCACAGGTACTTTTAAATATCAAATTCACAGTACAGTGCTACCACCCCTCCCTGGAAATCAAAAGGTATTGCTCAAACTTCCAAATTCTTCACATACTGCCTCTCTTTGACCAATTATCTGCCCCCTTGTTATTCCCAGTAGTCTTATCTATTAGATATTTCTAACAAAGCCTGCACATCCCATGATTATACTCCAAGCTGCAGAGAGATAGATGGAAGGAAGTCTATATAATGGCATGTGACTACTCCTCAGGAAATATGGCTGCACACACCACAGGACAGTTCCCTTCTGATTGTATTCTAGTGTGTGTGTATTAAATAAACAAGAGATGTACCAAGAACCAGTAAGCGGCAGTACTAACTCCTACTACATCATACTTCTTCAGGTAGGTTATGATTATTTCTTAATAGGAAGTTCTTCTTTTACCACAACTCCTCATCCTATTAATGTATCCCTCCTTACTGATAACCCTTCCTCCATGCTTTGAGGAGTCACCTTCGTAGGTGCTATAAGGCATTCATTGTTAATTTAGGACCTGGCTTCCACAGACGTGAGTTCCATGGTTCTGCACATGAGACTGTAGCAAAGGGCCAATGAGCAGCGATGGAGGAGTGGAATGGTGTATTAGCCTGTGGCTGGGGCTCGTGCACTCTGAGGGTTCCTTTGCAGAGAGGCTGTAGGTGCTGGGGAGCAGCTTAGCTCAGGGGTAAGACCAACTTTTTCTCTCTCTCTCTCTCCTCCTTTTCCTCCTCCTCCTCCTCCTCCTGGAAGGTTTTACATAAGAGCCACATAGCCTCGGATGGGCTCCCTATTTTATTTGTCTCAGTTTTCAAATTTTACAAAAAAGGTTAATAACAGCATACAACATGTCAGAAAGCCAAATGCTTAAAAAAAACTCTTATTTGCTCCTGCTCATATGTCACACTTTGTCCCTCCGTTTTGCTGTCTGAATCCCACTTCCTCCTTGATTCCTAATGTGCTTCCTCCTCTGTTAAAATGTTTGCCCGGTGTCACTTCCTGAGGACCCTGTTATACCACTACTGGGCATATATCCAGAGGATTCTTCAGCATGCAATAAGGACACATGCTCCACTATGTTCATAGCAGCCCTATTTGTAATAGCCAGAAGCTGGAAAGAACCTAGATGTCCTTCAACGGAGGAATGGATACAAAAAAAATGTGGTATATTTATACAATGGAGTACTATTCAGCCATTAGAAACAATGAATTCATGAAATTCTTAGACAAATGGATGGAGCTGGAGAACATCATACTAAGTGAGGTAACCCAGTCTCAAAAGATCAATCATGGTATGCACTCACTGATAAGTGGATATTAGCCTAGAAACTTTGAATACCCAGGACATAATCCACAAATTAAATGATGTCCAAAAAGAATGGAGGAGTGGGCCCTGGTTCTGGAAAGACTCAGTGCAAGAGTATAGGGGAATTCCAGAACAGGGAAGTGGGAAGGGGTAGATGGAAGAATAGGGGGACGGAAGAGGGCTTATGGGACTTGCGGGGAGTGGGGACCCAGAAAAGGGGAAATCATTTGCAATGTAAATAAAAATAAATAAATAAATAAATAAATAAATAAATAAATAAATAAATAAATAAATAAATGTATGTTTGCCCAGCAAGCATGGGGAGATGAGTTTGATCCTTAGAATCCATATTTAAAGAAGCCCAGACACAATGTCACACAGTTGAAATTCTATTTATTACTGGGAGGACAGAGGTAGACAGATCCATCAGGCTTCCCAGCCAGCCAAATAAACCCACAAGGTGAATTCTGAGCCAGCGAACAGTAGTCTTCTTTCCTAAGAAAACATCTGGATGGTATCTGAGGAAACTGGGAGGTTGATTTTTCTGGCTTCTACACATAGAATATATTTGTCTCCTTTGTACATAATTTTTTCTTTGGTTCATCATATAAATCTGCTAGTTTTTGTTATCTAATATTTATATTTTTTCCATTTTTTTATTCCTGTGCATAAACATCTGCTAAGCATGTGTTGGAAGCTACTGCTCTGGATGAGTTCTTCCTACTTCTCACTCTGTGAGTTGATTAAGAAGCAGCCCACCAAACCCAGAGCCACATAATTTCTTTCCTTTCTTTCTTTCCTGGATCTTGTCTTCACTCCCTCCCTCCCTATAAGTATCTGTGAACTGCTGTTCCCAACCAGATGCCCTCTGGGGTTAAGGCAGAAGTAGGCCCCCATAGATCAGATAAAAGCAAATGGAATGCTTCAGGCTGTTGGCTTCAAAGGGATTTCTTTCCCCAGAGAAGCCTTTGACACAGTCCCTCTTCTACCTCCTTTCTGCTCACTTCTGACCAGAATCACTCTCCTTACCTTCTCTCAGCTAAGTGCCCAGTTTGTCAGACCCTTAATTCCACCTTGGTCTCTCAGCTGGGGATTAAATCTCACCCCTATTTAATTGTTTTCTCCCTCCCCTTTTCTTGACCTCCAACTTTGGTAGTACATCATCATTCCTGATCTCAAATCTGTCTGTGATTCCAATCCCATTCCTCCATCATTGATGCCGAAAGTCTTTCTTCATGTGAGGACGCACAGGGGTGTCACTGGTAAACAAGGCTCAGCCCTGAGGATGGTTCTTCTTTCTGTGACTTTGATCTGTATCCTCCCCTCCGAAGCAGGTTGGCTCACCTGTGTGGGCTGATCTACAATGACAACAGACAGTCTGATCTTTGACTTAAAGGGTGGCAGTTAGTGAGCCTTGCCTTTCTCTCCTGGTAATAAGCTGAGTACAGGGTCTAAGAGTATTGTTCATTTCAGAAAGTTAATATAGCTGCTTTTGAAGACTCACCCTTAGAGTGAGTTAGAAACATATACAGACACGATTACTGTTACCTGTGCGCAGATGTCAAGCTAGAGTATTTGTGACGGTCCTGTTAGAAGCTGATGACTCTTCATGACCAGTATATCTTGCTATAATTTTTTTTAATATGCCGGGAATGTAACTGATTTCCCCATTCTATTCTTCTTGATATCCTCAGGGCAGACCTGGCCTCTAGGAGATGATTACTAAATATTTGATAACTAAACAAGCAGAGCTTTTTCTTTTGAGAAGAAAACTAAACGTTTTTTAGAGGAGTCAGCTTTCTGCCGTGGTTTCAGGGGATGAATTGTGATGAGAAGCGAAGATTACTTCAACTTGAAAGAGGCTGACAAATTCCCCAGCCCCGGGATCACTTTATGTGGCTTATGATTTAGGGGTGAGTGGGCATGCCAAAGAGCTCCACTGGAGCTGAGTGATGGGGGGTGAGTTGTGGAGCTGTGGTCTTCTGTGGTATTTTGTGAAAAATAGTCAGAGATTTATGGCTATTAAACAACTTTGTATCTGCCCCCTCCTGGTTCTCAAGCCTGCAAAATCTCTGCTCCTGCACTCTGCGTCCTGTTCCCTGTGTGCACCGCGATGCCCACCGTGAGCTGCAGCTGTCTCTGCACATGCTCACTTGGGAAGGGCCTCAGGCGTCGCACATTTGCCCAAACACACTCATTTTTAGTGATCACCGGAGAGATTCTCACTCTGTACCTTTCTCGGAGAATATGCTGGATTTTCACTGAATCTTTTCCAGCAAGGTTCTGAAAACTCTAGCCTTCTTCCTGTATAAACCAATGGTATGACTTCTCTGTGGTATGGTTAAGGGGAATTTATTATTATTATTATTATAGATATGAGAGAGAATAATCAGAGGTATCTGGAAGAGTCCAGAGCAGAGAGAGAAAAGTAGTTGACTGTGCATGGCCAAGGGGCTGGACTTGACCTAGTTAGGAGAAGGAGCAGAGAGGGAGAGAGTGGTGGAGGAGGTAGGAGAGAGAGTGGGAAGAGAGAGAGAAAGACAGAAAGAGAGAAAGACAGAGAAAGAGAGGAAGTGTGAAAACAAACCAGTGAATAGCCAAAATAGCAGTTATAAGAGAGTGAGCAGCTGCAGAGAGGGAGGCCCAGGAGCTGGATCTGTTGAAGGTAGGGGAGGAGCTGAGAATAGCTGAGATGCTGAAGATGCTAGCGTGGATTCTGAAATGTGTAGCAAGCACTCGCCATCCCCGGGGGCCTGGGGACCAGCATGTACTTTGGTATGCTAAGAGGCACCACAGCCATTTGTCCCTTTTGACCAGTAAGGGAAACCTGTTCCTGAGCAAAGCCAGTGGCTTTTATTTAACTGACAGAATTTGAGGGTGGAGTTGCCTTTGGACCTGACAGCCCCTGCGTGATGGAAATTGCCTTCTGAAGTGTTTTGATGGCTGATAACCACTACTGATGTGGTGTTAGCAAACCTGGTGTGGTAGTGCAAGCCTTTAATCCCAGCACTCAAGAGGCAGAACTCTGTGAGTTTGAGACCAGTCTCAACAAACTCAACAAATTGAGTTCTAGGACAGCCAGGACAGCTACACAGAGAATGCTGTTTCAATAAATAATGAATAAATAAATAAAGAAATACAAAGATAGTTAGCAACTCTCCAATATTGAATGGGAGAATAAACAAGAGACCCCCCCCTGCATTAGCAGATCTTCAGCAAGCCTCATACAAGGTTGGATAGAATACTTCAAGCCTTGGAATCTGGGATACATTTTCACTATTATTTTATATTTTTTGTCAGTTCTGTGGGTCATATGCAATGGCTTTATAAGAAATATAAATAAGATATTTTATCACAAAAATACAAACAGATAACATTAGAATCCATTATATAAGTAATAGAAAATTACTTGGAGTTGAATCAACAGAAAATTGTCTGGACTAGAAATAACTTAAAAAAAATCTTTGTATTGTTAACTTTCATGTTTAATTTTTTAAAAAAATTTCAAAAGTGGGAAAAAAGTTTAAACATTAAGGCTACAGATAGCAGCCATTAAAACTTTTTCTTCCTAAGAGTTTAATATGTCTATGTCAAACCTATTCTTTGATCAATAGAAATAACTACCACACTTACTTTATTAGCTCCAGTCAAATTACTGTGTCCCTTGACAGAATCAAAGAATTTTAATAAGTTTCATATAAATGTATATATATATTCTTTAATGCTTGGAATTTATTTTTATTTTTGTACATATAGGACATCAAAAAGGCACAAACACATACTATATATATATATATATATATATATATATATATATATGGGAAACCACATGACACTTCTATGGCACTTACATTTTCACTCTGTAGACATGTTCAGGCCTATCTGAACTGAGATATTTAAGTATTTAAGTCAGGGAGATATCACACTTAAATGCTAAGTATCACTGTTTCACATAAATATATACTATTGTATTGATTATTGACTCTCCTCCTTGACTCATTTAAATTGTTGCAACTAATTTTGTTAGAAATACTGCATCAAAAAAGTATCATGTCTCGACATGCAGACTTGCATGTGAAGTTTTCTCTAGCTTATTAATTTTATATTTGTGTGTGTGTGTGTGTGTGTATGTATGTATGTGCGAGTGTGTGTACAGCAGGTGGGGAAACATTCACATGTGGAGGGAAGAGGGCCACCTAGAGGGTCATCCTCAGGAACACCATCTACCATTCCCAGTCACTTGAACCAGCAACACGTTCCCTCTGGCAGAGATAAGAGAATAACCTTTCATATCCCTTCTTGTTCTCCAGTATTTGATATTAGGGATTAAGTCTGCTGATACAATAGCCGGCAGAATCATATCCTGCTTTCACTCTCATGGCCTTCGAGCAAATTTGATCAAATTCTCTCAATTATTGACTATTCGGGTCTCCTCTGAAACCCCTGGTATTTCCTTTGTCTTCTATTCTGCATTTTTGTTGACTATAGAACATTTTTTATATATCCTGAATACTGGTATTTTGTTGGAGACATGAAAAATATCCCCTAACAGGAGATAAAAGCAAAGCATGAAGCTACAGATCTCTGCCATCGGCACTTAGGAAAACTGGCAAGGAATCAAAGGTTCCAGAGTCTTCATGGTCCTGAAGACTCAGACTTGCCCAGGTTTCCTTGTTCTTACCTTAGGCATTTCTTCTTAATACACACAAAAGAAAACATTATGGAAATGCCTTCTGCTTCTGCTTCTATTATCTGATACTCATGCTGCTCTGCGTGCGTTGCCTCAAGTCCAAGGTAAGTTCTATATCCTTTGTCAGGTCATGTGCAAAGTGAAGAAATGTTCTTGTTTGTGTCTTCCATATGCTAACCTGGCTTTTATGGGTTGCGTTTCTGAGGATAAGATGTGAAGAACACATGTGGGGACCTCACTGAAAAAGGCCCAGGGCTTTTC